>NW_025963846.1:21091711-21409211 GCF_023055435.1 Haliotis rufescens | reverse complement strand
TCAACCCTTACAAGCCTGATGTACTAGAGATTTACTCTGACCAAAATTGCCACGGTGAAGCCTTCCACATGACCTCGTCAACTCGAGCTATCGAGATAATCCAGGGATTGAAAGCATGAGCATCCATCTACACAATTGGGATACGATGACATGCATCAACCAAGTCAGCAAGCCTGACCACCCGATCCTGATGCTCCTACGACAAGTATAGGTTGCTGAAGACCAATTCTAACCGGGATCTTCACTGGGGCAACCTTTGCAATAAGCATGATGTAATTGGGATCTTCTCTGACCCGGAATCAGCATGCGGGTGATAATATACTACCAAAAACTGTCATGGAGAACCCGATTCTTTCACAGTTCTGTAATTAATCTGTCATGGCATTTAATATATACTTATTAAACTACACTGTGGCCTTGTCAATTCGAGGGACACTGTCTCATTGTGGCTTAAAACGATATGACGCAATACACCATGGTCTAACAGCGACACCCCACTTGTCTCAAACTCTTCATTACTCGAAACATTCACGTCCCGTGAATGATTCCGGCTTAGAATAGTTATTGATCCCAAGCAGCATGTGCTGGTCGTAAGAGACGAGATAATGGACAGAGTGGTCAGGCTCAGTGACTTGGGTGACAGCGTACCTCCAATAGTATGGATCGTTGGTTTAGGCCCAAATAATCAAATTTCTAAACTGATTCCAGATGATCTAAAGCATGAGTTCACTGAGGTGTGTCGATACAGTGGAAGAGGCCACATGAGACTATCCCCTGAGTTCACTGAGGTGTGTCGATACAGTGGAAGGGGCCACATGAGACTATCCCCTGAGTTCACTGAGGTGTGTCGATACGGTGGAAGGGGCCACATGAGACTATCCCCCGAGTTCACTGAGGTGTGTCGATACAGTGGAAGAGGCCACATGAGACTATCCCCCGAGTTCACTGAGGTGTGTCGATACAGTGGAAGGGGCCACATGAGACTATCCCCCGAATTCACTGAGGTGTGTCGATACAGTGGAAGAGGCCACATGAGACTATCCCCCGAGTTCACTGAGGTGTGTCGATACAGTGGAAGAGGCCACATGAGACTATCCCCTGAGTTCACTGAGGTGTCTCGATACAGTGAAAGGGGCCACATGAGACTATCCCCTGAGTTCAATGAGGTGTGTCGATACAGTGGAAGAGGCCACATGAGACTATCCCCCGAGTTCACTGAGGTGTGTCGATACAGTGGAAGAGGCCACATGAGACTAATCCGCCGAGTTCACTGAGGTGTGTCGATACAGTGGAAGAGGCCACATGAGACTATCCCCTGAGTTCACTGAGGTGTGTCGAAACAGTGGAAGGGGCCACATGAGACTCTATCCCCTGAGTTCACTGAGGTGTGTCGATTCAGTGGAAGGGGCCACATGAGACTATCCCCCGAGTTCACTGAGGTGTGTCGATACAGTGGAAGAGGCCACATGAGACTATCCCCTGAGTTCACTGAGGTGTGTCGATACAGTGGAAGAGGCCACATGAGACTATCCCCCGAGTTCACTGAGGTGTGTCGATACAGTGGAAGAGGCCACATGAGACTATCCCCTGAGTTCACTGAGGTGTGTCGATACAGTGGAAGAGGCCACATGAGACTATGCCCTGAGTTCACTGAGGTGTGTCGATACAGTGGAAGAGGCCACATGAGACTATGCCCTGAGTTCACTGAGGTGTGTCGATAGAGTGGAGGAGGCCACATGAGACTCTTTCCCCTGAGTTCACTGAAGTGTGTCGATACAGTGGAAGAGGCCACATGAGACTATCCCCCGAGTTCACTGAGGTGTGTCGATACAGTGGAAGAGGCCACATGAGACTATCCCCCGAATTTTACTGAGGTGTGTCGATACAGTGGAAGAGGCCACATGAGACTATCCCCTGAGTTCACTGAGGTGTGTCGATACAGTTGAAGAGGCCACATGAGACTATCCCCCGAGTTCACTGAGGTGTGTCGATACAGTGGAAGAGGCCACATGTGACTATCCCCTGAGTTCACTGAGGTGTGTCGATTCAGTGGAAGGGGCCACATGAGACTATCCCCCGAGTTCACTGAGGTGTGTCGATACAGTGGAAGGGGCCACATGAGACTCTATCCCCTGAGTTCACTGAGGTGTGTCGATTCAGTGGAAGAGGCCACATGAGACTATCCCCCGAGTTCACTGAGGTGTGTCGATACAGTGGAAGAGGCCACATGAGACTATCCCCTGAGTTCACTGAGGTGTGTCGATACAGTGGAAGAGGCCACATGAGACTATCCCCCGAGTTCACTGAGGTGTGTCGATACAGTGGAAGAGGCCACATGAGACTATGCCCTGAGTTCACTGAGGTGTGTCGATACAGTGGAAGAGGCCACATGAGACTATCCCCCGAATTTTACTGAGGTGTGTCGATACAGTGGAAGAGGCCACATGAGACTATCCCCTGAGTTCACTGAGGTGTGTCGATACAGTTGAAGAGGCCACATGAGACTATCCCCCGAGTTCACTGAGGTGTGTCGATACAGTGGAAGAGGCCACATGTGACTATCCCCTGAGTTCACTGAGGTGTGTCGATTCAGTGGAAGGGGCCACATGAGACTATCCCCCGAGTTCACTGAGGTGTGTCGATACAGTGGAAGGGGCCACATGAGACTCTATCCCCTGAGTTCACTGAGGTGTGTCGATTCAGTGGAAGAGGCCACATGAGACTATCCCCCGAGTTCACTGAGGTGTGTCGATACAGTGGAAGAGGCCACATGAGACTATCCCCTGAGTTCACTGAGGTGTGTCGATACAGTGGAAGAGGCCACATGAGACTATCCCCCGAGTTCACTGAGGTGTGTCGATACAGTGGAAGAGGCCACATGAGACTATGCCCTGAGTTCACTGAGGTGTGTCGATAGAGTGGAGGAGGCCACATGAGACTATGCCCTGAGTTCACTGAGGTGTGTCGATAGAGTGGAGGAGGCCACATGAGACTATCCCCCGAATTTTACTGAGGTGTGTCGATACAGTGGAAGAGGCCACATGAGACTATCCCCTGAGTTTACTGAGGTGTGTAGATACAGTGGGAGAGGCCACATGAGACTATCCCCCGAGTTCACTGAGGTGTGTCGATACAGTGGAAGAGGCCACATGAGACTATCCCCCGAGTTCACTGAGGTGTGTCGATACAGTGGAAGGGGCCACATGAGACTATCCCCCGAGTTCACAGAGGTGTGTCGATACAGTGGAAGAGGCCACATGAGACTATCCCCCGAGTTTACTGAGGTGTGTCGATACAGTGGAAGAGGCCACATGAGACTATCCCCTGAGTTCACTGAGGTGTGTCGATACAGTGGAAGGGGCCACATGAGACTCTATCCCCTGAGTTCACTGAGGTGTGTCGATTCAGTGGAAGGGGCCACATGAGACTATCCCCCGAGTTCACTGAGGTGTCTCGATACAGTGGAAGAGGCCACATGAGACTATCCCCCGAGTTCACTGAGGTGTGTCGATACAGTGGAAGAGGCCACATGAGACTATCCCCCGAGTTCACTGAGGTGTGTCGATACAGTGGAAGAGGCCACATGAGACTATCCCCCGAGTTCACTGAGGTGTGTCGATACAGTGGAAGGGGCCACATGAGACTCTGGAGGGAATAGAGGACTAATTAAGGTAATGCTAATTAATCCGCGTTACTCAGCTTTTTTTATTTATTTCTCCATTTAATTGAGAAATAAGGATTTATAAATGAAAACCGTATAAAATGAATATAAATTATTTAACATTATACACAGTCTGTGTTTATTGATGTTATTGATGTATATATACTGTGTAATGTTAAATAATTAGAAATTATATTTTCCCAAAATATATATATGCCATGTAATAAACTATTAAACAAAGTTTGCTATTGTCTTCAAACACGGAAGTTTGCTCTTTGAATTGGCCCTTGAACCCGATCACCCCTCTGATGAGAATGAAATGACTTAACCCACAAGATCTAGTAACAAGAAGTCATTCCCTCATGGCCTGCTTGATTTTAGATACCTTGGGTTTAAAAAAATAGATCAAGTGGGATGACACCGGATCGCTTCTCATAAAATATACCATGGATTGACTGGTCCATATTTTATTAGTTACAGTCCGCCTTCATACAGCAATATTGTGGAGTGCGGCGTTAACAGACCAACTAAACATACTCACTAGCCAAGTTTAGGTTGGCTGGTTTGTTGTTTAACACCGCACTCAGCAATGTTCCAACTATATCACGGCGGTCTGTAAATAATCGAGTCTGGACCAGACAATCCAGTGATTAATATCATGAGCATCGATCCACGCAATTGGGATACAATGACATGCATCAACCAAGTCAGCGAGCCTGACCACCCGATCCCATTAGTCGCCTCTAACGACAAGCATGGTCGCCTTTTACGGCAAGCATGGGTTGCTGAAGACCTATTCTACTCCGGATCTTCACGGGTCCAAGTTCAGGAGGAGTGATTGTATGTGATTGGTGTCGTTTGGTTAGATTTATTTTAATAATTACGTTTCGCGACTTGTCAGGAAATAAGACTGTGAATCCTTGGCGTTATAAATATAATTTCACGGTACAGTTTTACAGTTTTTCTCATATCATAATCATAGTAACCAAATTAAACCTAGACAATGACTGAGATAATCTAGTGACCTAGTGTTTGAATCGCCCGTCCCTCAGGAAATATGTTATCATTTTGTTTTCATCTCTCCCCAAAGAACTTGCAATGAACGATCCCAAAAAATAATTCCATAGCAACCATGCTGAAATTCACATTTTGCACTACTTTTCAGCAATTGCAGGAGCAGGTATGAATGTGGGTATGTAGTGAGTATATAACCTGACTTGAGTAGGCCCGGCTTGTCCATTGAGGTTGGTTTGGTTGGTTTGTTGTTTTACGCCGCACTCAGCAATATTCCAGTTATATCACGGCGGTCAGTAAATTATCGAGTCTGGATCAGACAATCCAGTGATTTACAACATGAGCATCGATCCAAGCCATTGAGATCGATGACATGCTTCAACCAAGTCAGCGAGCCTGACCACCCGATCCCGTCAGTCGCCTCTTACGACAAGCATAGTCACATTTAGGGCAAGCATGGGTTGCTGAAGACCTATTCTACCCCGGATCTTCACGGGTCTGGTCCATTGAGGATATAGGTGATGTCGAACCATATATTATGTGGATGCACTGGTATACCACACTGGGGTGCCGAAGTTCGTTGTGCGTGTATGATTTCGGTTCGAATACCAGTTCGCCCTGAATATGTGTCTAGGTTTGTCAGCACCATACCCGTGCTCGTGGGCTTCACAAAAGTGGTAAACGTCTAAGACCTGTATCACTTCGGGCTTTCCTCCCACAGCAACTGATACGCCTTATATATACGTCGTGATACTGAAATACTGTTCAAAACGGCATTGAACCAAACTCACTCACTCACCCCTCTCCGCTGAAAGACAAATGACATACGGCCACCAGGCATTACAGTTGTTATGCTGAAAAAGTCGCGTGTACCTTATGACGATAAAGTGAGTTAGTGAGTTTGGTTTAACACCACTTTTAGCAATATTCCAGCAATATCACGGCAGGGGACACCAGAAATGGGCTTCACGCATCGTGTTATGTGGGGAATAGAACCCGTGCATATTTTATAATTTTAACCACTTGGCTATCCCTCCGCATTATGACTTTAGAGAAAATGTACTTTGATGTCATGTTGAGAAATGTAAAATGCTACTGAATGGACGAAAAACACAGTTATTAACTATTAATGTTGTTTTAATTATAAAATACTTTCAAGTGCATTAATGTACAGCAAGAGTAAATGGGCGTAGTCCCATAATTAGATCACCTTAATGCAAAGGTATTCGAATTCCATGTTAACAGCTGTATAAATACACCCACGTCAGTACAAAACCTCACTCCCTACAGAACTACACACGAGTGACGTCGCAATGTCAATGTTTATCCGCACACGAAGCAAAGGAGGAATCAGTTTCCAAGAGGTTAGTATGTGAACATTGACTGTTATGTCAGTTGGTAGTTTACCTGATCCGAAGAGCCCCATTCAACCTGACGTCATCATTTGCATCATCCGCAGTCCTTTCCCGTCGGTGTTTTCACATACACGAGCTCTTCCGAAACCATTAGGTCCAGGGTTGATCTGTAACTTGTGTAGGAGTTTCAAACCATGACCTGGTGCATGTATTAATGTTTGAGGAATGGAAAAAAAATGGTTCTTCTCACTTGCCTCAAACTTCCTTCTATAAAGCAACGGACGTGGGATAGCTTCGTGGTTAAAGCGTTCGCTCGTAACGCCCAAGACAAGGCTTGTTTCCCCAAACGGGTTGTGAAGTTGTGAAGCCGATTTCTGATGTATCTCCCGCGATATTATAGCTAAAGAGGCGTAAAACCATACTCACTCACTTTCTCTAAAAACAAAGGTTTAAAGAGTTTTTGACATGTTATGCAATATTTTTATTCAAACTGGGTTTTTTATATCTTTATCTTCTTTACTTTCGGAGATATAGATCGTTGTGCCAATGTCATCTTGCTTGGTGTAGACATTGGTCACATGTTGACAAGTCCAGGAATACAAACATGAGCACTGGGATATGTTTATCATGACTACGAGTCCTCTCTCAAGTCTCTTGTCTTTAGCTGGCATTATCTTTCAAACTTGATAATAATATTTCACCTGCGTATGTTCAAATATTGATAAATTTAAAGCAATCGGTCTACTCATCTAAATATGGGATGAATCAATTTATTTAACGCCTCCAGATTTCGGAATTGCCTGGCGAATGACTTTCGAAAAATTTAACTACATAGTGTTTTCTGAAGGCCTATATGGAAATGCTCTATATTTAAATATGATAATTGAGTTACCCTGTCATTTCTTATATTTCTTAAGTATTTTACGGTAAATGGTTGTAATATTTTTTCATGTATTCCTATCCACTCAGTTGTTACTATCAGCTTGTTATTTTCTTAATCTGTAAATCCGTTAATCGCTTCTTGTACTACCCCTGAAGGATATTACCAAAGTTTGAAAATTTTCTTTTTTAATGGATAAAATGATTGTAATAGGGGTATTTTAAAAGAAATGAGTGCTGTGTTTACATTCGATGTGCTTGAGGTCAGAATGTTATAGGTCCGTTCGTATGTAGCATATAAGGTTCTTTTGTTTCGCCTCGCAGGTATGGGAGTGAGTGAGTGAGTTGGGTTGAACGCTGCTTTTAACACTATTCCAATTATATCGCGGCGTGTCAGCCTAATGTGGGAGGAAAGCCCGAAGTGATGCAGGTCTTAGACGTTTACCACTATGCCAACAAACTATTCATTTTTGGAAATATTTCTGAACAAACCATTCATTTTAAAAAAAACAAAGGGGCACATTTTGGTACAACCGCTGTATATGCTGAATTGCCCGCAATGGTTTACGAATGTATGTTACATATATAAACATATTCATAACCGTGTTCATATCGCTGAAGTCAATTGATTTTATCAACAGAGCTGCCAGTACAGTATTCTGAATATAGTAACAGTAGCCCGAGGTGACCCGTGAAGATCCGGGTTAGAATAGGTCTTCAGCAACCCATGCTTGCCGTAAAGACGTCTAAGTTTGTCGTCCAGTCAGTCTATCCAGTTATAACCCACCACAAATTGCAACAGAAATTATTTCAACTGAATTACACTCAGAATTCATCCCTTTTTGACATACTACAAAAAGTCTACCGTAATCGGAGTGGTGGAACACCGATTTTGACCCCAAAAGTCAGTCGGGTTAAGGCCACGCTGAAGCACTTATGTGAGATTATGATTTTTTCCATTTTCTTTTCAATTGTGTCATGATGCATATCAAATGAAAGCTCCCTTCTTACGCTTTTCCGAAATATCTACTTTGTCAAGGTGAGATATATACATCCTGGGAAATACAAAAACAACACCATGATTAGTCCAACAAAAATAATTACAATTAATAATGAGCAATATTATTAAAAAAATGTAATAAAATCAAAAAGAAATGTTTTTTTGTGTTATGGACTTTAGAAAGGTCATATTAAGTTTATCTCTCAGGTTTAAATCTAAATATTCCATACCTTTACGACATACAATATCCAATTTAGTTTCGTGTTGAGTGCCTCAGGAAGAAGTTGCCCAATTTACTCTCCATTATACCTGTCTGTACCAGGAGGTGGTTCAAGGTTTTCCATCTTGCACATTAAATCAGGATAAAATACACATTATTAAGTTCCACTTTAGCTTGTACTAAAGTCATTCTTAATTGTATCTGTGCATGAAGAAGTCTTATGGTGTTCGTCACAGAGATCAGGAAGCTGGGCATTCAAGCAAGCACATCCATGACATCCACCACACAAATGTGTACATCTCAATCCATGTTTCTTACACCTACATCTCTGAGAGTTGCACATGTTTGATTTGCAGTTGCATTTGATGATGTTAAGCAATTCTTCTGTTGCTGGTGGCATATTTGTCTGTATGGGTATCATTTTGTTGCCAACTGCCTACCAACCCCAGTCTTAAGGATCAGGTCCAGCTGTTTTCCCTTTCCATTCTAGGACTTGGAAGTAAACCCGCAAACTGTGATACTTGATTGCAGCTGATGTCGATGGACTCTGTGGATGGACATTGACATGGACATGGTTTCAGGCAACATTCTAAAAAAAACGCCATTGTCTTAACATATCAAGTCTTTCACCAGGTTGACCGTTTAACAGACACACGATTGCTTTCTCTCCAGATTCGATGATTTGCTCTGTTGTTATTTCATCAACTGGATTATCAAATACTTCCACTATCTCTCTGAATGATTTACTTCCTCGAAACTCCATCAAGGAACAGCTTTTCTAATTCCATGCATCCTCGATGTTGTGTCACATCCCAAAACTTCATGGAGGAACAACAAATTCTGACATAGAATGTTGCCAAGCTTCTCCTTTGTGTCACTGATGTGCCAGAACTGCATTGCTTTGGTAGAAATCTTCATGGACATTGATTGTAGGAAGATATCTTTTGATTCGATATTGACATGATGGCAGAGTAAAACAAGGAGATCGGAATCATCGCCTATGACAACTATAGGTGACTGTGATGCCACTGAGACAGCATTGGACTATCGAGACGTCAGCATCTCCTGTTGCATGGGTTGTCTTGCATCCATCTTTCTGTAGGCATTCACTCAGCATCTTGATGAATTTTTCTTTATTTTCAACATTTGCAAGGAAGGATTCTTTTTTTTTAATTGTAAGATCATGTCACTGTCAAATTTCACTGTAGCTCCAACACGCCAACCTGTTCTTCTTAGATGTGTATTTGGTGAATGTGCTGCTTGAGTACCCATCAAACACAACAGTGGCCTGTCCATAATGGGTTTGAGACATATTTGCAATACATGTTGCACAAATGAGAATATGTGACTCCACGTGGCAAGGGCAAACGCTCCTCCATCAAGTACATACCAAAGGTCCAGGGGTATCAGCATCCAACAAAGTTGAGATGAATGCAGATATTGCAGGTTTGTTGGCTTCTTTTAAGAACACAGCTGAATTAAAAAGAGCAGGTGGATAACTGCAAAACTAAAACTTCAGCAATGTCCAAGTTCTTCTGTTGCGCGTCCAGCTGCTGTCAAAAACCTCTGGAATAATAGCATTGGGTCCACATAACTGATCTCCTCTTGGTTGTCAAACTGCTTTGAATTCATTGTCACGACTTGTTCTTTCTTTCTGAACGTGTACTCTGCAGTGTTCGTGTCGGTCATAGAGTCCAGTATGTGTATGCCAACATTATATGCATCATCTGCATTTACAGATTTACTTGCTGTGACACCATTTGCAATATTTCTGAGGTCAGCATCTGGCTGAATGGGGTCTCTGTCTTGGAGGAAGCTGGGGAGGTTACATGCATCATTTTTGTCTCGTTCTTGTCTGGCACTTGACAGGTCCTTATGAAGATCAGAATTTCTGTTTCCATCATTAGTTTATTCTCCCATGGCATTACCGATCTCTGTGCATGAAGGCATTGACATGAGCCACACCAGCCTTGTAGTTTCAGACATCCCTGTTCCTCTAGTCAGTCCACCGCCTGTCTTGACAGTCCTCATTAGAACTTACTTGATGACAAGATCTGTGGAAAGGCCTCCCCAGTAGCGATCGGTGCGTCGTACAACATGGTGCCCAGACTGAAATAAATAGAATTGATGGCAACATGTTGCACATTTACTTAAGATAAAGTTGCCATTTTCCTGTTCGTTCAGCTGTAATGAAACTGCGTAAAACATCAACCCTGCTCATGTACTGGATCCACAACTGTTCAGTTCTGATGTCTCTGATGGCATTCTTCTCGACATCTACCCTTTGTTGTATTCTCTGTAGAGAAGCAGATGAAGAGACCTCACTGACAGACAAAGACTCGCTCATGAGTTCATCACATAGAACTGTAGCCCTTTGTATATCCTCATCATCTGTGTCAGGAAGAGAGTTCACAATTGGTTCATCTGTGGAAGACATAAAGACATCAGGAAGTGTAACGCCAAAAGTTCTTGAAACCGACATTGCATTAAGGGCTGAACAATCAAAAAGTGTCCTCGCATGGCTCTTGCTACCGCCTTTCCAGCCAGAATATGACTCACTGTGTAACTGGCACATGTACTGAACCGCAAATGAACCCTCACCCCCAGTAACATTGCATGAAAAGTTGTCATTTAAATATCTTGGTAATTTTTGTCAAAGTTTCTAAAATTTAACATTACCTTGTCCGGATGATAAAAAACAAAGCAGATGACAATAAAACCTTTCGCCCAAACGCATCACGGCAATGGTCATGGTAACCCGATGCACGTGGGTTCCGTGCTAATCGAAATGCACATGCGTTCCCCAATTTCTTGCCCCATAAAAATCCACCCAGATCGGATAACATTCATTCATTATTGAATTGCTACCACTTGCTAAGATTGAAAAGAAATCAGCAGCACCAATAGCTTGGATGATTGTAAGCTTGACAAACCGCCCGACAAGAAGCCAATGCATTTCAAGTCCTTGTAAGGACCATATACCGGCTCCAGCAAGGGTACCAGACCACCAACACTACAGATGACCAACCATGTAGTTCTGACATCACGTCATCGCCGGGACCGTCTTCAGTGGACAACACAGCACCACAAGCAGTGGAGCAGAGACCTCTTCTCAGCCGAGAGCCGTTACTGTATCTCAACAGCAGAGACGCCATGGGGAACGTTATTCGGATGCTTGTATTGTTGAGAGAGACTCTTGGGGTGGTCCGGGCATCATGGTGTGGGGTGGAATTGTTCTTGCAAAGAGGGTCGGCCCTGTGGTCTTCCAGAACATAGGTCCAGGGAGAGGCAATGGCGTCACAGCAGCTCGGTACATTGATCAAGTCTTGAGACCACACGCCATACCTCATTTGGCACGTCGCCGCAACCACGAGTTTCAGAATGATAACGCACATGCCCCCACTACGAGAGCAACAAGAGACTTCCTCCAGCAGATTGGCATCAGAACCAGGCAGTCCCGATTTAAATCCCATTGAGCACCTGTGGGACGAGATTAAAAAACGGCTGAATGACGGCCGACCAAGGCCGACAACTGCATCTGAGCTGCGTCAGGCGTTCCTCTGAGTGTGGGCTCAAGTGCCTATGGCCTTCATCAACTGCCTTATTTATTCCGTGTATCGCCAGTCATCAATGCATATGGCGGACACACAAGAAACTCACTTGTGATGATAGGGTGGTACATCAGATGTCGAAATCCTGAGGTTGGAGGTTGGTAAAAGTGGATCTTGATCCTTCCTATGGCAGCGATATCATCTGCTGTTACATCATTTCTTGGAATTGGTCGGAATATTCTGCTTGTCCGTGTAACAGTGGCAATAATACCCATTCCATGAAAGGTGTTAAATCCATCTAATGTTTTTACATTGAGGTCCACATTATCAGCCGAGTACTGAACAAACTTCTCAGAAGAGAAGTCTGGAATGTCTTGACTGAATGCAGCGCTGTATTCAAACTTCTTTACTTCTGTGTAACAACTGAAACAGAAACAATCTCACAGATACAGGAAGATACTGCAGATTCTCTTGAATTCCTGACACTTCATCTGGTGAAGGGTAGAAACTATCAGGCACTGTCATGGATTTAATGTCAATTTTAATGAGTTTGATGCTGTCACGAAGGGTCTCATTTTTTCCGTTTCAGGGTCTTGTTTCTTTGGAATACCATAGTGATCATGCAAAATGCTGGATGCTGTAGTTCTGGATGTGATAATGTTGTGTTTGCCATTGACTTCTGAAATCAGTATTTTTATCTCCAAAATGACTTTGGAGTCTCTGTTTCATAAATGAAAAACCGTAGTCGTCACAGTCAGTACCAGCCAGCCAGTCTCCCATCTTTAAAACGAGGTCCTGAATGGTAATCTGCTCATCATCATATTCTTCCAGATACTTCACTACATAGTGGAACGCATCTGTTTTCCGGGAATCGTTTTGTCAGCCTAGTTTTGACTTCTTACACTCATCCATATCATTACATACATAAGAGCGAGGGATGCTTTTGTGAGTCCTGAAATTAACACTGCAAGACTGATGGGACACAGCATCAGAAGCGTTCAAGTCCTGTGCATATTCAAGTCTTGCTATAACCTTGGTAGACCATTACGCATAGTACACGTTTTCTTGAAACGTTTTGATCTGCACTGGGATAACATCATGTCCTCTTTTTTGCCAGAATATTTGGCTGATTGTCCACAAACGATGAAGTCAGTTCTAAATGAAAATACATCTTCTTGTCAACGCAGTGATCTGTTTTCAGCCTCACACGGAGAGCTTGATGTTAGTTTTTTTTGCCAGCAAGAATATCTCTTTGGGTTGATACATTTCCTATGGCATTTGATGTGAACAATTTGTCCTGGCTGCACGGTCAAAGACTCGCCAAGATTCTTTACTTGCCAAAATAACGCCATCCCTCCCCTTCAAACGTAACACCCCTGAATCCTCACCATTATTCAAAGGCTGTTGACAGAGAACACATTCCTCCACGCTGAACTATGAAGCTGAAATATTTTGAAACATATGGATAAAAGTCAACCAAAATGTACATATTTATATTTATTTAATATAAAAATATTTTGAGCATCTATGATTCACATTTATGTAAATATATTTTGATCTCATTAATTGCACACAAATTTAAATTTAAATCCGTTTAAGGTCCTCAATAAATATAAGTTGTTCTTAGGAAGAACGTATCTTAAGGATCCTTAACAAATCTTCATGCTTTCTTTCAAAATTATTCGTTTTATACAGATATTTACAAAGAATGCGTTATCTCTTTCAATGCACAGACATTATATCTCTTCATAATCCAAGTTTACACACCTTTAATCCACACCTTTAATCCATGATATGTGTGATAGGATGCGATTAGGATATAGTTATGACCTTGTTTGGGTTTCTATGTCGTCTGCAATGGCACTTCCTGTACTACTTGTATGACAACAAATGTTAGTAGGCGCAAAACTGACCAAACACCAAGTGACTTTATCTTTATTTTTTAGTCATTTTGTTGTTTTTTAAAATTCATTTCATTTTATGGGAAATGTTAATGTTATGTTACATTAGTTATGCTCCCTTATTCTATTAAGTATTAAATACTTCAATATTTTTTTGTACATGAAAATTGTGTTGTTTTTGTATTTCTCAAGTTGTATATATCTCACATTGACAAAGTATATATTTCTGAAAAGCTTATGAACAGAGCTTTCATTTGAGATGCATCATGACACAATGAAAAATGAAAAAATCATAATTTGACACAAGTGCTTCAGAGTGGCCTTGATCCCCCTGACCTTTGGGGTCAAATTTGACCCTGTTCCGATTCTGGTAGACTTTTTATATGTTATAATGAGATCAATTCTGGGTGTAAATCAGTTGAAATCATTTCTGTTGCAAATTTTGGCGGGTGCCTTGCTATTTTGACTGGATGCTGATGATGTCAGTCAGTGGACTGTCTGGTCCAGACTCGATAATTTTCATACCGCCGTCATACAGCTGGAATATTATGTGTGCGGCGTTAAACAACAACAACATAAACAGTAGCCTGAGACAATTTGGTCAGAAGCAGTTCTGTCACCTGTAACCTGATCCTTGAGGTGTGTATATTGCGCACCTGCCTATCAGCAAAAGCAATAACCTGTCAAGCATATCAGGTTCGTCCAAGAGTGTGTGCCGCCCACTTTTCACGCATCTTCAGCACATCTCTGCTTACCATTTCGATGAAACGTTTGCAAACTTAAACATTGGCCAATGCTTAGATATTAGTTTGCCACCCGTGATTCGTGGATTAGCAAGTGACTAGTGATTAGTATTTCAGTGCTCATAAATACTCCTCGGGTAGTTCATAAAATTAAAGGCAAGGGTGGTGCTTTTATGCTTAAGGGTCTGTAAGTCGCTTTGCACTGTTGTTTCCCTTTAGCTCCTCTGCTCGTGGGGTTCAGATATAACGTTATGTCCGAAGAGAATTCGACGTATTAAGTGGACAATTTGTTTAGATATATATCTTATATGCCACGACATTCTTGACCATAAAAAACGCCCAATTTTTTTAAAAAGAGTAATCATTGTTTCTTGGTTCATTTACAGATGGACAGAATGGTTGCCTGGTTCCTTCTCCTCATGTCAAATACTGAAACTATTTTGGCAGTCACTTCGACTAAAGGTTTCCACCATTCCCTTGGCACTGAAGAAACTAGAAGTCTTAACACGACAACAACAGCCGTCAGCATCCATGAAACACCGTTCTCAGCGGTGACCGACTTTCCCGAAAACACTTCAGGTTTAACATTGCTGGACATTGAAGCCATTGACGAAGGACCTAATGTTAGCACAAATGATCCCAAATCGAACAAACCCAATCCTTACGCTATCATTCACGAAGGAGTGGTGTCCAAGGATCAGTACGAGAAGTGCAGCCTTGTCATCAACATCATACTGAAGCCAGTTGTCTGTACTGCTGGTGTCGTCATGAACACTATCGGTGCCTGTGTCTTATTTCATCAATCCTTCAAACGATCCACTTACACCTACCTCCGTTTTCTCGCCATTTCCGACGCGTTCATTCTCCTAAGTGGCATCGTACTTTTAATTCCGAAAATCATCAACCTCCACGATGACGTCATGGCCAACTTCATTGAAGTGCACATGTTCCCTTACATTTCAATTTTCGCAGGGTCAGTATTCACAAGAATATCTGAATATGTCATATGCGCATTGTCCATTGAAAGGTTTGTGGCTGTTCTGAGACCACTGAAAGTAAGAGAGTTATTTCTGTCCCGCCATGCCCTTGGTATTTCTATTGGTGTGGTCACCTTTTGTTTTCTTTATCACGCTCACTATCTGATTATTTACTATCCAAAGGCCTATTTCAATCCATCCCGGAATACCACAATGTATGCTCTAGGCAAACAGTCCTGGTATGCCAACTCAGGAATTGAGGCAGTCTACACTAATGTGTACTACTTCATATTCTTGTATATACCTCCAATAGTTCTGATAGTGTGTAATATTGGCATTCTCGTCAAGGTATATGAAGCAAACAAGAAACGACAAGACCTCTTTGCCAAAGATGGCATGAGCAAGCAGATGGGTCAAGAACAGCGGCGAATGACCTTGATTTTGCTGATTATCTCCATGAGCTTCTTGGCAGTCTTTGTTCCCCTCTCCATCCTCACCATCATTCAGCAGTTTGACAAACAGATCCGGATCTTCGGTCGCGAACATTACCTGCTGTCTGTGATGATTGATGTGCTGTCGCTTGGATGGAACGTCAGCTCGGCCAATGATTTCATCGTGTACAGCTACAGCAGCAAGCAGTTCAGAAACACTCTTCTTGCCATGTTCTTTGGGAACAGAACAAGGAAGAAGGAAATAGTTTCTCAGTCTAGTGACACGCTTGCCACTAACATAAGTACAATCACTAATTGAAAAATTGCGTCCAAGAGTTCGCATTCCTGTGTTTTTTCATGGCATTTGATTGACTAACGAGACAATTTGGGTTATTTTTCTTTGTTTCCATAAATGAAATTTAAATGATCAGGCCGCGCTGACTGTCGCTTTTGTTGCATTATTGCCCAGGATGGCATCATTGATTTCGTATCGTTGTCTGTAGGCTTTGTGTTAATTATTTAATAATCAGTATGAGACTTATTGTGTAATTATTGTTGACTTATCTATTGACACGAATAACGGAATTGACTTCAATAATTTCGTCGTGTTTATGGAGGTATAAACGTAGAAAACGGTGTGCACATTTTGGGTACAAAAATATTGAAGTTAATTCTCGAAGGAACCAGCTATTTCAAACGTTCCACCAAATGTAAAATAGTTGCGTTCATCTACTTGGAAAGAAATATACAAATAAACACTAAAACGTAGACACATCCTATCTTGTAAATAAGAGAACAAGTATAATCAAGAGACCACTGGCATATTTTGAATGCATCTTCAACCAAAATGTAGAGAGGGATATACAGTAATCTTATTACTGAGAAATGTCCATAGTGAGGGTGATCATTATGCGTGTCTGTCAACCCCAGTCATGAATGTGATGCATGCCAAACAGACCAGAGAGCCACTGTGGCTCAATAGGTGGTGAACAAGAACGTGTGTTTGTCTTGAGTGACAAAATGAGCATTGGCAAGTAATATTTGGGTACAAATACCGAAGATTTATATTAAAGATACTAATTAAAGGAATTGAAAAGGGATATAGACATACATGATGATGATCATGATGATGATATTAAAGATACTAATTAAAGGAATTGAAAAGGGATATAGACATACATGATGATGATCATGATTATTATTATTATTATTATGCGAACGTTCATCTGCTATTTCGGATCTGCTACAGTTGGAACTGATGGCTCATGCATAGGCACATTACAGCATTAGTCGCCGGAGCTGGTCACATTGGCATGGCTTTGTCCCAATGTTGCTTCAGTAATTGGCCATTTATTCGTGGTATGTCTGTCCATCCTGTTGCATTCGCACACTCAAGAAGTGTGGATTTTAGTTGGTGCATGCAAGATATTCTTGGACGGGTTCTGTGGACGAGTCCCATCTCCAGTTTGGTTGGTTTGAGTATTAATGAATTATGAATTAATTACTTGTCATTTCTTAGTCATTATTTAGTTGTATGTATGGCTTAGTTTGTTTTGTTAATTTAAGGAAAGTATTTATTCACTTCGGCTTTATAAAAGTCTAATGAATATCAAATAATGCTTCCAAATTATACGTAGTAATATTTAGTTTTGATTATATCGTTTATATCGGCCTGTAGCCTTTAACGCAATAAAAACATGTTTTGCTGTCAATGTATCAGTTTTTGTTAAAAGTACAGTGCACCCGTGAAGATCCGGGTTAGAAAAGGTCTCCAGCAACCCATGCTTGCCCCAAAAGGCGACTATGTTTGTTGTAAAAGGCAACTAACCGGATCGGGTGGTCAGGCTCGCTGACTTGGTTGATGCATGTCATCGTTTCCAATTGTGTAGATCGATGCTCGTGATATTCATTACTGCATTGTCTGGTCCAGACTCAATTATTTTCAAACCGCCGTCCTACAGCTGGAATATTGCTGAGTGCGGCGTTAAACATCGGTTTGCTAAGTATTATTTCGTCCCCCGACGAAGTGGATCGTTGCTCTTGATATTTGCCTGGCCCAGATATTACTATTTACACACTGGCCCAGATATTATTATTTACTGACCCGTGAAGATCCGGGGTAGAATAGGTCTTCAGCAACCCATGCTTGCCGTAAAAGGCGACTATGCTTGTCGTAAGAGGCGACTGACGGGATTGAGTGGTCATGCTCGCTGACTTGGTTGATGCATGTCATCGATCCCAATTGCGTGGATCGATGCTCATGATATTAATCACTGGATTGTCTGGTCCAGACTCGATTATTTACAGACCGCCGTCATAAAGCTGGAATATTGCTGAGTGCGGCGTTAAACAACAAACCAACCAACTATTTACAAGCAATTGTGACATTAAAGGGATATAACTGTCTGCGGCGTAAATCAGTTCTTAATCACTCACACAACTAACTAAATGATAGATGTTTATGCTTTATATGAATGAAGCACTGCAAGTATTTTTTTTATTTGTGACGTGTCGTGACATCTTCCTTTTGATAGATGATCAGCTGCAGTCCTACCAATAGTGGAAACACCCCTGACAAAAGCGTCATACAAACTCATGTGATAAATGTGTCGACACCAGGGTCATATAAACACATGTGATGAATGTGTCGACACCAGGGTCATATAAACACGTGTTATAAATGTGTCGACACCAGGGTCATACAAACACGTGTGATAAATGTGTCTACACCAGGGTCATACAAACACGTGTGATAAATGTGTCTACACCAGGGTCATACAAACACGTGTGATAAATGTGTTGACACCAGGGTCATACAAACACGTGTGATTAATGTGTCGACACCAGGGTCATACAAAAACACGTGATAAATGTGTCGACACCAGGGTTATATAAACACAGGGAATAAATGTGTCGACACCAGGGTCATGTAAACATATGATAAATGTGTCGACACCAGAGTCATATAAACATGTGATAAATGTGTGGACACCAGAGTCATGTAAACATATGATAAATGTGTCGACACCAGAGTCATATAAACATGTGATAAATGTGTGGATACCCGGGTTATATGAATATGTGATACATTTGTTGAAATTTGATGCAATAGTGTCATATAAACATACGTGATAAATGCGTCATAAAAGCTTTTGATAAAAGTGTCGACCCCAGGGTCATACAAACATGTGATATATGTGTTGACGCAAGTGTCATATGAATATGTGATAAATATGTCGACACCAGGGTCAAATTAACATGTGATAAATGTGTCGACACCAGGGTCAAATTAACATGTGATAAATGTGTCGACACCAGGGTCAAATTAACACGTGATAAATGTGTCGACACCAGGGTCATATAAACATATGATAAATGTGTCGACATCAGGGTCATGTAAACATGATAAATGTGTCGAAACCAGGATCATATAAACATATGATAAATGTGTCAACACCAGGGTCATATGAATGTGTGATAAATTTGTTGAAACTAGCGTCATATAAACACAAGTGATAAATGTTTCGACACCAGGGTCATATGAACACGTGATACATGTTTTGACACTAGCGTCATACAATCACGTGATAAATGTGTTGACGCAAGTGTCATATGAATATGTGATAAATGTATCGACACCAGGGTCATATATACACACGTAATTAATGTGTCGACACCAGGGTCATATGAACACGTGATAAATGTGTTGACACTAGCGTCAATCACGTGATAAATGTGTTGATGCAAGTGTTATATAAATACATTTGATAAATTTGTCGACACCAGGGTCATATAAACATGATAAATGTGTCGACACTAGCGTCATATAAACATATGATAAATGTGTCGACAACAGGGTCATATAAACACACGTAATTAATGTGTCGACACCAGGGTCATATGAACACGTGATAAATGTGTTGACACTAGCGTCATACAATCACGTGATAAATGTGTTGACGCAAGTGTCATATGAATATGTGATAAATGTGTCGACACCAGGGTCATATATACACACGTAATTAATTTGTCGACACCAGGGTCATATAAACATGTGATAAATGTGTCGACACCAGGGTCATATTAACATTTGATAAATGTGTCGACACCAGGGTCATGTAAACACGTGATAAATGTGTCGACACCAGAGTCATACAAACACGTGATAAATGTGTTGACGCAAGTGTTATATAAATACATTGATATATTTGTCGATACCAGGTTCATGGTCACGTGTCGATTCCCAATATGTTGATCCAGAAGTCTATACGTAAAAGAACTGTCTGTAAAACCAACAAACAACTAACAAGTACTACACAATCAACAAATGTATTACAAAATTCACTAAGTTTACAAAACAGCACAAATAAGTGCTCCTTTCTTGACGTGTTGAAAATGCGTGTGTCCCGTAAACATGCTACTGTCCTCTTAAATACACTAACCAGATACTGGAAAGTTCAATATAATACTCTCACAATAAAGAACATTCTCCATCTTTCATGGGTCATATAAACACGTGATACATGTGACGCCTTTAGGGTCATACAAACACACGTGTGATACATGTGTCGACTTCAGGGTCATATAAACACACGTGTGATACATTCGTCGACTTCAGGGTCATATAAACACATGATAAATGTGTCGACACCAGGGTCATATAAACACGTGTGATAAATGTGTCGACACCAGGGTCATGTAAACACGTGATAAATGTGTCGACACCAGGGTCATGTAAACACGTGATAAGTGTGTCGACACCAGGGTCATTTAAATACGTGATAGATGTGTCGACACCAGGGTTATATAAACATGTGATAAATGTGTCGACACCAGGGTCATATAAACACGTGTGATAAATGTGTCGACACCAGGGTTATATAAACATGTGATAAATGTGTCGACACCAGGGTCATATAAACATGTGATAAATGTGTCGACACCAGGGTCATTTAAATACGTGATAGATGTGTCGACACCAGCGTCACATAAACACGTGATAAATGTGTCGACACCAGGGTCATGTAAACACGTGATAAATGTGTCGACACCAGGGTCATGTAAACACGTGATAAATGTGTCGACACCAGGGTCATACAAACACAGGGAATAAATGTGTCTACACCAGGGTCATACAAACACAGGGAATAAATGTGTCGACACCAGGGTCATGTAAACACGTGATAAATGTGTCGACACCAGGGTCATACAAACACACGTGTGATACATTCGTCGACTTCAGGGTCATATAAACACATGATAAATGTGTCGACACCAGGGTCATACAAACACAGGGAATAAATGTGTCTACACCAGGGTCATACAAACACAGGGAATAAATGTGTCGACACCAGGGTCATGTAAACACGTGATAAATGTGTCGACACCAGAGTCATACAAACACAGGGAATAAATGTGTCTACACCAGGGTCATACAAACACAGGGAATAAATGTGTCGACACCAGGGTCATGTAAACACGTGATAAATGTGTCGACACCAGAGTCATACAAACACAGGGAATAAATGTGTCGACATCAGAGTCATACAAACACGTGATAAATGTGTCGTCACCAGAGTCATACAAACACATGATAAATGTGTCGACACCAGAGTCATACAAACACGTGATAAATGTGTCGACACCAGGGTCATACAAACACAGGGAATAAATGTGTCTACACCAGGGTCATACAAACACAGGGAATAAATGTGTCGACACCAGGGTCATGTAAACACGTGATAAATGTGTCGACACCAGAGTCATACAAACACAGGGAATAAATGTGTCTACACCAGGGTCATACAAACACAGGGAATAAATGTGTCGACACCAGAGTCATACAAACACAGGGAATAAATGTGTCTACACCAGAGTCATACAAACACAGGGAATAAATGTGTCGACACCAGAGTCATACAAACACGTGATAAATGTGTTGACGCAAGTGTTATATAAATATATTTGGTATATTTGTCGATACCAGGTTCATGGTCACGTGTCGATTCCCAATATGTTAATTCAGAAATCTATACGTAAAAGAACTGTCTGTAAAACCAACAAACAACTAACAAGTGGTACACAATCAACAAATGTATTACAAAATTTACTAAGTTTACAAAACAGTACAAATTAGTGCTACTTTCTTGACGTGATGAAAATGCGTGTGTACCGTAAACATGCAACTGTCCTCTTAAATACACTAACCAGATACTTGAAAGTTCCATATAATACTCTTATAATAAAGAACATTCTCCATGTTTCTATAACAACTAACAGCGTCCGCGGTATCGGGACCGGAAATTTACGCACCACACTAGCATCTAAATATAGTAACTTCCTGACGACGGCTTACATTGCCCAAATACCATGCAATGAGCGTCTACCGAATCTCAACAGAAACAACGTTACACCGTTACAAAAAACCCTTTGTTAGCTGAGGATACACTGTTATTACAATATTCAAATTTGCAAATCACAAACATTTTATTTTTCGCGGAAAACTTGATAAATGATTTTGGAAATATGTTTATATCTCTCATATATGTTTTAGATTGTACATGACAAATGACCTAATATTAGCATATATGGGCTGTGTAAACAACATCAAACATGTAAATTGAACACTGGGAATTTCATTTGTCTTTAGCATCCGTGAAGATCCGGGTTAGAATTGATCTTCAGCAACCCATGCTTGCCGTAATAGGCGACTACCGGGATCGGGTGGTCAGGCTTGCTGAATTGGTTGATACATGTCATCGTATCCTAATTGTGTAGATCGAGGCTCATGATGTCAATCACTGGATTCTCTGGTCCAGACTCGATTATTGATATGACAGACATGTTTTTTACTACACATTTTCTTCCGGACATCCAATATGCCCAGTGATCAATTCATTTATTCGGGTACAATCTGGGGACAAAACACTTTTTTCAGGCGGGTCCTGTGCCCATTGGCTATTCTCAGGTTCAGGATATTTGTATAAAACTCCATCAATGTACGTTACATTGACAGACATGTCATAGGCAGGGAATAGTCAACAGATGCATGAATCCACCAAGAATCTCACAGATATAGATCATCGTACGTCCCCGTTTTCACATTGATGTTGTCAGAGATTTTTTCGCCCCGTGAAAACCCGGGGTAGAATAGGTCTTCATGCTTGCCGTAAAAGGCGACTATGCTTGTCGTAAGAGGCGACTAACGGGATCGGGTGGTCAGGCTCGCTGACTTGGTTGATGCATCTCATCGTATCCCAAACCCGTGAAGATTCCGGGGTAGAATAGGTCTTCAGCTACCCATGCTTGCCGTAAAAGGTGACTATGCTTGTCGTAAAAGGCGACAAACGGGATCGGGTGGTCAGGCTCGCTGACTTGGTTGATGCATCTCATCAATCCCAATTGCGTGGATCGATGCTCATGATATTAATCACTGGATTGTCTGGTCCAGACTCGATTATTTACAGACCGCCGTCATATAGCTGGAATATTGCTGAGTGAGGCGTTAAACAACAAACAAACAAACCAATTGCCTTATCGATGCTCATGGTGTCAATCACTGGATTGTCTGGTCCAGACTCGATTTATTTACAGACCGCCGTCATATAGCTGGAATATTGCTGAGTGCGGCGTTCGACAACAAACAAACAAAATCCAAGATGTTTTGTGTTCGTTTAGCAAAATATATCGTTATATTGACAAGTCAAATCGATTCTTCGGTTGTCGACATCCTCAGGCAGTGGTTGCAAGACATTTTAATTCAGTGATTTTTCACAAATATAATTGTAACGAATGCTACAGGAACCGTCCTTGTAGCATCTGTTCTCGTAGAGCTGCATGCAACTGAGTGAATTGCTGGGTTCCCCTGGACACCACCACGTGGAGTTTGTAGCAAGGAGGGACCCGTCTGGCCACACCCATTGCCCTGCCTCCAAGGTGCCACCCACGGTTCGTCGGGCTAATGTGTCATTGACTGCAATACAAGTGTAACGTTTTAGCAAAATAGACATTTAGAATTGTACAATACTGTTCAAAACAGAAGCTGATCCTTCACCCTTACAGGCCAGAAAATATTTGTTTAAAGTTTGGTACCATTACCCTCGATTTGACGCACTGCACGTTACTTTAAAATTTACACCAATCACGATCCGGTGTAAAATAGGTCTTCAGCAACCCATGCTTGTCGTAAGAGGCAACTAACGGGATCGGGTGGTCACGCTCGCTGACTTGGTTGATGCATGTCATCGTATCCCAATTGTGTGGATTGATGTTCATGATGTCAATCACTGGATAGTCTGGTCCAGACTTGATTATTTACAATGGACTGGAAAATTGCTGAGTGCGGCGTTAAACAACAAGAAAAAAAAAATTCTTTATATCAAACCACATAAAAGTACCTTGCCTCAGCTAACATAACGAGGAATCTACATGTACGTACGCTCTAATGGCATACCTTTAATGTTTAATTCATAATTTTAAAAAATTCAAGTATTATTCCTACCGCTACCTTAAATGGATTTTTTAAATAAAAGCGACAAAAGCCATTTCCATGAACATCAGAAATGTTTACTAAAAGCAGAGAGCACAGTATTATTTCGACTTTATTCATGGTGAGTGAGTGAGTGAGTTGGGTTTAATGCCGCATTGAACATTATTGCAGTTATATCACGGCGTGTCAGCTTCATGTGGGAGGAAAGCCCGAAGTAATGCAGGTCTGATATGATACCACATCGGTGAAACCCACGAGCACGGGTATGGTGCTGACAAACCTAGCAACGGAACCATAATCAGGGCCATGTGTTCATGAATCACTTTCACACAGTGATGAAACCAGGTGTTCGCGAATTCACCGGTTGAATGATACCGCTTCCCGTTGGGGAAAATAGCATGTCACCTATCTTTCGTATCACAGCCCCGCGATAAAGAGTGAATGAGTATTATTCGGCAATATTCCAGCAATATCACGGCGGGGAACACCAGAAATGGGCTTCACATATTGTATCCATGTGGGGAATCGATTTCGCATCTTCGGCGTGACGAGTGAGTGAGTGAGTTTGGTTTTACGCCGCTTTTAGCAATATTCCAGCAATATCACGGCGGGGGACACCAGAAATGGGCTTCACATATTGTATCCATGTGGGGAATCGATTTCGCATCTTCGGCGTGACGAGCAAACGTTTAAAGGAGAACTAATCTCTGGCTTCTTTCCTGATCACTCGTCACCACTCGCCCCTTTCCGTAACCTGCAGGAAGACTCGTCCCCCTATCGATGAAAGTTATGTGCGAAAATACGACAAACCAATCAGAATGTGCGTATGACTTGAACAAGTACTTCTGACAAAGAATCCCCCAGGAATATTTTCTTTTTTTCTTTTTTTTTTTTTTTTCTTTTTTTTTTTTCACACTGTCTTGCATTTAAAAATACACCCAAGATACACTTAAGATACAGTTATATGTGTTCAATCATAGCGTGTGATAGTTCAATCATATTGTGTGATACTGTATGTCCCGATGTGCTTTAAATAGCTTCTGAAATATATATGATATATGGGGAAACATACGTGAATCACAACGCAATGAGTTGGCAATTGCTTTAGGTATGCCCGTATGCGATTAGACGTAACCCGGTCGCAAAAAATGGCCGCGAGAGGGGCACGAGTCGCTATTCGGCGAGTTGGTCCCCAATTCGACGAGTTGGTCACGAATGCTTCCTGGCTGTCGAACACTGCCCGCTCCATTCGTAAGTAAGGATAAGAATTTATGGATGAACAACTTCTTAATTACAATTAAGAGCGACGTTTAGGTGTAGCTGCGGTGTAATTATGGTCTGAGAAGTCATACCATGCACAACACAAATAAAGCCACAGGGAAACCACCATCCAGCCACAAGCTAGAACCATCAGGAGCAGCGTACCACATTCCGTGCAATTGTGGACAAGCTTACATAGGTGAAACATCTTGGCCCCTCAAAAACCCGAATAAAAGAACATCAAAGCTCACTCTCCTAAGATGACTCTAAATCTGCTATATCAGACCACATCCGTGACAACCCAAGTCACAGCATTCAGTGGGAGAGAGTCACAACCCTTGCCACCAATCTCAAAGACTTCTATAACAGGAAACTACAAGAAGCATCAACATCAAAAGATTCCAGCCGTCAATCAACCGTGACCAAGGCTATTACATACCCCGGCGTACCATCAACTCATCAAAGACCCCTAACAGCCATAATCCCGTTGTTTATATTACTGGCTCTACTGTATAAACATTGCCTCCTACTTGTATATATACTTGTCAACCACACTCTGTATATCACTTACTTGATAACGGTGTTAGAACCTACACAGAAACGTCGCTCTTAATTGTAATAAAGAAGTTGTTCATCCATAAATTCTTATCCTTACTTAGTACTCCAACTTCTAAATGCCTATGAAAGAAGCGCTCCATTCGTGACCTATTCGTGTTATTCCAGGACAAGCCGAATAGCGACTCGTGCCCCTCTCATGGCCATTTTTGCGACCGGGTTCCGTCTTAGTGCAAACGCGCATACCTAAAACAATTGTCAACTCGTTGTGTAATGGTTCACATATATTTAAGGCACATCGGGACGTGCGGAATTATACATTATGATTGAACACATTTAACTGCGTCTTGGGATTATTTTTAAATGCAAGACGTGTAAAATCAAAAATTATTTCTGAGGGATTCTTTGACGAAGAACTTGAAATAATACGCGCATTCTGATTCGTTTGTCGTATTTCCGCACATAACATTCATCGGTAGGGGGACGAGTCTTCTTGCAGGTTACGGAAAGAGGCGAGTGGTGACGAATGTGCCCGTTCGGGCTCACGAGCTGCTCGCTAAGGCAACTGTGCGTGACAAGACAGTAGGGACAGCATAAATAAACTTTGAGGCAATATCAATACGCATTTATAAACACTGATTGGTTACTCGTGATCTATGAAATTTTCGATATTTCGAAGCGCCCATGTAATCCATTTCTTCAAGTTAGACAAACAGGCAAAATGAACGACGGAAGCTCATCGGATGTCGGTATTTGGGAATATCCTTGATGGTTATAGTTTATGAAAAAACGTATCCCCGCAGTGAAAGCATTTTCGGATTTCGGATTACGTGAATACTACGATGACTGAAATATATTTGGATCCTTTTCTTTCATATCTTGATATGGTTGTTTTGTTCGTTTGTTAACGCCGCACTCGGCAACGTTCCAGCTATATGACGGCGGTCTGTAAATAACTGACAATCCAGTGACTGACATCATGAGCATCCATCCACGCAATTGGAATAAGATGAGGATATTTCATTGACCTTCAGTAAATGATTCTTAAATGCAATTTAATTCCATGTTGTTCATGACAACATTGACTCTTGACATTAATGTTTAATATGTCCAAACGACATTCCCAGGATTATAAAGGAGCACCGAGGCTATATGACGGCGGTCTGTAAATAATCGAGACTGGACCCGACAATCCAGTGACTGATATCATGGTCATCGATTCACGCAATTGGGATAGATGACATGCATCAACCAAATCAGCGAGTCGACAACCATGGTCGCTTTTTTACGGTAAGCATGGGTTGCTGAAGACTACAAAACCTTGAAGCATCACCACGGTGCAAACTATTGTCATCAGGGGAGATGCCCAATTCAATCCTTTTTTCACAAAAATACATATAGAAGTTATCATGCTAGTGTGTTTTGGAAAGGTAAATATCGAATATTAGGGATACGCAATGTATTTATCGAGCCTTGGCGAGCTACATGCTCAGCGTTGATTTCTAAAATAGGATAATATAGCGTGATAACGCCTCCATCTTATCTCATTCTTATATTCTATCGTCGAAAAATGTATTCCCATCTCGCACAAACGATACAAACGAAATATTGCAAGTTTTACTGGATTGTGCAGACTAATATATTACGTCACGGGGTCAGTTATTAGTTAATCGAACAGTTACATCTGTCAATATATATGACAGTGGCGTAACTACGAAATAGGAAAACGACAATTGTCTTTATCTTGCCGAGAAACACACACGTTGTATGATGAACACCATTATCTGCATTGAAATCCTTGATCATCGTGATAGTTGTGTGAAATATTCGCGCCCTGGTCGCAAATAAACTATACTGAAACTGAACTGACACCAAGACAGCCCTGTTTGGTGCGGGGGTTTTCTGCAATGAGATCTTTGATCATTGCGACAAAATAACGCCCAGGCGCGACAACGACGCGAAATCATGTATTACAAAAGAATTTTTTTTTTATCTACATGTTTGTTTTCAAAAGTACACATCGTTATCTGCACCGTTGTTTTCTGAAGTACATTCTGTGCACTACAAAGCAAGAGACTTTACATTTCTTGCTGGGATACGCGGAACTTCTGGGCATTATTTGAGGCCGTTGTGGGTGAGGGTCGCGTGCGTCAAGCGGTTATATAAAATAGAGCTGCGCTGACCTCATCTCAGACTCCGGAGAGCTAGCCAGGACACATCTCAGCCCGGTGCAAACATCACGGGGTGTTTTTTGGTTGTTGTTTTTTCAGTCTACCGCGGAGTTTCAAGCCGGCATGTAACGTGACGCTTGCTGTTAACGGCGAATATTCTTGTAGTAAGAGGTGACTAGAGGGATCAGGTGGTCACGCTCGCTGACTTGGATAATGCATGTCAACGTATCTCAATTGCATAGATCGATGCTCATGATGTCAATCACTTGATTGTCTTGTCCAGACTCGATAACTTACATCCCGCCGTCACGTAGCTGGAATATTGCTGACTGCGGCGTTAAACAGCAACCAACATCAACATCTACCTTAAAGATGACGATGATTGTTTACAAAATTACAAAACTATCGTTATCTGCACGATTGCTTTCAAAAAGTACATACCGTTATTAGCAATGAAGTCTATGATCATTTGAATCTTGCTGTCGGTGGCGATGGACAACAAGCGTGCGTCCTCCTCCTGACATAGGCTTCGGGCGTCGACATTCTTCTCCAAAGTATCCGAAAATCGCAAACAGGAGTCTCCCACGCGGCTGTATTGGGAGGGACACCCTTGAAGACGAAACAGAACCATGTTAGTGTTGTTTGTTTGTTTGCTTGCTGTTTATCGCCACACTCAGCACTATTCTGGGGTTTGTTTGTTTGTTTGTTTAACGCCGCATTCAGCAATATTCTGGGGTTTGTTTGTTTGGTTGTTTAACGCAGCATTCAGCAATATTCCAGCTATATGACAGCAGTCTGTTAATAATCGAGTCTGTACCAGGCAATCCAGTGATTGACACCATGAACGTTGATCAACGCCATTGGTATACCATGAAATGCATCAACCAAGTCAGCGAGCCTGACCACCCGATCCCGTTAGTCGCCTCTTACGACAAGCATAGCCGCCTTTTAGGGCAAGCATGGGTTGCTGAAGACCTATTCTACCTCAGCTCTTCATGGGCAATGAGTTGTGGTGTTGTAAAGAGTTGTAATTATTTATTGTGTTCGCTTTCATATAAAGTTCTGCAAGTAAAGGATCGACCGTTTCATGTTCTCGAGCACATCTGTCTTACAAGTGAGTGTAGGATTTTATGTCATAGGTCTGCAGTCACCCATGCTTATCGTCAGTTTGTTTGTTTGTTTGTTTTTGAACGCCGCACTCAGCAATATTCCAGCTATGTAACGGCGGTCTGTAAATAATCGAGTCTGGATCAGACAATCCAGTGATTGACTTCATGAGCATCAATCCATGTCATTGGGAGACGATGACGAGTCTGAGCACCCGATGCCGTTAGTCGCCTCTTACGACAAGCATAGTCGCCTTTTAAGGCAAGCATGTAAACAGTATTGGTCTGATAACTGATCCCTGAGGAACGCCAAAAAATAATGACTTTCTTTTTCGATAACACATTTTTTAGGTTATGATTTGTCTGTCAGGTTTGAAATAAACCAAGAGGGAGCATCTCCGCTGATTCCTACGTGGTTTTCTAGTCGATAAAGCAGTCTTCCACGGCCATTGTATCAATACCGCTAAGTCCAATGGTGCAAGGAGTCCAACGTGCCAAATACCTATCCTGAAAGGTGTAAGTGACGGCAATACTTGCCGTAAGAGGCGACTAACGGGATCGGTGGTCGGGCTCGCTGACTTGGTTGTTGCATGTCAATGGATCCCAATTCCCGTGAAGATCCAGGGTAAAATAGGTCTTCAGCAACCCATGCTTGCCGTAACAGGCGAAAAACGTGATCGGGTGGTCAGGCTCGCTGACTTAGTTGATGCATGTCATCGTATCCCAATTGCGTGGATCGATGCTCATGATGTCAATCACTGAATTGTCGGGTCCAGATTAATTACAGACCGTAAAGAGAAAACAACAACACTGATGTCTTACAAGCAGTAATACCTGAACCTTTCTGTTAAATAACAAATAGAATGAATGACAATAATTATGTGTAATATCATGCTGTAAATTAGGAGGACAGTTTACTTACAATTCCTCATAAAGGTCTTCATTCCAAGGACGGTGACTTTCATGGTTGATGTAACGTTGTAATGGGTAAACAGGTGACAGTTGCCATTGTTGTGAGATAGGAACGAACATTCTGTGTCAGTGTAGCACCGCAAGGCACACTCCTGCAATATTACCGATTGGTATTGGACAAACCATTCTTCAAGCAGAGAGTCGTCCTCTTCTACCATGTGCGTGAAGATGGTTCCTAGAGCTTGGCTAGATGTCATATACAATGCTACAAGCACAACTTCCCTAATCATCCTGAAGACGTAATCTAAGTGGTCCTACTCTGACAGTCTTCTTGGAAGAAATAACTGACTGTCAACAGGGGTCACTATCATTGCCTGGTTGCTGTTTGCTTTTGCTTTTGTCCTGGTTACCAAGGTCTGTCGTTACAAGACGACATCGACATACTCGTGTTAAATGAATGGACACGATCAATGGTATTGATAGTAACTGCTCCATGGTTTTCTTAGGGCATTGATGTAAGCTGCCAAATTACATCTTCATAAAACGTTCCTGAGCTGACCCAAATTGATTTGACGTGGTGGAGGAAAGGGACACAAATGCATTTTTTATCCCGGGAAAAGTGTTCTTGTTTCGTATAGTAAAAATGTTGACAAGGATACGCGCACGCACGCACGTACGCACGTACGCACACACACTCTCTCTCTCTCTCTCTCTCTCTCTCTCTCTCTCTCTCTCTGTTATACGGAGGACATTGTTCTATCATGACGTCATTTCTGGAGATTTGAAATAGGCTCGCATCATGATGACGTCGTATATTGGACGACGTTAATTTTGACAGGGGAGTGTCTAGTGAGTTGTTCCCCATAGATGTAGCTGGGCAACGCAGATAAACATGATGGCCGAACGATCGCATCCAAAAGCGGAAGAGATATGACAATCGTCATTAGGAGAAAAGGTACAGGTAACAGGCGTGAGGATTGTGAGAATCCCCACCTGTGCATAAAATAATGGACTTGTCCGACATTGCCGAGGTCGGATTCATTTGAGGGGGTCATCATTATTAACATTCGGATAAATATTTTTAAAGCTTGTACATTTCATCATCATCCTAATCGAGGCTGCACATATGTTGATATCTCCAAAAAGAAATAAAGGACTTGTGGTCGTTGTTTATCGTACACACAATTGGTCATGATCTAAGGTTAGTTCGAAAACTGGTGTCTTAAATTCATTTATTACAAAGTTATGGCCCTTGTCCCGTGTTTTTCAACTTAGTGCATACTGTGTGAAATGGGATCAGCTTTCTCAGAAAAAACTATAATTGCATGAATGAAAGTTTGCATGCTTATCTAAGAGATAATTGTAAAGCCTGTGAAGACATATATCATGTTTTTTCAACTGAGTGCATGGCGTCTGCGTTGGGGACAAGTTTTCTCAGAAACTGCTGAAGATATATGCATGAATGTTTGCAAGCTCATCTAAGAGATACTTGTCAAGACTGATTTCGAAAATTGGTGCCGTAATATATTTTGCCAATAATAAATGTAATATTAATTTTGTTTTCTTGCAGGTTTAAATTCATGCAAAAATCCTAGAAATACGAGTTTCCTAAGATACACATGTTGTGCCATCAGGGTCAGCTGCTCTTGGGGCTGTAATCCTTCGGAGCCCTAGAATCATGCCGTTCTTCATCGTGCATATCAGGAAAGTACGAGATATTGCCCCTTTTTATAATTGTTTTGCCTTAAGGAAGAGTTTATTTTATAATATAGGCCACATAAACATAATCTCTTTTTCCATATATCATTGTTATCATTTATTATCATTTTAAGTTACATCTTGTGTTTGAGTGGTTGGGAAATCTTCAACCAATCAATTTCATTTCGTAAAAAAACCTTAGGCTGAGGTACAAAGTAAAAATAAACATTTATTCATAACATGGATTTGTTATACATACGAAAATATTTGCATCTTGATTGTAGTGCTCTCTGAATCGTTGGGTGTTGAAGAATATTATTACTCTTTATATTTCTATTCCATTCCGTGAATAACATCAAAATTTCATAGTACTTCATTTAGTGTCTTATAACGGAATTTGTTGTTTCTGAAAAGAAACTTCTCAACATTTTTACAGTTTGTACTTCCAGTTTTAATATTGTACTTGCATATTCAAATCTGAATGCCATTTTGTTGCTGTGTATCATAATTTCAGATTTGTTCAGTTATTTTGTTTTAACTGAAATTTTGAAATCAACGCAACGGGGACCGCCTGAGATCCTGGGCCCGTTTAACAGAGATATCTTTGTGCTAAGATGATCGTAACTCCCATACTTAAGCATGAACTTACTATGTAATGTAACACCTTTATTTCAAGTTAGAGGCAACAGGCCCATAGAACATAACATAACAGAAATACAATTACTGATAAAGTGACTAATACAATATCATTGCATTCAATATGAATTTCGTTAGCTGTACAATAGTAGGTTTATGATTAGACGAACAAAGGATTCCAGTGACGGATTTACAAAGTATTTAGGATCAGTGTATCGATATCTTAGCTAATTAAAAGCAGGGCATACAAGTACAAAATGATATTCGTTTTCCCCTAGACTAATATTTAGTCGAAGACAATATCTACACAAGCGACATTCTGGATCGATGGCTTTGTGTCTGTCCATTTCGATCATCAACTGATGACAGCTGCATCTGAATCTTTACAACGCGTGTTTCAATAGTGTAGAGTCGACTTGTGTAAGATATACTTCGGTCTGTAAAACTGATTTGTAGGTTGAATATGCCATTAGCTTTGGATTTTATGATATTGATGAATGCCATCGTTGGATGTTGTAATCGGATACACGTTGCTTAAACTGAGACATAAAAAGATAAACATTTCCAACATCTTGCATAATCCATGCGTAGCCAAAGCCAATCTGGAATAAGATATGTTTTATTTTAGTGCCCCAGGAAGTTCTGTTCACGCAGTCCAATCCATACAGAATTCGAAACGTTTGCTTCGGAAATCGGCCATTATTCATAGTGATTAGTTTAGCCCAATATTTTACACATTTTGTTACATAGGTGAGATATAATAGAGGTCGACCACTTTCTCCAAGAACAGCATCATTACAAGCACTCAGAGGCAGATACAGAATTCTTTTTATATACTTAGTCTGAACTCTCTCAGTTTGTTCCACGACTTCGTATCCCCATAGTTCGGAGCCGTATGTAAGGATGGGCAGAACTATGCTATCAAACATCTTTAGTGCAGTCGTAATTGGTAAGCCACCACACATAGAGTGCAATCTGTATATGAGTAAGCTTACTTTCTCCGCCTGCTTTGCCAACACCTGTTTTGATCTCGTCCAAACTAGTTTAAGTGTAAAAGAAAGACCAAGATATTTATAAAAGGAGACGGTTTCGATCTGAGAGCCCCTGTTACACCATTTTTCATACTGCCGTAGTTATCCACCATTTCGGAATACAACAATCTTCTTTTTGTATATTTAGGTTCATACCCCATTTTTCACAAAAGTTGCTAACGCAATTTATTTGTTCTTGGAGTTAACAGTATGGTAGTGTTGGGAGTAAATCGATTGTGTCTTAATTTGTTAGCCATTCCATTTTCAAGTTGGTAAAGCTTCTTTTAGATGCCGTTTTTTTTAAAAAAAGACCCAGCACTACATTTCAGTGGTTCAATGCATGGTTGAGGTCTCCAAGGACCCGTGTTCTCTAATTAAGACATTAGCACGCACTAATTTTATTAACAAACATCCCGTTGCTCGCGTCTGAAGTGTGTGTTTGTTTGTTTTGACTGGTGTTCCCACGTATCATCAATACATTATGGTCATATGTAAACAAAGCGGAATCATTAACATCTTCTTTGATGGTATACAACCTTGAGCCTCTTAAGCCGTAAGAATGTTGTTGAATTTGAAGAGATAAGAAGTTCGTTTGAACAATGGTCATATTTGCTACCCTGTATCATAGTATAAATCATCATATACTAATCGATAGTGATGGCGATGAATAGATTAACAAGTAATTCTTTTCCTAACTTTATGGATTAACTATAAAACGTCTACATATATCAGGTGAAATAAGTAGTCTAATTGCGTCCATAATTAACTGTGACACATTTCACAATTCCCCACGGTACAGATGTTTGCAAGGGGTTAAATATAATTATTTTTATGTGAGTTATTGAGAAGATATTGAACATAAAACCGATAACTAAGTGTGTGTATATGGAATGATAGATTTTTTTCACAGTACTTGAACAGAGTAACGTCTGAACAGTATTAAGATACTACACTCAAGAGCAAATTTATTGATAACTGACAATTTACCGTTATTGTGATGATACGGACTGTAAAGGGTGATCAAACCGCCCGCTGTTTTAATCTGTGTTGGGGTAAAAGAGTGTGTTGTTTACGATCTGCTCCCAGAATTCGTGTTAATGTTTAACTGTATAAGAGAGACGACCTTAGACAATAGAGACAACATATAGCAATCCTGTATTCACAACATACCCGGACCCGTGAAGTTCCGGGGTAGAATAGGTCTTCAGCAACCCATGCTTGCCGCAAAAGGCGACTATGCTTGTCGTTAGAGGCGACTAACGGGATCGGGTGGTCAGGCTGGCTGACTTGGTTGATGTATGTCATCGTATCCCAATTTCCTGGATCGATGCTCATGATATCAATCACTGGATTGTCTGGTCCAGACTCGATTATATATACAGACCGGCGTCATATAGCTGGAATATTGCTGAGTGTAACGTTAAACAACAAACAAACAAACAAATCACAACATACCTCCTCACGTACGTTTATCATGAGGCCGATGAGGAAACAGTTCTCTTAATTATTTAATTGCAAATAATCACATTCCATCTGGAATAATATTCATAGCACCAAAGCAGTATCTAAATTGAAAATATCAACGACCGAGAACGGTTGGTTTCGATATGTCCAAACAGATTCCATAGTGATGGAAATTACACGAATGGATCACTGAAAATCAGTGATGACACCAGGTGTTCGAGTCACATGTCGGACTGTCCACACACAGCTGGGGTGTTTAGTGATGCCTAGTTTGACACCAGTGGGACGAACTCTTGACTCCAGCAGTGATAACTTACCCAATACCCATTGTGTAATTCCTATTCTGTGAATGACATTGTTATATATTTGTTACAACCGCTGCACAATAAACCGTGTTTGTGTTTATAATCAGATTCGTATTTCCGCTATCCAATATGTGCGTCTTATTGTTGATAATCATTTTAGAGACATAAATGCGAAGTTTCATTTATGCGACCAAAAAAACACTCGCATTTTTCGCATTTAATTCACGCTCGCGTTAATTTCAAAATTTGGAGTACATTCCGGGGATAAATAAACGCTGCATTGATGAATCGACGCGTTGTCGTTTTCACTCGACTGAAACTACTCGTACTGTGTGAATGGCCCTTCATATGTCTTGCAACTGAGCTGAAACTACTTGTATAAGAAATCGTTACGATTAGGGGGTTCTCACGTTGTTTTGCAACCATGTTGCATGTGACAAGTTGTTACTGCAAATCGCGCCGTGTGAACGCACCTTAACCCCCTCAGTGCCAAGGGAGTTAATATGTGGTCCCGAGAAAACGTCTCTTTTCAACTGGAAATTGATATGGCAAACACAGTGCGCCATGTCAACATGGCAACCATCATCACCACCATTCGAACGCCTCCGTGGTCTAGTGGTAGAGCGTCCGCCCGGAGAGCGGAAGGTCCAGGGTTCGATCCCCGGTCGCGTCATGCCAAAAGATGTTAAAAGATGGTACTTGTTGTTACCTAGTCTGGCGCTCGGCATTAAGGGGCTAAAACAAGGACTGGTCAGCTCGGAGTATACTGTGTCTGAGTGGGGTATTCATGTTAAACCGCGGCATGGTATCTCAGCTATAAATCGGCATCAGTCCGGACGAGTACAAGCAGCCACACACGGGCATGCACGTCGCTATATTAGTGCAATAATCTTGGACGCGACGTTAAACCCAATTTCACCTCACCTCACCTCATCACCCCAATCATCTCAGCTTTAACATCGCGTAACTCATATTTTATACAGTGCTACGGATTGCGAAATTTGGGGAGATTTGTGAAGTAGTTACCACGTTCCTCGATCTTCTCTGCCATATTCGAACTTCAAGCGAATGGTGGCGCATTTTGATTCTGCACCAATGTCACATACATGTAACTATTTTAGTACCAAACTGGTCAGAAACGTTTACTTTTACAGTTGTTGTCGTAAGACTATTGAGTATAATACGAAACGTTAACGTTTGCAGACCCGTGAAGATCCGGGGTAGAATAGGTCTTCAGTAACCCATGCTTGCTGTAACAGGCGACTAAGCTTGTCGTAAGACTAAGAGGCGGCTAACGGGATCGGGTGATCAGGCTCGCTGACTTGGTTGAAGCATGTCATCGTATCCCTATTGTGCTCCAACGTTCATACAGTTTGGCCCTCACTCTATGAAGGTTCATACCCCAAAGAACTCACACAAAGTGAAACTCAATTCTTAAGTGGTTGACGTTATGTTTATGGACAGGAGGTTCATGATCAACATGTAAAACATCGAATGACCAAGCCGAGATTCCCTGTCCACCAGCTGTCGTACATACTCTCCCGTTGATGAACTATCGACCAGTTTCTAGCTTTCGCTCTTCTCCAAGATGCTAGAAAAGGCTTTAAAATTGAGGCCATCTGCTTATCTACTTCATGTTTAATGGTTATCAGTCTGCATACTGAGACTGCCTTTCGGCGGCAAGACCGTGGAAGACTGCTTTATCAACTAGAAAATCACGTTGGAATCACCGGAGTTGTTCTTTCTTGGTTTAATTCATACCTGACCGACAGATGCCAAATAGTAAAAGTCACAAATGTGTCAATGAACTAGAAAGTCTCATCTTTGAGCGTTCCTCTGGGTTCAGTTTTCAGACCAATACTGTCTACATGTTTGCCGTAAAAGTCGACTATACTTGTCTTAAGAGGCAACTAACGGGATCGGGTGGTCAGACTCGCTGTCTTTGTTGATGCACGTCATCGTATCCAAATTGCGTAGAGCGATGCTCATGGTGTCAGTCACTTGATTGTCTGGTCCAGACTCGATTATTTAAAGACCACCGTCAACCAGCTGGAATTGTGCAGCATTAAACAACAACAACGAAGAAACACATATTAATTGGAAAAGAAGAATTTCAAAGTGTGACCACGACATTGAACGTAAGTCGACGCCATATTGTAAACATATTGTGTCAAGGCCGGTTTCGCATCTGGCACCTAGGACCCAGACTCTGTCGATGATACACGCGAATCATAAATAACACAACTGCTGAAAACATCAACTTCTAAAATGAAGACAACTGAAACTTTTTGCTTTTGAGGTTACCGCTTATGGATACCATATGTGCTGTAAGTTCGCTATCGACTTGTTTTTCTTCTGGACAAGAGAGCGTGGTTTGACCGCGCGTGTTGTGACGTGGATGACGCCACATCAATCAGCTGATCTATGCCGTGGTTGTACAATTACGGAGGTCTACGGAAGCCCATTAGGGCCATGCCGTTATGTTATTATCTTAAAAGTCGATTTTGTTTCTGTGTTTTCCAGCATGTGTAACCTACCGGCAGCGTCCGTCTCTGGAATGTTTTGTTCTGATAAGCGGTACTATGTAAATTTGAGCCTGTGTAACTTAAGCACGTTGCGCATTATCGTGCTTGTTAAAACTGTCCAGATTTAATTTGTGGCTTAAGTAGCATTGAGAGCCACTTTCTTCTGCAAATATCCTCGTTTGAATGCATCATCACACACAGGAAAACTGGTCACGAAGAGCACATCCAGGACAGTGGCCTTATGTCCTAAAATCTTTGAAAGTTGTTATAAGACGACACATTGGCACCACAAATCGATATTTGACCGTCTCACCTAACAGTCACATGTCCTGCATTTTCGTGAGAAGGTTTTTTTTTGTTTATTGTCATCACAGTACTGAGCAATCTTTGGCAAGTGGGAGATGGATTTTTGACCAGACTGACCATATATTGATATTATGAGCAATGTCTTTCGCCGTCGGGTACTAAAAGACGTAAGTTAAGCTTAAGTTTCCGTTGACCAATTCTTGCCTAGAATCCCAGTGATGAGTATTCGTACCGTGCATGTGCTAATAGAAAGGGGCGCAGGACATGAGCAGCGTGTAGGGGACAGTGTTACGACAGTGGGGTGTAGGGGACAAGTGTGTCGACAGTGGGGTGTAGGGGACAAGTGTGTCGACAGTGGGGTGTAGGGGACAAGTGTTACGACAGTGGGGTGTAGGGGACAAGTGTTACGACAGTGGGGTGTAGGGGACAAGTGTTACGACAGTGGGGTGTAGGGGACAAGTGTGTCGACAGTGGGGTGTAGGGGACAAGTGTTACGACAGTGGGGTGTAGGGGACAAGTATTACGACAGTGATTGTAGGGGACAAGTGTTACGACAGTGGTGTGTAGGGGACAGTGTGTCGACAGTGGGGTGTAGGGGACAAGTGTTACGACAGTGATTGTAGGGGACAAGTGTGTCGACAGTGGGGTGTAGGGGACAAGTATTACGACAGTGGGGTGTAGGGGACAAGTATTACGACAGTGATTGTAGGGGACAAGTGTTACGACAGTGGTGTGTAGGGGACAGTGTGTCGACAGTGGGGTGTAGGGGACAAGTATTACGACAGTGGGGTGTAGGGGACAAGTGTTACGACAGTGGGGTGTAGGGGACAAGTGTTACGACAGTGGAGTGTAGGGGACAGTATGTCGACAGTGGGGTGGAGGGGAGATGTCAACATCAGGATGTACGGGACAGGTGTCAACAGTGGGGTGTACATGAGATTCCAACAGCAGGATGTACGGGACATGTGTCAACAGTGGGGTGTACGGGACATGTGTCAACAGTGGGGTGTACGGGACATGTGTCAGTAGTGTGGTGAACGGGAGACGTGTCAACAGTGGGGTGTACGGGACATGTGTCAACAGTGGGGTGTACGGGACAGGTGTCAACAGTGGGGTGTACGCGACATGTGTCAAGAGAGAGTATGACACGTGACTTCACGAGCTGAACCAGCTGGGACACATATAGAAGATAACAGTTGAATTTGTCACATTTTTGGCTTTTTCTAAAAAAGACTGATCATTGATCATTTTCACCCTGATAATGGTTGCTTTCCTTACCGATTGTCATATCGTAGCGACAATGTTTCCAATAATATTTGTTCAGAATCTGTTTTATGATTTTTAACCGAGTTATGCCGAGTTATTTTTCTGACACACATTTGTATTAGAGCTGAAAAGTGAACAGTGTGCGACAATTGCTTTTGCTCGGCACTGAATATGCCTCCGACTACAAAATTGCGGAGAGAATATTTAATTTCCTATCTGAAGGTGTTAATTTAACTGAAAATATATAAACCACTGCTAAATATTGTCCGAGAGTTTGTTATGCATTAAAAAAAGCATGATTCTCCGCTTTATATCGTACACCGATAAAAGTACTATGATATTTTTACTTAACAGCTTTAGGGGGAACGGGTGTCCCAGTCGTCTAAGGCGCCGTGACTCGCTGTGCAGAGTTGCGTTCCTTGGGCACGCCAGAAACATATGATTGTGGGTTCGAATCCCGATTATGTTTCTAGGTTTGTCAGCACCATACCCGCGCTCGTAGGTTTCACCGAAGTGGTAAACGTCTAAGACCTGCATCACTTCGGGCTTTTCACCCACATTAAGCTTCCACGCAAACACAGCTTGCCAAATGCATGCAATGGACAGTGACGTGTATGTGTATATTGTATTCACTTAATTAACAGAGTTTACTTTATTAAAAACATGTAACACAAAATCAATTCAAATGCGGGCTTTGGGCAGAACGATTACCTGCCCATTGCGTGAAATGAGCAAGCTGGTTGCCCACATTGTGCAATATTTGGAGAATTATTTTTCATTCACAACTATTGCCCATTGCATGCAATGAGCAGATAATTGTTTGCACAGTGCGTGCATTTGGCAAGCTGTATTGGCCATTGCGTGCATTGGGCAAGTTGTATTGGCCTTTGCGTGCATTTGGCAAGCTGTATTGGCCATTGCGTGCATTGGTCAAGCTGTATTGGCCATTGCGTGCATTGGGCAAGCTGTATTGGCCATTGCGTGCATTGGGCAAGCTGTATTGGCCTTTGCGTGCATTGGGAAAACGGCCTGCCCAATGCACGCAATGGGCAGTTGTACAGATTGGGTGTAGCACATATACTGTCAAGGGTTGTAAAATTTAGATTCTATGTAACTTTGCCTGAGATGGCTATAAGCTGGACAAATAAACAAAAAGTGATATTCATGTTCGATACGGTTTAAATTACAAACTTTACAGTTTCTAAATTCACGAGGAATATTATGATGTTGTCAACGTCAACGTTTGATTTCTAAATTGTGACTAAGCCGAAAACGAGTCAATGTGGTTTATTTAATGAATTTATTTACAGTAATACTGCTCAAATAGTTCTCATATAAAATGGATGTTTTAAACTGTGCATACTAAGCGATTTTTGGGCCTTCAGATAAATCACTATACCTAACCCGAAAAAAGTTGTCTTTTAACCGTTGATTTAACATATATAAAAATACGGGGTTTTTTCCCCACATGTTTGAAAAAAATAATCATTACCAAATCCCAATCTACAAATAACAGTTTTAAGTTTCGTTACCAAATTTACGTGGCCTTGTTCATGGTACAAGCGCAACATATTGTAACATTTTTGGGGTAAACAGGATTCCTGCATATTTAAAAGAGACAGCCAATATTTGACACATTTTAAAACAGCGAGCGACTGAATAGAGTATCTACCACACTCGCCTAACACCCCATTATTTGAAGTTCATAACTCCACATTTAAAAGACGCTTACAGGCATACAACTGAACTTTTTCTAGTGGTTCTATGTCACTGAACCCCCAAATTTCAGCCCCTCTCAGTGAGGCGAATATGGTTTCAAGGAATGTATACTAATTAACAGGACCATGAACACCTTTCTTGCCTGAATTGCAACATAATTTAAAGCTTTCGACCACAGTAATCTATTGCTAAAATACAAGCAAATATAACTGTATCCAGTAACTACTTCACCCGCTTTTCCATCAGAATACCATTTTTCATAACGTGATAAGCCTCCCCCATTTGGGGGAAAGTCGCGTTTCAGTCATTTTTTTAAATCAATACGTCAACAATATTATTTCAAAGCCTACTTTTTTATCATTACAAACTGTACACAGCAGCACGAATCGGTGGCAGTCAGCCCCGCCTATTCTATTATCAGCCAATCAGGAAACAGTAGTCTGTTAGTGGGCGTGGCCTAATATTTTTAAAGCATAAAATAGTGAGTGAGTGTTATGGTTTTACGCCGCTTTTAGCAAAATTCCAGCAATATCACGGCGGGTGACACCAGAACTGGGTTTCACACATTGTACCCATGTCGGGAATCGAACCCGGGTCTTCGGCGTGACGAGTGAACGCTTTAACCACTAGGCTACCCGACCGCCCCAAAGCATAAAATAGGGGATACCCATGTTAAGACTGCTACTCAAACGCATATTAACAGAGCAGCCAAAGATAAAAATGAAATTATATAAACATACGAAAAAAGAAATCATATCAGTACAAAAATAGAAATTATGTGAATACCAAACTCACAATAGACATGTGTACTCACACACATGGGTCCGAAAAGGGACAAGTCAGCCGAAATTGCTAAGGCCAAAGGCGACCTCTTAAACACTTAAAGCAACAACAACAACATCAACAACAACAACAGTTAAGACTGTGCCGTCCCACCCACACCTTAGCTTGGACACTCGACAACAGACGTATCCTACCAAGCTCTCGCCATGCGTGATCTCAGCAAAGCGCTACCGAGGGAGTTCGCCTCCATCCTGAAACCCCTTCTTGCGTACAGGGCTGGGGACTTCTCCCTACGGACCATTTACAATAGGTCTTCAGCAACCCATGCTGGCCGTAAAAAGGCTACTAACGGGATCGGGTGGTCAGACACGCTGACTTGGTTGATGCATGTCATCGATCCCAATTTAGTGGATCGATGCTCATGATATCAATCACTGAACTGTCTGGTCCTGACTTGATTATTTACAGACCGCCGTCATATAGCCGGAATATTGCTGTGTGCGGCGTTAAACAACAAACAAACAAACAAGTGTTTTTCGTTTGTTTTTTTTGGGTTTTTTTAATTTCATGTTGTTGTTCTGTTGTGGGGGTTGGCTCATTTTCTTTTCTTTTGGGGGTTGTTTTTGTTTTAATTTTATGCTGTTTTGTATGGGTTTTTAGGGGTGTGGCTTTGCTTTTGTTGTTACCACCTCGCTCAGTCCAGAGAGTTGTTAATCCGAATGTAAACAAGACAATCCAGTGACTGATATTGTCGTAACTGCTTTCGGGCGTCAAGTGCGATCCTACTACAGTTACTAAATGTATTGTCGTTCCTGGTCATCATGGTCAGTTAAGCCATGACCTTGCAACTCGCCTGGTGAGCATCGGCTCCGTTCCGTCAAAGAGTGCTTGGTCTAAATACGCTTACTCCATCAGCATTCACACTTGCATAATAAAGAAACGCAACACCAGCTTTTGATCACATAGTTTTACTTACTCTCAGCCCATCTATCAATACAGGACAGGATAAGACCGACCAGACTCGTCACTAAATGGAGAAAACTTAGAACGATCGGGATTCGACTCGATCGATTGCAAACCGCGCTCTCCTCTCCTAATGTTAAAGTATCATTTTATAGTGTTCGGGCCTGGCCTGTCTTTGTCACATGTCACAATACCTCATTTTTATTCGTTCAAAGTTAGATCTGACCATGAACTTATGTGTGTCGTAATCGGAAAAATACAGAAGCCTACGTGCCAGATTGTTCATCTCTCTATTGATTTTGTGACTCGCATCCGGAAGCTCCAAATGAAATATACCTTGAACTCTCTATTTGTTTCATTGACTAATGGACGATAACCGAGAACCAATCCAATCATAATTATGAAATGACCAGAATACCTTGTGATAAATGTGAAATGTCTTTTATCTATTTATTCCTTTCGAACTAAAAGTTCTCTGTCACAAACTGTATCTAATGCAACTCCTCATTGCAGCTATAACGGTTTTATTTGTTACCATTTTCTAATGTTTTTGAGATGCATTTTTAACATTATAACAATATCATCAGCATCGACTGCGGCGATAAACAACGTCAACAACAACAAATAAAACAAGAATAAATTAACATTGTGCAGTAACCGTTCTCTGAAAAAGGCCTAATCCGACGAGGCAACGTTTGATGTCAAATGTTTGTTTGTTGTTTAACGCCGCACTCAGCAACATTCCAGCTATATGACGGCGGTCTGTAAATAATTGGGTCTGGATCAAACAATCCAGTGATTGACATCATGAGCATCGATCCACGCAATTGCGATACGACGACATGCTACCAACCATGTCAGCGAGCCTGACCACCCGATCCCGTTAGTCGCCTCTTACTACAAGCATAGTCGAAAGTGGAAAGTGGGTATTGGGAATATGACTGCCCAGGAACAGGTACCAAAAAACACCTCACCCGAACGCACCACCTTTGACAAAAAATGGTGAAACAAGTTTCCCGCCTGTGGCATAAACTGCACGTGCATGTTAGCTGTATAAATGCGTTCGTCTGCAGGTAATAACCACACGTGATGAAAGCACACAAAAGAAATGCAACGACTGTCACAGGAGCAGAGAGAGAGAGAGCCATCGGTATGGCCGAAATGGGGGCAACACAGGTCCAAATTGCCAGAAGGTTTGGTTGTACACGATTGACAGTAGCCAGGCTGATTCAACGGTACAGGCAGACAGGGAGGACACAGGACAGGCCTAGAACCGGACGACCCCGAGTGACAACACCACTGGAAGACGGTCAGATACGGCTCATTCACCTGCGAAACAGATTCGTAACGGCGACGGCGACGGCAGCAACAGCGTTTGGCCATACCATAAGCCAACGTACAGTACTTCGACGACTTCGTGCTGATTCCGAGCGTATCGTCCTTTCCGAGGAATGGTACTGACTGCTCAACATCGACGCCCGAGACTGCGATGGGCGAGGCAGGTTCGACGCTGGCAAGTCAGAAATTGGCGTCGAGTGCTGTTTACTGATGAAAGTCGGTTTAACTTGATTCGAAATGACGGCAGAGAACGAGTTTATCGACGCAGAGGGGAACGTTGGCTCCGGCGCGTATTCCGGAGGTGGTGGTGGGGGGGGGGGGGGGGGGGGGGGTGATGGTGTTGGGCGGTATTAGTGCAGATCAGAAGACTGATTTGGTGATTATATAGGGAAACCTGAACGCTGTGCAGTACAGAGACCAAGTGTTGCAGCCAGTTGTGCTTCCGTTCTTACAAAACCAACAGCAGGAGACATTGTTTCAACACGACAATGCCAGGCCCCATATTGCAAGACTGCCTCGGAACTTTCTAAACCAGCAGAACGTTGACGTTTTGCCCTGGCCTTCCCACTCAACCGATATGAATCCCATTGAACATCTGTGGGACCATCTTGACAGACAGATTAGAGCACGCCATCAGCCTCCCGTCAACAGACAAGAATTGCAGCAGGCCCTGAGAGACGAGTGGCAACGGATTCCAGTCCACGTCATCGATGAGGCGGCGTATCACAGCATGCATTGAGGCAGCTGGAGGTCATACACGCTTTTGAAGGCAACTGTGTCGACAATGAACTTGTAGTGTGTCTGACAATTTTTTGGGTGACATTTCAGACAACTTTTGAAAATGGAATTTCTTACCCCACCATTGTTTACCTTGAGCTTACATTACCTGTGATTGCACAATTTCATTCAAACTGGTTGATCAATCATTTGTTTCCCTCCCTAGATTATATTATAATTCACAACAAAACCTCTTCTTGTTTTGTTTTTATCGATCATGGAACTCGACCTATACTTTCTTTTGCCGCCCAGTTTATTATATATTATCTACGAGGTCACGTAACATTCGCCATGCCTTTCAATAACACGCTCACCAACTGAAAGTTTATTGGTATATAAAATTACATCCATACAACAGCAAATGATTTGTTCGTTCGTTGTATATCTATGTTTCAAAGGGAAAGTATATCGTAGCCATTTTCAGCAATTAAACAAAAAGAAAACTTCGCAATACAGAATATATATCTTCGCGTACTGTGTTTTCGAGCTTTAAAGAAGTTTTTCTCATTACGTGTCTAATAACAATCCCAATACATTAAAATTAAGTCTTTTGAGAACATTTATTTCTGTTTACAACTGGAAGTCAAATGACCATATCTTGTCAATTGAATCGTGATAATGCCTCGCCAAGTAAAACAAGTCAATCAGGCGCCATCTTGTTACCGACCCCTGATTTCGTACGACAATCCAGTGATTGACATCATGAGCATCGATCCACGCAATTGGGATACGATGACTTGCATCAACCAAGTCAGCGAGCCGGACCACTCGATCCCGTTAGTCGCCTGTTACGGCAAGCATGAGTTGATGAACACCTGTACCAACCTGCATCTTCTCGGAGGAAATGATATCAGTAAGAGAACCCCGCACATGACTGAAATTTATTGTCGAAAAATGATTTGAAGATGTCAAATGTTTCTTCAGTAATTTTGTGTGGTTTTTTTTAACACATTGTTTATTTACCTGTATGTAAGTATATTTGATATTACTATTCATTATCTATAGATACGAACTTGAGAATAATACGAATTTCTGTTGCAACAAACATTATCAATTAAAACAAGATTCCGCTAATCAGTAAAGCGTACATACAATCTCCACGCTTTCCGCGTGACGAGGTCATTCGTGACCAACTCGTGTTATTCCGGGACAAGCCGAATAGCGACTCGTGCCCCTCTCGTGGCCATTTTTACGACCGGGTTCCGTCTTTGCGCAAACGGGCATACCTAAAACAATTGTCAACTCGTTGCGTAATGGTTCACACATTTTCCCCATATATTATATATATTTCAGATGCAATTTAAAGAACATCGGGACGTGCCGATTTATACAGTATGATTGAACACATTTAACTGTGTCTTTGGTATATTTTTAGATGCAAGACATATGTAAAATCAAAAATTATTTCTGAGGGATTCTTTGACGAAAAACTTGAAATCATACGCGCATTCTGATTGGTTTGTCGTATTTTCGCACATAACATTCATCGATAGGGGGACGAGTCTTCTTGCAGGCTACGGAAAGGGGCGAGCGGTGACGAATGGTGACTAGGTATGCAGTTGTTGGGTGTGGAGAACATGGGGACATTTCAATATTAAAAATATCTCGCTCCTAAAACGCGAGAGCATGTGTACGTGCTTGCGTAAACTCTGTCTTTGCCATTTGCAGTATATGTGTAATATTAAAATTTTGGAGTCATTTGTCATTCCCCTGCCCAATACAAACACATTGATGGAACATTTCTTCATTTTTACTGCTTCATTGATAGAATGTAAATATATCTACCTTGCTAAGGTCTGTAACGGTCTGGTGCAAGAAAGAAATATCCTCTTTGAGAAACTGTTTGATTTACAGTGCCTTAACCAGTATCTTAAAATAGAAGTTTATACAGACAACGAAGTGAGAGTTGTGACACTACTTGGTGGCATTACGCATCTTCTTAGGAAATGACACTCGATACATGGGCTCAATTCATAACCATAGTCATCAAAGAAATAAGCTCATGGCAGCTTACGTCTATTCTCTATCTGTAGGTTGACTATATACATATCTGTTATCATGCATGGACATACTGATTAATTAATTTCCATATTTGTACTCTCCGATACCAATGGAGGCAATAAAGATTATTTATTCATTCATTCATTCATTATGTCTATGTCTCTCTCCGTTTCTCCCTCGGTGTGTGGGTCTGTCTCTCCTTCCGTGAGTGTGTATGTCTGTCTCTCCGTCTGTGTGTCTGCCTTGTCTGTCTGTCTATATCCTTGTCACCCTATGTGTGTGTCTGTTTGTCTCTCCGACTGTCTGTATGTCCGTCCGTGTGTGTGTCTGTCTCTCTTCTCTCTCTGCCTCCATCCGTGTCTCTTCCTGTCTCCCCGTCCGTGTGTGTCCGTCTGTCTGTCTCTCCGTCCGTGTGTGTCCGTCTGTCTGTCTCTCCGTTCGTGTGTGTGTGTCTGTATGTCAGTGTCTCCCCCCGTTTTTCTCCGTGTGTGTGTCTGTCTGTCTGTGTCTACATCCGGGTCACCCTCTTTAAGTGTCTGTTTATCTCTCCGTCTGTGTCTCCCTCTCGCTCTGTGTGTGTGCGTGTGTGCGTGTGTGTGTGTGTGTGTGTGTGTGTGTGCGTGTGCGTGTGTGTGTGTGCGTGTGCGTGTGTGCGTGTGTGTGTGTTTTGACTATTAGATACCAAAAGCTTTATTTAGCTCTAACATTCCGAAAAGTAGTAAAAAACGCAACCCATAAAACTAAATCTGATGATACATTACACAGGGGCTAGGTGTTGTCCATGCCAAACCGCAAGTTGGTAGGTAGCAACTACCATTTTCTCTCTGGACAGTAAAACTTGTGATTTCACCCGAGCATATGAATCATGATCTTTAGCTCTTTAAACTAAATACAACTTACGTCATGCACCGAAGGACCTCCGAACAAAATCGGTATAGTATTTTTTTACAGCTCTCAAGAAAATGTTCAATATTTTTCACTTTGATTTGAAACCTAGCGGCTTTTCAGCGTCAAAACATTGTTATTTCAAACTAGCCTACTTCTGTGTCAGTTTTAGCTTGATTTGGCTAATGTCGGATTTTACCTGTGTACAACCTTTGCGTGATGCATATATTCCGAGACCGTCAAACTGTACTAGTTGACGGTAATTGGTTTACTGCTATCAATGTCCTTATTTTCGATATCCTGTCGTGATAATTGAAACTTGACAAAACACCCTATATCTTGTTCGTGCCTTTCAGATTGCCTATAAGTAATACATGACGCAATGTTGAGGATGTTTATCCTTCTAGGAATGACGGAGGCAATGTTTCATTGCTAATCATAATGACAGTTAATGATTTTTACATGCAGGGATAGGCCACATTCAGACATAATTAACACATTAAACCCATGTCTCCTTTTGCCTTGGGTGTTTGAAGCAAATGAACTGGGGTTAAATTACATGACTCATCAGTTGCCGGAAGATTTGTCCATTCCTTATTGATACCAGAGCTTCATTAAAATTTTAAAGATATATTGCTGGGTCCAGCAAATGTACCACCAAGAACTAAGGAAATAAAATCAAGGAAAGACTTCCTTTATATTAATAACAAGTATTGAGACAAGTGGAACTCATTGTTTTGTATTGGTTGTTTGTTATTTAACGCCGCAATATTCCAGCTTTATGACGACAGTCTGTAAATAATCGAGTATTGGACCAGACATTCCAGTGATTAACATCATGAGCATCGATCCACGCAATTGGAATGCAATGACATGCATCAACCAAGTCAGCGAGCCTGGCCACCCGATCCTGCAAAAATGAATACAGTTTGTTTCAGATTTTGAAAATTAAAAATTATTTTCTAAATACCATTTTTGAATTGTATTTAAACGTAGCTACAGTTGCCGTTCAATAGTAGTCATGTTTTTGCCACGACATGAAATATTAAAATCTTCCACAAAATGTGATCCATCAATTGAATCATTTAAAGCTTTCGACAAACTATTAATTTTAATGCTAAACAATGGGACAAGACAAAATATTGCCTTGTGGGATACCCTGATCCTGATTTTAATGATCAGACGGGTTACAACCCACGCAAACTTGAAATACCTATCCGTGAAAAACTTGGATATAAATTAAGGCAAACGGTCTCACAACCAAGTTATGTAAATCTTTTAAAATACCGTGTTTCCATGTAGTGTCATATACTTTTTCTAAATCGAAAGAGATAGACACTACGTGTTGTTTGTTTATAATGGCATTCTTAACAAATGACTCCAATCGAACTGAATGGTCAGTGGTATTGCGATTTCTTACGAAAACCACATTGAATATTGGTTATTAAATCATTTGATTCTAAGTACCATGATAATCTATTATTGACCATGCGTTCCATGGTTCAGCAAACACATTTGGTCAATGACATTGGTCGATAATGGGTAGGATCAGTATGCTCTCTTCCAGGTTTTTTGTATAGGAACAATTATAGCTTCTTACCACAGAGAAGGAAGTTCACTAAGTTTCACCAAGTATTGTTGAAAGGGTTTCTAAACATGATTGTGGTAAATGTTTAAGAGTTGATAATGTTTATTACCAGACGCTGTTGCAGCATTGAGCTCATGAATGGATAAGATTGCATTGTAATCTTAACCAGTATCTGAATTAGAATTGATAGTTTCCTTTTCTTGCTGCTTTTGATATTTTTGGAGTTTAGGGACATAGTTCGAAGAGGAAGAATGTTGAGCGCGAGTTTCACCAAGTGTATTGGCAATATCAGAAGTATCAGTTAATAAGTCATTCCATTCTTTAAGATGGTAGACATACTTTTGCCAAGACTGGCGTTTATTTTTCTTAAATGTTCGCCGTTCATTAGCGTTTAATATTAAATTTATTCTAATTGTGAACCATAGGATGGCGAAGGAATATTCTTCAGCATTTTACTTGCCTATCCGGCTGGTTTGCAATCATTGTTGAACCATAGTTAATGTATGTGAGGATTTGAGGACTTCGCAATACATTTATCAGCTATTTTATTAAGTTCGACGGAGAAAAGTTTTATAGTGTCGGGAACATCAATAAAAAATATCAGGTTTTGTTTTGTTAGTACAAAGGACTTTAAAAAAAGTCCAGTTGGCTTTAAGGAAAATTCCATCTTGATGACGGAGGCACATCATATGGTTCACAGATTTTAAAATGGTAGGAAATTGGTCACTTCCACAGAGGTCATCATTGACAGACCATTCAAATAAAGTAAACTAGAATCTACAACTAACAAGTCCGGACACAAGTACGGTCCAGTTCCAGGATGTAGATACGCGTGAGAACCATCATTAACAAGAGTCATCAGAAAGATGACATATCCCCCCGGCAGCTGTCTGTAAAGTAACCACAAGTAAATGTGGAATTCTGTATGTAATGAGTCAAGATGAATGTTCTTGAAGAAGCAGACATTGTTTACCCACAAAAGATCCACCATGGTCGCATCCATATGAAATGGAAAGTAAAACAAGTGTGTTTCTGCGGGGTTTTTGTATGCAAACAAATGACAAATTACAAGAAACAATAACTAAACAAGCGTATAGTCAACAAAGTCATCAATATCCCCCGCCCATTTTAACACGTTATGGTCCCAAACCAGGTAACTAACCCAACATTTCTCTTAGCCCATGTCAAAATAGCTGCAATGGAAGTTCTAAAATAAACATTTCTAAAACTTCTGAATATCAAATGGCACCAGTTCAGTATGTGCTTTATATATATACATGCAATGTTTGGCAAGGGAATATTTAATAGTTTATTTGTTATACTACATAAGTGAACCCACCCTATATTAAAACTTAAATCGAACTTGTTGCCATGGAAACGTAAAAAATAAAAATCCCAAATAGCAAAAGGCACCAGTTAAGCATGAGTATGATAGACATGCAAAGTTGTGTTAGAAAGTTTTGAATGGATTTTGAGTTACGCTCCGGAAATGAACACCACCCTTAGAGAACCTAAGTCCAACTTGTTGCCATGGAAACGTAAAAAATAAAAAAATCTAAAATTCCTTAATAGCAAAAGGCACAGCTTCACCACTTAAGTGATATAAATGCAAAGTTTGATGAAGAAATTTTTAACAGTTTCGGAGTTCTACTCCGGAAACAAACATCACTCACAAAGTTAGCCTATGTCCAGCATGCTTTCGTGAAAATTGGAAAATAAAAAAATTGGAAAAATTCCAAAATAGCAAAAGGCACAACTTCACCAGTTAAGTGATATAAATGCTAAGTTTGATGAAGAAATATTTACGGTTTCGACTTCTGCTCCGGAAACGATTCAGACGGACGGACGGACGGACGGACGGACGGACGAACATGCCCATAGCTATATCCCCCCGCATTATATGCCGGGGGGATAAACATGCATACCTCTGGGAATTTATTGGTATTTTCCGTTGTATAAAAGTGGGAGAGCAACTCACGGAGGCTCATTTGGAGATCGTGAGCGTGGTGAAGGTCCCCTACGCTGCTGTGGAAGCAATGGAGGTTATGAACCTCCAAAGAACTGTTAATGCTGAAGGCACCTTAATGTACCTTCTTTTTCTTTTCTTTGTTGTTTCCTTTCTTCTTGGTAAGTGGTGCAATTAGTTTCATTTGATTTACTGGCTCAAGTTGCGTTTAAGGTTCAGGGATAGTGACTGAGTGGGCTTCTGTTTCGAGTAAAAGTTCAGTTTGTTGAGGAAGCTGATTTGGATGAAGTGCTGGTGTCTTCTGCATCAATTTAATATAGTGTTGTCTGTTCATTTGAGACCAAGCTAATAGCTGGCATTCGTTATCAATTTTGACAGACGAGGAGACTGCAGCAGAGTAGAAGAGGTGGAAGTGGTTGATTCATTTTTAAACAGTTTCTTAGCTTCTGAGAAAGATATATCATTAGCATAATTAATGTTTAGGATTTTAGTCTGTGTCACAAAAGAGGGCATGTTTCCAAAGAGGACATGTGGTCGCCGCTGCAGTTTGCACATTTGATGTTATATGTGCAGCCAGTGCCATCATACTACTTACTGCAGCGGGAGGAACTTACTGAGCTGTGACAGGATTTAGCTCCGTGTCCGAACTGCTGACATTTAAACAACGGAGTGGATTTGGTATGTACACGGCCTAACCGATTGTGAAATACCCAGCTTCGATTAATGAGTGAGTGAGTATGGGTTTACGCCGCTGTTAGCAATATTCTAGCAATATCATGGCTGGGGGCACCAGAAATGGGCTTCACACATTTTACCCATGTCGGGAATCGAACCCCGGTCTTCGGCGTGACGAGCGAACGCTTCACCAAGATTCAACATTGACTATAGGTTCTTTATCAGAAGACACAACAGTGTCTGTATCAATATGCTTTCTCTTTGATTTTGTACGAGAACCAATGAACTGTGAGGTAGCCGTAATGAAACGAAGTATATTTAAAACCCCTGCTCCCCACCCGCCATTGAGTGTCAACAAGGACGATGTTGGAGGGGAAACCGACTGCAAACACCAGGGCTACAGGGATGCTATACTCCATCAAAGAGGACACGGGTAGTTAATATTGTCAAACAGGGTAAAGGTCAGCCTTGTCCCTCCTTAGACAGACCCGTGAAGATCCGGCGTAGAATAGGTCTTCAGCTGCCCATGCTTGCCGTAAAAGGCGACTATGCTTGTCGTAAGAGGCGACTAACGGGATCGGGTGGTCAGGCTCGCTGACTTGGTTGATGCATCTCATCGATCCCAATTGCGTGGATCGATGCTCATGACATTAATCACTGGATTGTCTGGTCCACACTCGATTATTTACAGACCGCCGTCATATAGCTTGAATATTGCTTAGTGCGGCGTTAACCAACCAACCAATTGCTCATGACATCAGCAACCCATGCTTGCCGTAAAAGGTGACTATGCTTGTCGTAAAAGGCGACTAACGGGATCGGGTGGTCAGGCTCGCTGACTTGGTTGATGCATGTCATCGATCCCAATTGCGTGGATCGATGCTCATGACATTAATCACTGGATTGTCTGGTCCAGACTCGATTATTTACAGACCGCCGTCATATAGCTGGAATATTGATGAGTGCGGCGTTAAACAACAAAAAAACATATCATAACAGTCACCTGAGGACAAATAGAATCCGGAGGTCAATAATGCCTCCTTCTGGCATTGGTAATGTATGATGTCCCGAAATACACTTCGCACACCACCTTCTCGCCTGGGCGGTCACCAAGTAGGCCATGTGTTTATACAGTTTACAGTAATTGTCTTTGTCTTTACAGCTTCATTCCCATGAGCCACTGCCTTCTGGCAAAGTACTCAAGGCAAAATGAATTATATGTCATGGTGTTTAAGATCACAATATGTTAGAACATTGTTTTAAAATTCAAGTTGTCCATGCACAGGGCATGGCGTGACCCATTCTATCATCCTAGGTGAAGTTCCTGGCTCCAGTGCCCTCATCCACCAGAATCCCTTCCTCCACTGACACAGCGGCGCAACCCACGGCAAACGGGTTGCCCAATTGTGTGGGTGCTAGGGACAGACACAGTGTACACGGTCCCCACGGGGAAAACAGAATAGAAGTTTAATGACAATTATCACAGATTGTGACACAGAACTCTTGCATAGAACAGGCACTTATATTTGTGATGTTGTTTTACGCCGCGTTCAGCAATGTTCCAGCTATAAAGGCACATATATACAATGTCATGTATTTATATTGGTCAACAGAAGTTAAAGAGCGCCCGATTCTTTCATATTACTATTGTTAGCCTGCCATGCCATGACAAATTAACTATAAATTCATTATTGCCACAAGGCTCGAGGACTTGGTTGATGTCGTATCCCAATCGATGCTCATGCTGTCAATGACTGGATTATCTGGTCCAGATTCGATTACTTACATACCGCCATCATATTTTGTGTTTGTTTGTTGTTTAACGCCGCTATATTATGGCCGGACCCGTGAAGATCTGGGTTAGAATAGGTCTTCAGCAACCCACGTTACGTCAATCATTGTGTCATGGAAGAAGATCGGTCCGGGGGCTGCAGCGTTATGGTATGGGGTGGGATTACAGCAAGACAGAGGACCCGTTTGATAGTGGTAGAGGGAAAATTCAATGGACAGCGCAACCGCGACGAGATCATCGGCCCTGTTGTTCTACCGTTTTTGCGTCGTCATGGCCAAGGCATTACCTTTCAACATGACAACGCCCGGCTTCATATTGCTTGACTGGTTCAGGATTCTCTTCAACAAAACAACGTGAATGTCATCCCCTGACCGGCTCGCTCCCCTGATCTCTCACCAATCGAGCACATATGGGATGAGATGGATCGGCGCCTTCGACGTCAACCACGTGTTCCATAGACACTCCAGGAACTTCGAAATATGCTCCAGCAGATATGGACAGGTATCCCACAGGACTTTGTGCGACGCCTGGTCCATTCCATGAGACGAAGATGTGTTGCTTGCATCGCATTTTGTCATGGTTTTTTTATGAAATCACGCATTTTCTGAAGTCAGTATGGCAAATTAAACCATTTAAACACTTACATGAGTCTTTTATCTGTTGCAAACCGAAATTGTTTCAGATTTGGTAAAAAAAACATAACTTTGCATTAAATCATATTCAATGTCACAGGAACTTTGGTTGTTCAGTATACATGAACAAACTGAAAAAGAGGATGCATACATGTATTTGGAATATACCCATTCTGTCCAAAGTCATCCAAAGTCTTGCTGCCCTACATGAAAGGTTTGTAGTTGTTCCCTCTGACAAAGCGTCATGTAGCAAAACCATTATATGACCAGTAAAGATCCGGGTAGAATAGGTGTTCAGCAAACCATGCTTGCCGAAAAAGGCGACTATGCTTGTCGTAAGAGGCGACTAACGGGATCGGGTGGTCAGGCTCGCTGACCTGGTTGATGCATGTCCAAGTTACGTGGATCGATGCTCATGATCTCGACCAAAGGTCCAGACCCGATTATTTACAGTACGCCGTCATATTGATGGAATATTGCTGAGTGCGGCATTAAACAACAAACAAACAAACACTACATTAATTGTTTGATCAAAGAACTTGGTTTAAGTTACATATCAAATTATGCCACATAGGCCAGCATGTTAAAAGAAATCTGCCCAAACTATGCATCAGTACTATCAACTTTTGGGTTGACTCTAAAACTTGAAGACATGTCCATTCCTCTTTTGTACTGGGTCCCAAAGCTCCATACAAAGAGAGTGCTGCATCCAGCAAATGAATCCCAAAGTCCCTGTCTCAAAGATTAACCATAATCCTTAATACAACCAAGGAAGGACTTTCTTTATATTCACAGAAAATATTTGAGACAAGTGGAATTAACACTATGTGTATTCTCAAAAACTCAAAGGATTTGCTTGATTTTTTACAATCTCAAAAACGAACTAGTTTCAATTCTTACAAACAATTTTCAACTTTGTACACCACTATCCGACATGACAAACTTAAGGAAAACCGTCATTCCTTGATCCATGCGGCTTGTGCTACAAACGTGGTGACCACTGATACAGTTACATATCTATCTACCCGTGAAGACTAAATGGCATGCCTTGTGGACGCAACTCCGCACTGTGTCCATTACGGCGCGTTAGGCAACTGGGCCACTCGTTCCATCAAGCGATATTTCATGTAAAACGTATCAGTAGAGCTTGCCACTAGCCTTCAACTATTACAATACAATTCGATGATTCCTTCAAAATGGCGGAAATTGTTGATCTGCCGATCTTCACGCAGAATTTTTCAAGTACAAATGTGATGATTTCATTCTGAGTGATGTCTGGTTTTCTCTGCTTAAACTGACGGATCTTCTTCTTGATTTGCGGGGTGATTTCTACTCGTGCACGCTTTCTCGGAGGTGTACTGCAGACAGACATTTTGACGAATGTTACAAGGTGAGTCGACCATGTTTCATATACCTGTTCGTATTTTAAACTGGCTCCATGCACATTTATCTGGCTTCAATTTGTATAGCTTTGAACATACAGGTTTGAATAGCTTTTCCTGTCAATTGTTAAGTTAATCTCTGCAGCCAGTGCGTGTCAAAACACGGAGTTGTGTACTCGCGGACAGATGACCACGGAGTACGCTGATCACTGTGTCGCATTAACGAGACTGATTAATGAGTGATTTCGGTATTTCGTCGCAAATTAGGTGTGTCGGAGTCGGAGTGCGAGAATGTCGGATTAACGGGACTAAATAGCACTGAATCAATCGGTTCCCATCATTTGTGTCGGATAAAGCCGAGTGTCGGATTAACGAGACTTGACTAGTTATAAAATGAACGAGTGTTCTTCATCGCTAAAAGATTACAATTGTAAAATATAAGCCACGACATTAACATAGATAGATGCTCATGATGTCAATCACTGGACCGTCTTGTCCAGACTCGATTACTTACAGACTGCCGTCATATAGCTGCTTGAATATTGCAGATACAGTTACATATCTCTCTACCCGTGAAGATTTAATGGTACGCCTTATGAACGCAACTTCGCGCTGCGCATTACGGCGCGCTAGATAAGAGGCGACTATGCTTGTCGTAAGAGGTGACAAACAGGATCGGGTTGCCAGGCTGGCTGACTTGGTTGATGCATGTCATCCTATCCCAATTGCGTGGATCGATGCTATGGTTTCAATCACTGGATTCTCTGGTCCGGACTCGATTATTTACTGACCGCCGTCATATAGCTGGAATATTGCTGAGTGCGGCGTTAAACAAAAAACAAATAAACAAACAAAATCCTGTGTTCTGGTACAAGCTTGGGTTAATATTTTTTTTAATTCTGCTTCCCGGTTATCGATTCAACTTATTTTATTTAATTTACTTTCGGTTGTACATGGAGTATTATCTTGTAATTAACTTGGGGGGAAAAGGTTGCATATCAAGTATATAATTAAAATATGTTAAATGTAAATATGAGTTAATTTAGTAACACTTGAGAAATTAAGAAACTGGTGACATAACTGTTTGTTTTGCGTGGAATACGAATAAATGGTGTTACAGAGCTTTATTCCCTTTTTTTATGTCATTTTTTTTTTAATTTAAAGGCAAAGGAGCCGTTTTATCCTTATTCGGCCTTCAACAGCGGAAGATTTAATAAAATCGGGCCGACCTGATATACTACAAATGAACCCTGTTCAACATATTGTCAACATTACTCAAATCGATCTGCGTTTTAAGAACCACGCCCCCTGCCGGCGGAAGCTGAAACTTGGTTCGCGCTCGGAGCGCCAGCAGCAGAGCCGCTTCCTACAGAAATCAGGTCGGCGTGGACGGTGACGGAAGACACTGGGCGGCTCGTCTTCACGAATCACGTCAAGAAACTATGGTAAGGTTATGCATTGTTTTCAAATGTCTTAAAGACGGTAACTTGAAGGCAGGAAATTATTGTCACTATTAATGAAGGATCTCTGATGCAACGGTTGGAGACATTGCTATATTTCGAATTCACTGCCGGGCAAAAGAAAGACCCGCCTTTATAAAATGTTTTTGAAGTTGTGGGTGGGGGTGTAGGCTACTGTTGTTTTCAGGGCATCCAGCATGTTCAACGAACAATTTACTTTGTTTGGTAAAACTTGAGGACAATTTTTGTTTTCCACACGTCCAAGCCGCCCACATTATCCAATGGTCGGCCCCTAAATGAAAAGTCGACTTCCTTGTTTATTTTGTCTGTTCTAATATTTGTAGAACATTTTGTTAAAAGGACCATTTAAAAATATGAAAAGAATTTGAATAGAAATGTTCATTTAAAAACACAAATGAATTCAATCAATCAATGTTTATTACCAAAATTGAGAAGCCAACAGGCTTAAAGTACATGCATACAACGTAGTTGAGGCTGTATTTATACAATAGAATATACATCAATAGCCATGCTAAGAAAATTACATCAAGTCGTTGAGTAAGTGCATGCTTTCTGAAATTCATGTTATGGAAAATGAACACTGACAATTTTTTTAATTGTGACTATGTTTAGTCTTCATTAGTATGTAAAATTTATACAAGTGAGGATCCTTGAAAAGATCATCGCTGATGAATTTGTTTCTAATGACAGCATACAATGGACAAACAAGTAAAAAGATGTATTCATCTTCTATATTTTTATAATTGCACGGTTGACAGATTCTGTCTTCTCTCTGAATTCGGTTATCTCCCAAAACCCCTACATCCCATTTCCCCTACAACCCAGTTCCCCTACAATTAGTTAAAACAACACGCGGCATTTACCTGTCTGGTATTATGAACTCACCTAAAGGAGAGATTAAGGTCTGGAGTAGAGGTAGTAGAAATGAAAGGGATAGAGCTTTAGGGGATTAGGGGACTTAAAGGAAAGTTAAAAAAAATAAAAATAATGTAAGTGTAATGAAAGATGCCTGTATGATGAGAAGACAATTTTTAGAAATTACAAACAACAATAGGAAGAAGCAATTATTACACTGAGAAACTGAGATGACACGATTTACAGTTGAGATGTAAAATGAACATTTTGTTATAATGTATTATGAATTTTGAAAAATGAACCTTTTATTATAATGTATTATGAATTTTGAATAATATCGTAATCGTAATTAAATATTTATCTCAATCTATTCGAGTTTCTTGGGTTGTTCCATTGTATGAAATAGGTAACAGACTAGGGATTAGCAGTGCCATGGACCTTGAACTTTGTTGTCTTAAGCTGTAGGGGAAATGGGATGTAGGGGTTTTGGGAGGTTACCCTGAATTCTGCAGTGTCTACCTGATTCAATAAGGAGATCGTGAGAGCTGTATCTAACTCAGGCCTACGCCACTCGGAACTTCTTTAAATCTTTTTCAAAAGGTTGTTTGGGTCTCCGAATAGTCATTTGATATATTGGTTTGGTTTGTTTGTTGTTTTACGCCGCACTCAGCAATATTCCAACTATATGACGGCGGAAATAGTCAAGTCTGGACCAGACAATCCAGTGATTGATATCATGATCATCGATCCACGCAACTGGGATCGATGACATGCATGAACCAAGTCAGCGAGCCTGACTACCCGATCCCGTTAGTCGCCTGTTACGGCAAGCATGGGTTGCTGAAGGCCTATTCTAACCCGGATCTTCACGGGTCATAATATATTGGACAAAGGAAGAGAGGATAATCGTTTCTGGAGGTACATGTCTTTTAAAGTCTGTGTGAAGTCAATAATAAATCACTCTATCATATGGTGGCCGAGAGGGGACATCGCTTTCTCGCTCCATCGCTTTCTCGCGGTATGGCAATATTCCCTCTTGGACACTATATAGGTCGCATGTGTTATGTGTTTCTATAAGATAAAAAGTATACAGCATTAATGAATTGTTAAACCTGACCTCGGTGGGCGGAGGCTGAGGTGGGTTTTAAATCATAAAAGGGAGCTAAGACATTTCCAGTCACATTTGAAATATACATATGGATGGAATGGCCTGTCCTCATTTCGCCTAAACCTCATTTCGCCTACACCCTTATCGAAACAAATTTACAGCTGACTGCACATAAGTCAAGTGCTGTGTTACCTCTAAAATAATGAACTGACCCAAAAGAAGGTTTAACAGACAAGACAATCTTGAAGCTTCATACATTGTTTAATAGCTGATATTTACATTATGCAGTAATAATAATAATGACTAATGATTACTGTAGCTTTAGTACATATCCAACGGCATCAAGAAATTGCATTACAGTTTTTCTTCCACTAAGAAGCTGTGGCTTTAGTCTTTCAATTCTTTCGTCCCTTTGTCTGTCAACACGAGCTCGGGGTCTGCATGATCCTCCAAGATCAATTTGTTTCCTGGAGCGTCTGTCTGCCTTTTCAATCTTCTTGATTTACTTGCACATTCAAAACAACTAATGATTAACAGAATGACCAAGTCAAACAAGAGTTGTGAGAAGTTGTGATAGGTTGTAAAAACCTCTATGCCGCTTGGATTAGATTAGAGCTTGGATTAGTTAACAGCCTGAGATGGACAATGCCCATTCATATAATAGGGGTGAGGCAATTCAGCATTTGAATTATTGTAGGCGAAATGAGGTGTAGGCGAAATGAGGGCAAGCCGATGGAATGTTGAAATTTTCTCACTATCTATTTAAACATAATTTAACAGTACAGACGTAATTGCTTTAATAACAATCCACGGATTTCTGCGTAAAAGGGAATTTGATTGATTTGTGGCCCTATTTAGGAGTTTTATTTTACCACCCCGTGAAGGTCGTAACCCATCTCATGCGTCTTCTTCATTTTATTGTTTTCAAATTTTGGATGGTAGCATTTATTCTTCACACAAAAGCGTGGAGGGAGCAGGATGAAATGGTTTGGTGTCGAATATTTTGGCTACAGGTAACTACCACGGGATCCTAATAGGGTTTTCTATCACTCTGTTCTGTCACAGAACCAAACGAATTATTAAAAACCCGTCATTTGTGCATACTCCTGAATTCAACGGCTTCAGCCGTTTTCAATTTGCCTCATATCGGTTCATTCTTTAATCGCCTCTCGGTATCTTACTGAATATGGAAAGGAACGGATGTGCCAAATTATCATTAGCAGCCTAAAGTTACACAGAAGCTACCCGTGACCTTCGTAAGTGTTCGTCAACATTTGTCCCCTTTAGTTCAATCCATAGCCTTTTAAACATGACCAGGTAAATTGGCACGCAACCGCGTGGACGTAGCTCAGTCAAATAGCTTGTCGAGCTACCAGTCCGACGGATTCTCACAATAACTGGTTCCTTGTCTCAGTGACGTGACCGACGACAGGGGTCGTCCTCACGAGTAGTTGCCGTGTGGTGCTGAATTCTAAAAGTGCTCCTTTAAATCCGTTTAGATGTATTTTCCTTACCACTGCTCCAATCTTGATATTTATGAAAATCCATCCACACAAAAACGCCCTATAACACAGTATTGAAGCATCAGCGAAGCATCAATGTCGTCGTGACTGATGGTATCCCAGAGCACCATCTTATAAAGTCATATATATAGTAAGTTAACTATAGTTAGTTAGCTTAGGTGACATACCCATTGTGTCAATTGTTACATTTTCACTTTACAAATTCTTAGGCGATAACGATTCCCGACATGGGTACAATGTGTGAAGCCCATTTCTGGTGTCACCCGCCGTGATATTGCTGGAATATTGCTAAAAGCGGCGTAAAACCATACTCACTCACCCACTTAGGCGATAATATATGTTAAAAAATGGAAAGCCATTATGTGAATATACATTTTGTGTGGTCTGTCCCATAACTAGAAAACATAACAACGTATGTTTCCACTTTCCTCCATTAAAGTTGATGAATACCGTATTCGACGTAATAAGCGCCCAGGGCGCTCTCAAAATTAGAAATAGGGGGATCCTATTAGAATACTATTTTGGTGGAAAAAAACAGTCGAAAGATAAATTTCGTGGTTTATACTGACAGCCTGAAATGTTTATATACGAGAGATACATTTTTTCGGAATTTAATTGCCCATAATTAAGGGTTCATATAACACACGAGTGCGTATTATATGCGAATAAATAAGTGTTGTGTTCATCGATCAATCAGAAGGGGTGCTAATTGGGATTGTTCACTAGCCAATATATTAGCAAATGTCGCTGTGGGCGCTTATTAGAGCGGGGCGCTTATTACGTCGAATCCGGTGTAACATATGAGGCATGAGCATGGTTGGTATGTTATATACACATTTGTAAACTGACGTCCAAAAGAAACTTTACCAGAGTTTGAAATCACTCTTGCTCAAAAACAACAAAACATACATGCATGAAGTAAAGTGTATTGAGAAGATCAATATATCAACATAATCAACACTGGAAATGACAATCATACCGCGACAGAGAATGACGTCAGAGCCCCCCAAAGTTGGGTGTGGTACAAAACTCGAGCTTTCAGAATCATGGACAATAGGCAGAGTACATAAACAATCGCTCACGTTTAATAACAAGTCATTAATAGCGTGTGTGACCACCAAATGCCTCAATACACGCAAAAAACTCTTCGACGCACAGAAAAAGTAAGTCGTCTGATGAGGTCACGTGGGATTTGACGCCATTCTTCTTGGAGGGCCAAGATCAGTTCTTGCCGGTTGGCTGGAGAGTGTGGTCGTTGTCGAACACGACGATCCATCAAGTCCCAGAGGTGAGCGTGCAGGCCACGGAAGGAAGTTGACGTTGTTGGCTGCGAGGAAGTTAGTGACAATTCTGGCTGTATGGGCTCTAGCGTTGTCATGCTGATAACTACGTGGCTGCTGTTGGAGAAATGGTAGGACGAAGAATGTTATCCATGTACCGCTGAGCTGTCAAGTTTCCGTCAACGATGACCAGCGGTGTCCTCTCCTGCCAACAGATCCCTCCCAACACCATGACACTCCCTCCACCATATGGCACGACCTCCTGCACGCAACACGCCGCCGTTCGTTCACGCCTTCGGCGGTAAACACGTTGTCTTCCATCAGCCCTAAACATACAGAATCGACTTTCGTCAGTGAAGACAACCCTCTGCCAGTCACGACGTTGCCAACGTCGTACAGTCCGGGCCCAACTCAATCGCAGACGACGATGTTGCGCTGTCAATAGCTGTCCTCTGTGTGGTCTAAAGGCCCTGGTTCCATGAGCCCTGAGTCTCCTGGCCACTGTCTGTCGACTAACCCTGTGACCGAAGGCATTTGTCGCCGATGACGTCACTGTCAGGAAGCGATTTCGGAGGTGCAAGATACGCAAGTACCGGTCATCATGGGGCGTGGTCACCCTGGGTCTGCCTGTTCTTGGCCTGTCAGCGGTCCGCCCTGTCTGTCTGTAACGTTGCATCAAATTGGTAACGGCAACACGGGAGCAACCGAAGGTTCGTTCAATATGGGCGTGGGTGGCTCCCATCTGTACCATACCCAAGGCTCGTTCACGTTGTTCGACTGTGAGTCGTGGCATTTCTTTTGTGTGTGTTTTTTATCACTGTGGATGTCTGACTTGCCGTTGCAATCGTTTTAAACCCTTACCCGCACGTGCATTTGCAGTTGTCCGTGGTGCACGTGTAACAGACGATTAACATTTTCTGCATACACTATTGTTGTATTTAGGCTATGTGTTTTAGATAGACTTCATCGGAACAAAATTTATACTTTGTCTGAAATTTATATTTTCAGTTGGTAAAGTTTCTTTTGGACGTCAGTTTATATATACATTGGTATATCATGAATATTCTTTTGAAAGCCAAAAAGAATTTTAGGCAATGTAAAGGATATTTCAGTTGAACGAGCCGTTTTCTGTATATAAACATAGGCACATTAGCATTATAATTCATTGCGCTGGTCCGCTGGTCCGATATATAGCAACAATAGAGTTTCATTATCCGTCTACATTGCGGTGTGGTGTGATGCTTAAAATCGACATTTTGTCAAAGTTTATAGACGAACGCATATGCATATTGCCGTAAGTACTGGCGAGCATTCTGATTGGTCTGTCATGTAGACTACGGAAAGAGGTGAATGGTGACGTTTGCCATCGAGTGGTGGGCGAATCTTCTTGTACATGCAGCTTACTTAAAGAGGTGAATGGTGACGTTTGCCATCGAGTGGTGGGCGAATCTTCTTGTACATGTAGCCGAATGAAAGAGGTGAATGGTGACGTTTGCCATCGAGTGGTGGGTGAATCTTCTTGTACATGTAGCCGAATGAAAGAGGTGAATGGTGACGTTTGCCATCGAGTGGCGGGCGAATCTTCTTGTACATGTAGCCGAATGAAAGAGGTGAATGGTGACGTTTGCCATCGAGTGGCGGGCGAATCTTCTTGTACATGTAGCTTACTTAAAGAGGTGAATGTTGACGTTTGCCATCGAGTGGCGGGCGAATCTTCTTGTACATGAAGCCGAATGAAAGAGGTGAATGGTGACGTTTGCCATCGAGTGGCGGGCGAATCTTCTTGTACATGTAGCTTACTTAAAGAGGTGAATGGTGACGTTTGCCATCGAGTGGCGGGCGAATCTTCTTGTACATGTAGCTTACTTAAAGAGGTGAATGTTGACGTTTGCAATCGAGTGGCGGGCGAATCTTCTTGTACATGAAGCCGAATGAAAGAGGTGAATGGTGACGTTAGCCATCGAGTGGTGGGCGAATCTTCTTGTACATGTACCTTACTTAAAGAGGTGAATGTTGACGTTTGCCATCGAGTGGCGGGCGAATCTTCTTGTACATGTAGCTTACTTAAAGAGGTGAATGGTGACATTTGCCATCGAGTGGCGGGCGAATCTTCTTGTACATGTAGCTTACTTAAAGAGGTGAATGGTGACGTTTGCCATCGAGTGGCGGGCGAATCTTCTTGTACATGTAGCTTACTTAAAGAGGTGAATGGTTACGTTTGCCATCGAGTGGTGGGCGAATCTTCTTGTACATGTAGCCGAATAAAAGAGGTGAATGGTGACGTTTGCCATCGAGTGGTGGGCGAATCTTCTTGTACATGTAGCTTACTTAAAGAGGTGAATTTTGACGTTTGCCATCGAGTGGCGGGCGAATCTTCTTGTACATGTAGCCGAATGAAAGAGGTGAATGGTGACGTTTGCCATCGAGTGGCGGGCGAATCTTCTTGTACATGTAGCTTACTTAAAGAGGTGAATGGTGACGTTTGCCATCGATTGGTGGGCGAATCTTCTTGTACATGTAGCTTACTTAAAGAGGTGAATGGTGACGTTTGCCATCGAGTGGCGGGCGAATCTTCTTGTACATGTAGCCGAATGAAAGAGGTGAATGGTGACGTTTGCCATCGAGTGGCGGGCGAATCTTCTTGTACATGTAGCCGAATGAAAGAGGTGAATGGTGACGTTTGCCATCGAGTGGCGGGCGAATCTTCTTGTACATGTAGCTTACTTAAAGAGGTGAATGGTGACGTTTGCCATCGATTGGTGGGCGAATCTTCTTGTACATGTAGCTTACTTAAAGAGGTGAATGGTGACGTTTGCCATCGATTGGTGGGCGAATCTTCTTGTACATGTTGCTTACTTAAAGAGGTGAATGGTGACGTTTGCCATCGATTGGTGGGCGAATCTTCTTGTACATGTAGCTTACTTAAAGGGGTGAATGGTGACGTTTGCCATCGATTGGTGGGCGAATCTTCTTGTACATGTAGCTTACTTAAAGAGGTGAATGGTGACGTTTGCCATCGAGTGGCGGGCGAATCTTCTTGTACATGTAGCCTACGGAAAGAGGTGAATGGTGACGTTAGCCATCGAGTGGTGGGCGAATCTTCTTGTACATGTAGCCGAATGAAAGAGGTGAATGGTGACGTTAGCCATCGAGTGGTGGGCGAATCTTCTTGTACATGTACCTTACTTAAAGAGGTGAATGGTGACGTTTGCCATCGAGTGGCGGGCGAATCTTCTTGTACATGTAGCTTACTTAAAGAGGTGAATGGTGACGTTTGCCATCGAGTGGTGGGCGAATCTTCTTGTACATGTTGCTTACTTAAAGAGGTGAATGGTGACGTTTGCCATCGATTGGTGGGCGAATCTTCTTGTACATGTAGCTTACTTAAAGAGGTGAATGGTGACGTTTGCCATCGATTTGTGGGCGAATCTTCTTGTACATGTAGCTTACTTAAAGAGGTGAATGGTGACGTTTGCCATCGAGTGGCGGGCGAATCTTCTTGTACATGTAGCCTACGGAAAGAGGTGAATGGTGACGTTAGCCATCGAGTGGTGGGCGAATCTTCTTGTACATGTAGCCGAATGAAAGAGGTGAATGGTGACGTTAGCCATCGAGTGGTGGGCGAATCTTCTTGTACATGTACCTTACTTAAAGAGGTGAATGGTGACGTTTGCCATCGAGTGGCGGGCGAATCTTCTTGTACATGTAGCTTACTTAAAGAGGTGAATGGTGACGTTTGCCATCGAGTGGTGGGCGAATCTTCTTGTACATGTAGCCGAATGAAAGAGGTGAATGGTGACGTTTGCCATCGAGTGGTGGGCGAATCTTCTTGTACATGTAGCTTACTTAAAGAGGTGAATGGTGACGTTTGCCATCGATTTGTGGGCGAATCTTCTTGTACATTTAGCTTACGAAAAGAGGCGCATGGTGACGTTTGCCATCGAGTGGTGGGCGAATCTTCTTGTACATGTAGCCTACGGAAAGAGGCGAATGGTAACGTTTGCCATCGAGTGGTGGGCGAATCTCTTTGTACCTGTATGTAACGGAAAGAGGCGAATGGTGACGTTTGCCATATTAAGCCGACTCGCCTTGAGATAACTGTTTGAAGAGGTGTTAGGTCAAATATACTCACTCACACTCTCAATCGAAGTTTTTGCATACATACAAGAACAGCGAACACCTCCATTATCCGTGTGGCGTACAACAATTTAAATGTTGTATATTGTCATATAAATCAGGTTGTAAAATGCTTCCATGTCATCTCTCCGATTCTACCCGTGGAGATCCAGGGTAGAAAAGGTCTTCAGCAACCCATGCTTGCAGTAAGAGGCGATAATGCTTGTCGTAAGAGGCGACTAACGGGATCAGGTGATCAGGCTCGCTGATTTGGTCGATGCATGTCAGCGTATCCCAATTCGATCATGATATCAATCACTGGATTGTCTAGTCCAGACTCGATTATTTACAGACCGCCGTCATACAGCAGGAATATTGTTGAGTGCAGCGAAAAACAAACCAACAAAACGCTGTCAGAACTGAAGAAGAGATAAATGTAAATCGGTAAAACAAAGCAGGTGTTTCTGTATCGTGAGCAATAACTGCACTAACTCAAAGTTAAGAGGCACGCGTTAATTATGAGCGATTATTATTCAAAGGTAGATTTGTTGACACCTAGCAACTTAAAACAATCAGGAAAGCTGAAACAAGAGTTATGCTACCTAAATGTTTTATTTTAAAGACCAAAATATATTTTGGTCGGGTAGCCTAGTGGTTAAATCGTTCGCTCGTCACGCCAAAGACCCGGGTTCGATTCCCCACATGGGTACAATGTGTGAAGCCCATTTCTTGTGTCCCCCGCCGTGATATTGCTGGAATATTGCTAAAAGCGGCGTAAAATCAGACTCACTCACACTCACTCATTATTTAGATTTTGTTGTATTTGTATTATAGATTTTATTATTTTTTATCGTTAATGTTTGCAATTTATTTTCTTTCAGACTCGCAATCATCCATCAGTCCCTATCTTTCTCTTTCTGGTTCATGCTTACGGAAACCATGGCAACAACAGCACAGAGGAACCTTTTACTTCCGAAACCGCAACTTCTGTAACTATGAATTTACAAGTCGCAACGACTGTGCCATCTTTTAAACCCTTATCTCCTCCAACGGATTCCGTGAATACAACACACATGACAACCGGAAGTGAGGCAACCCTTGCCGGAAATGAAGTAGAAAACGTGACGAAAGCTCTGATGAAGACAGTCGATCCCTACGCCATTATGAATGAAGGAATGGTTTCCAAGAATCAGTATGAGCAGTGCAGCTTCATCATCAACGTTATCATGAAGCCCTCGGTGTGCATTGCCGGCGTCATAATGAACGTCATCGGCATTTGCGTGTTGTTACGTAAATCTTTCCGCCGCTCCACCTACATCTACCTCGGTTTCCTCTCTATCTCCGACGTCGGGTACCTCCTCTGCGTTCTCATACGCAGCCTTCCCAAGATCATCGTCCTTTACGATGATGTCCTCGCAAACGTCATCGAAATACCCATTTTCTCGTACATCTCCATGTACTTTGACCTTGTGTTCACAAGAACATCGGTTTTTCTTATATGCGCTTTGTCCATCGAAAGGTTTGTTGCAGTGCTACGTCCTTTGACAGTAAGGGAACTATTTTTGTCGCGTCACGCTTTATCAATATGTGTAAGTGTTTTTGCCTTTTGCGCAATTTTCTATTTCCATTTTCTCTTCGTTTACTACCCTCAACCGTATTTTAACCCAAGTCGCAACATAACGATGTACACGGTTGGCCGCCGCCCTTGGTTCTTTGATTCTGGTTTTGAGAAGGTATTCTCTGTTTTAAACGATATCTTGAACTTATATGTCCCTCCCGTCATTCTCATAACGTGTAACATCGGTATTCTGGTCACGTTAGGTGCTGCTAAGAAGAAGCGAAAACGTCTCTTCTGTAATGGTAGTGTAAACGACATCTCGGCCAATGACCAAAAAAGGATAACGTTAACTCTGTTGATTATCTCCCTCTTCTTCCTCGTTGTGTTCCTCCCTGTCATAGTCGTTGGTGTGTTAGCAAAATATGACCCGCAAATGAAAGCTTTCGGACGCGAGCACTACTTCTTGTTCCTCATGGCGGATGTGACGTCACTCTGTTGGAGTATGAGCTCAGCCAATGATTTCATCGTCTACATCTACACAAGTATACAGTTCAGGGACACTCTGTTGGCCATGTTCTGCCGAGGGAGATATGTCTCGAACATGGAGCCTAATCGATCGCAAAGCGCATCTAACGTTTCCCGCCTCACCAGTACCAGTTCGGACGAAGTAGGTGCAGTGGTCCGAGTCTCTGAGACTAGATATTAACCCTATTCACAGTTCCACAAAGGTATCAGGGGCACGGTGGTACAATCGTTGAAGGCACTGCAAATCGCTGATCTTACTATCCTTTGGCCAACCAGAAACCTTTCATTGTTGGATCGAATCTCAGTTTCGCTATTATTATCTTTCTAAGTTTGTCACATTCACCTAGTTTCATCAGGCTAAGACCTGAATAAGGTCAAGTCAAGTCTATTCCGCATGAAGGCCACTGGTCCATGCCCATCATTTTTTCGTGACTTTTCGATACAATGCAGGCAGTTTCCACGCCCAAACTCAAACTTAATATAAGAATACAGTCACAATGCCACCGTTGGATAAACTGAACCCTTGTGGTCGTTTTCACTGTAGAAGGTCATAGTATGATGCATGTGAATAACATGTGCGTTGACATTTCATTGGTTATTATACCCCGCCACGATGTGCGGCGGGGGATACTGGAACGGAGTTCGTCCGACCGCTTCTCAATGGGGACAAATTTTCGCAAAATCTGTTCAGGTTAGAGGAAAGAAATTTGGCACACTTATGTTACTGGTCACGATCTCAAATGACTTTGAAAATTGCTGTCGCACATTCATATTTTACAGAGTTATGGCCCTTGCTCCATGCTTTTCAACTTAGTGTATACTGTTTGTTTGTTTGTTTGTTTGTTTGTTGTTTAACGCCTCACTCAGCAGAATTCCACCTATATGACGGCGGTCTGTAAAATAATCGAGTCTGGACCAGACAATCCAGTGATTGGCATCATGAGCATCGATCCACATAATTGGGATCGTTGACATGTATCAACCAAGTCAGCGAGCCTGACCACCCGATCCCGTTAGTCGCCTTTTACGACAAGCACGGTCGCCTTTTACGGCAAGTATGGGTTGCTTAAGACCTATTCTACCCCGGAATCTTCACGGGTCTAGTGTATACTGAGTGAAATGGGGACAAGTTCTCTCAGCAACTACTGAAATTCCATGAATGAAAGTTTGCATGCTTATATAAGAGATACTTGTCAAGACTGAGTTCGAAAATTGGTCCCGTCAATTAATTGTTTATAGAGTTACAGTCTTCGATCCATGTTATTTGTGTAATGTGGACAAGTTTTCTCAGAAACAACTGAAGTTAGCTTATCTAAGAGGTACTTATCAATACTGAGTTATATTTTCCAGAGAAAGGGCCCTTTGTGTGCATTAATTTCACATTTAATCTTTTTTTTCTAATGACAAAAAGTGGCCCAAGTGTCAATCTCTACTTAAGGCTTCATGGGGCTCTTTTGTATAGTTTTTGTTCACTATGAACAAACAAACTTCAAATGTGCCTAATGGCGGGGCATAGTTGTTTTCTTTTTTCAGCTTGTTGGATACACGTATCTTACGTAGATGTTATCAATGAGGAAGTCAAGCATTTCACATTTTGTTTTTTCTCTAAACTTCAGATGGCATTTGCTTTCATTTTTCACAAATTGTCCTGAACCTCTGAATATAGATCCGTAACTGTATCTGTGTTCACCACGTTTTGTAACAAAAGACCCATGGATCAAGGAATGAAGTTTTTCCTTAAGTTTGTCATGTGGGATAGTCGTGTACATAGTTGAAAAATCAAATGTTTTGACAGAAATACGCTATTGAGTTTTTCCATACATTGGGGCAGCAGGGTGGCCAAATGGTAAAAGTAGTCGCACGTCCGAGGCCCGAGTTCGATTCCTATCATTGGTACAAGTGTGAAGCCTATTTCTGGTGTACCCACCTGTCGTGATATTTCTGGAATATTGGTCAAGAACGGCGTAAAAGCATACTCACATACTCACTCACCTAAAAGTTGAGTTTCCAACTATTTCAGGTCGTGTGATTGGCCTACCAAGGAAAATTTTGCGTTTATGCTTCAATGAACAGACTAAAAATTAGGACTTCTGTTTCCTGTTTGGCTAGGGCTTGTCTTGCATTCTTGCGCTGAACGATGTTATAGATTTCGTTTTGTTGTTGTCAACAGTGTTTTGTGTTACTGATTGAATAAACAGTCTGTGAAGTTAATACCGTTGACTTATTTATTGATAAGAATTTACTTCAAACTATGTTTGCGTTTATGGAACTATGAACTTAAAAACCTGTGAGCACATCATAAATCCGCAACGCGCGGATGTGCACAGTGTGAACGGCGGTTTTTGTTTGTTTGATTGTTTGTTTGTTTGTTTTGGTTTTATTTAACCCCGCACTCACGGAGAGTGGTATATTTCACTGCCGGTTTCAGCCAATCAGAGCGCATTTCCGTTGCACGGGATTTTAACGGCGCTTGTTCAAGCGACAATTTTCAAAGAAATATTTCGTAATGTCCTGTTAGATTTGTAACTTCATACAGAAATGCGAAGAAGTTCAGTTGCTATTCAGAGAAAGTGGAGTATTTGTTTTACTGAGGTTTCCGACACACAATCTTTCATTTTGACATCAACCCGTGAAGATCCGGGGTAGAATAGGTCTTCAGCAACCCATGCTTGCCGTGTAAGGCGACTAACGCGATCGGGTGGTCAGGCTCGCTGACTTGGTTGATGCATGTCATCGTATCTCAATTGCTTGGATTAATGCTCATGATGTCAATCACTGGACTCGATTATTTACAGACCGCCGTCATACAGCTGGAATATTGCTGAGTGCGGCGTTAAACAACAACCAAACAAACAAATGTTAGCTTGATGTTGGAGGAAAACCCTAAAGGATGCGGGACGTTTACCACTTTGGTGAAACCCACGAGAACGGATATGGTGAGTATTTTTTAAATGGTGGTATGGAGATAAACCTTTTCAATTAATTCCTTTTCGAAACCGACGGTAGCCCGTAAGGGACACTGAAACCTTTTCACGTTTCCAACGTGTTTTTCGAAATAACGTGTATTACACGTTTTCTTTTGGAATTCTACACGTTTTTAGACTTGCTTCCTAAATATGCCACAACCTTCCCTTGTCTTTAAAACCAAACATGTAACGCCGAAAACACAAAAAGACAAACTACCGAAACTGTTTCAACTGCAGTGAGAATATTCCCACCGCGGTGGTGGTATATTTGCACCAGGGTGTATATATTCTCAAAGCTGCTAAAGAAGTTTTCGGAAGTGTGTCTTTCTATTTTGAGTTTTTTAGCTTGGACGGTTCATGCAGTTTGGCCCTCAGTATATTAAGTTTCATACTTCAATAAACTGGATCACAAAGGGGACGGACCCGTGAAGGTCTTCAGCAATCCATGCTTGCCGTAAAAGCAAGTGCTTGTCGTACGAGGCGACTAACGGGATTGGGTGGCCAGGTTTGCTGATTTGGTTGATGCATGTCATCGTATCCCAATTGCGAGGATCGATGCTCATGATGGTAATCACTGGATTGTCTGGTCCAGATTCGATTATTTACATACCGCCGTCATATAGCTGGAATATTGCTGAGTGCGGCTTTAAACAATAAACAAACAAACAAAGGGAGCGTCAAGTATCATCTTTCCCCTGCACACCACAAAGCACACAACGATGGTGAGATACTGTACTGACTGCAGTTTATTCATTCAACATCATCAACATCGTCATCATGACCTTCATCAACAAAGCTTCATTAACATTAATATAGACAAGGTGATTAACATTTTAAGCGTGTATATACACATGCATATACACAGACATCGTCGCCTAATCATGTATTCTCCTGGCTCGTCAACGCATACTCATCAGGGTATAGTCCCAAATCAATAATTTTACAAAATGCTTGAGGTTATAACTATGGCTAACGATCCATCAACCAGAGTATTCTAGTGGCTCGCCAGAAACACGCAAACCAAGCACCACATCCTGATCATCATTTGAAATTGTCAAATTCACATATGTCAATGAAATATGAATAGCAGCAGTTATTAAGCGCATAAACCACAAAGCTTCAAACGTCACTCAACTTCCATCTTACCGAGGCAAGAGAGTTAACTGACTATAAAAGTCCAGTTTCCGCCCTTGCCGGACTACGCTGGTATTTCTGGGCTCGATCGTAGCTCCACCAGTGGATATTACGAGTTATGTCCCTTCTATGTCCCTCCTATTGACCAATCAGTTTCCATCTCTCATATAACTTGCATTTACTTCAAATAAATAGCGTCGCCCAGTGAAGACGATCTGATCGAGAATCAAGATGTATAATGTAAAGAAATGGGTCTTACTTCGCGAACTGCATCAAATCACGTGGGCACTTTAATTAAAAACAGGACAAGAATCGGAATATATCTTTTGACGCTAAGTTGTCGGTACACATGCTTTTCAAATCCTGCAATCGACCGAAATCTGCATGACAGTTTACGAACCGGATGTCGATTTCGTTACGCGATTTTGATTGGACTATGAATAGACTCGTTAGTCCAGCCAAAATATATATCATAATTCCAGCCTAGTTCGGCAAGGGTTGGAACTAGACTTTTATAGTCAGTTAATCCCTTGCCTCGGGAAGATACTTAGCTTCATAAATAAATAATTTATGTCACATGTTTGATATAGCCAGCCCCGAGTGCACCGGCAGAACATGAGGTTTCATGTTCCGTCTTACTTTTATACTCGCACCAGCGCCCCCTATAACAAATTACTTCCCTCTGTTGTGCTTTCCGACGTTAGGAGACAATAATTTCGTTCTAATTCATCCTTCAAACGAAAGAAATTATATTTGTCCTCCTTCCCCCATGTACAACAAAGCAGGCTACCACTGATGGTATATTGTACAATACACTGAACGAGGAAACAAAGAACGTTAATTCGAAGACAAAAAAAGAGACCGTCAGTCTATGTTCAATGCTATCCTTAACAAAGGCATTCTCGCTCCTCCAGCTACCAAGACGTTTGACCACATCTAACACAGATGCCTCTATAGGATACCACTGAAACTCTGCAGACCATAGCATTTTGTATCAGGTACATAAGACTTAAAGGATTCAGTAAAAAGCTCCCTTAACCCAGTATAAGATAACAGTTTGTTCTGGACTAAATCTATAGCCATCGTTGGTCTTGCATAGATTCCTGAAAAGAATATCGGAATAAGATTCTTTGTTTAAACCAGATTTTTCCAAGAAACATTACAAACAGTTCAAAGGACACATCTGTGTCCCTCTTCTACCATTAATCAACAAAGATTCATCTCTACACATATCGGTCTTTAATTAAAGTCGTATAAGCATGACCATGCTAAATATTAAGCAACTCAACAGGCCACATAAAACATGGAAAGACACAATTCTCAAATTATATACATTTAGGTTTTGCATTTTACAATCAAACATTCTTTTAAATAAAACGAAAAAACCCTTTACATATTCACACAAAAATTCAGCCAAGCACTTAGACCGTAATAGGCTCTTTTTTCTTAACAGGTCTTACTCTTCCGTTTGGCCGACAACATGTTGTCCGTAGGAACGAGGAACGATCTTACTGAGCTTGTTTCTTTGCTCGATCTGAGTTTTTCAACACGCTCCGCCATGTAATCGGATTTCTTATATTATGACGTACACAAGTTTAACTTTCCCAGATTGTCCAAAGTCTCAGTATTGAAGGACTGGTGAATTCTACAATCTTGTTTCCACACAAAATCATTATCAACTTTCAACTTGAATATCCCTTTGTTCGTTCTCTCTTTCCTTTAATGACAGACTATTGCTGAGTCAGCAGAAATGTACCTTCAGCTATAATCAGCTACACGTCAAATTAATCCGAATACGAATCACAGAGCACAACCTTCCGTAAAGAAAAAATATTGCTGAATAGGTTATATGTATCTTCAGTTAATCAGCTATCACAGAGCACAGTCTCCCTTAAAGAAAACCTATTGCTGAATAGGTTATATGTATCCTCAGTTAATCAGCTATCACAGAGCACAGTCTCCCTTAAAGAAAAAATATTGCTGAATAGGTTATAAGTATCTTCAGTTAGTCAGCTACACGTCATATTCATCAGAATCAGAATTAAACACAGCCACAGGTCCTCGAGGATCTAGTTGAAAATCAGAGTCCAGAGCTTGGGACCAGTCATTCAATTCTTCCTCTTCATTGGTTTGTCCTGAACTCTCAGAATCACCTACTGTCCAACGGACATTGTGCTGGTGCGAGGCTGGGACGTTATCGAGCATGGACCCATGGACTTGTTTGTGTGGATTAAGTTCATTATCGGCAAATCCGTTTCGTTGACTTTCATTTTCTAGACTCTGGCCTTTATGAAGATCACCCCATGGTTGTCCGTTGATTCTTCCACTACCGATTTCAGTTTGTTGTGCTTGTGATTCTAACGGAATGCCACCAAGACGTGAGGGCATACCCTCATTAGAAGGAAACGTTTCCCACATGCTTGTTTGCTTTGGGGTTATATTAGGATCGTATGGCTCCACATCATCATAAATACCATCAACATCATCCAAGGTACCAGCTCCCACCTCCTGTTCTTCCTCCTCTACTTCATTTATTTCTCCATCCATTCCCGTAAAAGACTGCGTCGAGCCTTCTACAAACGCACCCTTCTCTTCTCCCTGATCCATTCCTCCACCGTCTCTACTCACATCTGAAACAAATGTTTCGGCTTTGCCATCCAAGTTCCTCTGGACTGAAACGCCTTCAGCATCACATCCACCACTAATGCGTCTCCACTGCATTTCATTTTCATACAGATCCCTATCATCACCATCATCATCATCAATGTCAGCATCGACACTGACAACTAAACCATGAACTCTTCTGTAACGTACATGTACAAAGTCCGAATCCTGGTCCGAATTTCTCGAAACTCCTTCATTGCGTCCTCCAGATTCTTGAGCAAATACCCCATCTTCAGCTTCTTCTTCTCCACTTTCTTCTTCTTCTTCTTCTTCTATGTCGTTCAAGTGATCATTACTGTTGTACTGCACAGCCATACATGCCACTCCTATGGTGTCATCAGGTTTGTCATGCTCATCCTCACTTCTGTCCCCTCCTTTGGCACTGCCATGCAATGGAGTATCACCATCATCATCAACTGTTCCACCATCGTCCGATGACAATTTGTATTTGTATTTAAGACGCCGAAACTGTGTATCGATAAAGTCCTCATTCTCATAAGGATCGCTGTCATCTTCACTGTCCACTTGCTTTTTGTGCTCAGCACTCATGACGTCAACCTCATTCTCATACAGTCCATCATCATCGTCTTCCTCGCTTTCGAAGGTTTCCTCAATATCACTGACGGAGTAATTAGCTCCATCTTCAGGTAAGGTATAAGCTCCCGATTTCCTCTTGTGAGAAGTGTCCAATCCCATCCTGCGCGCATGAATGGCCAAAGAATCTCTAGCCACTAATTGTTCTCTGAAAGCAATATCTACCGCGCCTGAACTCTCTGTAGGTTCTGGGTGTGGACTTCCCGTACTTCTTTCAGGACGAACTGGGAGAGATGGCTCAGTTGGTGCACGTTGAACTGGATTGGGTACCCTTTGCACAACAATATCGTCTTGCTGCCTAGATTCAACGGCAAGTCTCGATGGAATACTAACACGAGTATCAGGTCTTGATCCGGGAGCCCTCATCGGCGGATTTAACATATTCGCGTTTGTCCTTGCAAGATCTTTATGCTCTTTGATATTACTTACAGGTGTTTCATAATCATTTTTTTGACTTCCCAGAGACAAGTCTTCGTACTCGTCGTCAAACAGCTCTGGTTGAGCCGTGTTGGGTTGATTCTCAAGGGATTCGGCAGTATTGTGGGATGTCAATTCAACATTTACATCCAAATTAGGGTTATTCCGATAACGTACAAGGTCAAACACAGCTTTTTTCTTTGGCCTCCGGAACTTTCTTTTAATCTTTCTGCAAACAATTGTATCATCAAGTTAAAACATGTCTTTTAAATTAATAAGTATTTTTGTTTGATTGTTGTTTAACGCCACACTCAACAATATTCTAGCCATAAGACTGCGGTCTGTAAATAGTGGAGTCTGGACCAGACACGCCTGTGACATCATGAGCATCGATCCACGCAGTTGGTATACGATGACATTCATCAACCAAGTCAGCGAGCCTGACCACCGTTAGTCGCCTCTTGTGACAAGCATAGTCGCCTTTTACGGCAAGCATGGGACCAACTCTACCCCGGATCAAACAAACAATGTGGTATTCGGGAAGGACGTTTGCCTATTGGATACAACGTTCGCTCGTCACATCGAAGGCCCGGGTTCGATGCTCTACATGGGTGCAATGTGTGCCCTGCAGTTATATTGCTGGAATATTGCTAAAAGCGGCGTCTCTCATTGCATTATTATTCACTGGTTCCTTTACTCCGTATCTAAACAAAATCGTACACTATTCACCACGCTATTGCTGTCTTTGAGCTAGCCATTAGGTACTAATTATCATGGATCTGTTTAGCCCCATACTATTGACTATCATACTCTTCACAGTTATGTTTTGTCACTATGTATTATTCAGTATTGTTCACTATGCTATTACTTACTAGGATAATATTCACGCTCGTCCTATTCTCTATTATACTATTTGCCATGTTACCCTAAAAAGCGTCTGATTAATTATATTATTATTAATAATGATAATCATCATCATCATCATAATAATAATAATAATAATAATAGGTAGATTATGTAATGAATTTAATGAGACTGTCCAACACATTGTGAGTGGATGCCCAGCTTTGGCACAGACACAGTATCTTAAGCGACATGATGGGGTGGCTCGATAATTTCATTACCGTCTTCGCCATGCTTGTGGTTTTGACACAGAGGTTCATCCATGGTACGACCCGGAATATGTAGAGGGGGCCATGGAAAATAATAAATACAAAATCCTTTGGAATAGGCCCGTATACAGCTTCAGACGTACCCCGGCCAACAAACCTGATCTTGTCCTTTTGATAAATCTAATGAAATCAATTATATCATTGAATTTTCTGTCCCTTTTCACAGTAATGTGATTGACAAGATTGAGGAAAAACATGGCAAATATGCAGACCTCGCTTTCGAAATGTCACGCTTGCATCCCAAGTACCAAGTTGTCCGACTCCCCCATTGTTCTCGGTGCCTAAGGTTTGGTACCTCCCAATCTGTTGACCGACATTGGGAGAGTGCCCGGGTTTGCTACCAGGAATACAGCCCTTCTGACAATCTGGGTAATGCAGAAGGCTGCAGTGTGCGGGAGTCTTCACATTCCCCGAAAAGTTCTGGGTGGGTTTGACTAGGCAGCGCTTCCTGGGAAAAGTCTCATTCGCTGTCTGGGCTGCGTGTAGAGGGGGCAAGGGCCCTAAGCTGTTGATGAGCCTAACCAGCCTGACTGTGCCAGGATCACCCAAACCCTCCTTACTGTATTTTGTATTTAATATGTAAATAATAATAATTAATAATTTTAAAAAACCAAAAATACGAGGATGGTGATCAAGTTATCGACAACTTACATGACAACAATGATGACGTTGACGGCGACGCTGGCAGCCAGCAGGAGAGACAATGTAATTATGGCGATTGTCACTGAAAGGAAAGTTGTCAGTACAACACGCTATTCATATGATAATGATGTTTATTGTTTGAAAGACCAAACGCCCAGATACAAAGTATTGACAGTAGGTGGAGCAAATGATCAAACAAATAAAACATGAATCTGAGCATATCGTGAATAATAAAGTACATCAGTAAACAATTATTAATTTCTAGATTTAACAGCAGGGTTAAAGAGTAACATTAAAGATTTCCGCACATTTAGTAGCGATACAGTGAATGGTTCTCTTGGCGGGTATGCAATGCATAATGTAGATGCCTACCGTTTTATTACATGATCAATAGATGGACAAATGTGTGAGAGAGTGAGTGATATACATCTTCCACTTCAGATGTATTTACAATATGTGCACAGACCTTTGGGACCGCCTCCGTGGTCTAGTGGTAGTGTGTCCGCCCGGAGAGCGGGAGGTCGCGGCCGCGTCATACCAAAAGACGTTAAAAGATGGTACTTGTTGTTACCCTGCCTGGCGCGCGGCATTAAGGGGCTAAAACAAGGACTGGTCGGCTCGGAGTCCGTATACTGTGTCTGAGTTGGGTATTCATGTTAAACTGCGGCATGGTATCTCAGTGAGCTAGCACTATAAATCGGCAGGAGTCCGGACTAGTACAAGCAGCCACACTCACGTGCAAGCACGTCGCTAAAGAAGTGCAATAATCTTGGACGCGACGTTAAACCCCATTTCACCTCACCTTTGCATTTGGGCACTTGCCTGAAGCAATACCGAGATATAAAGTACTAACTCTTAACCAGTTTCTTTTGTTTAACCGACTCTTTATCTGGAAATTGTTTTTGAATATACACTTACATTGGAGTGAGTGAGTGAGTTGGGATTAGCGCCGCTTTTAACAGTATTCGTGGCGTGTCAACTTAATGTTGGAGGAAAGCTGAAGTGATGCAGGTCTCAGACGTTTACCACTTCGGTGAAACTCACGAGCACGGGTATGGTGCTGACAAACCTAGAAAGATAATCGGGGCGAACCGGGCATTTGGAATCAATTTCATTCCTGTGACCAGAGACCATATAACAGATCTATTAAATGGTCTCTGCTTTGACTAAATACTGTCAGAAGCCACGTGCTGCATTCTCTATTTCTCGGTTAAGCCAGACAGAGAGACGGAGTGTAATTAACGCGATTCCCAATGAAAGGGAACGTTGTCAGTACGTGATATTAACATATCTCTGTCTGACAATAGGGATTGACCGAGTAATTTTGAGTCCAAGAGTGTTAGCAATGGCGTCAACAAAGCCACCATGGCACTCCGACTATCGTAAGCTATGTATGGTGTTCTCGGCTGTTCTTGGTTTTCGAATTTCCATTGTGAAATCGGGCCCCGGGGTCTTACTGTCCACAACACTGCATGTATCGTTGGTTAATTGATCTTTACGTATCTAGGCGCATATACTACTTTCCAGTCTTTTTTTGTATAGGCCGCGTGAACTTCCGGGTGAGAATTTGTCTTCAGCAACCCATGCTTGTCGTTAGAGGCAACTAACGGGATCGGGTGGTCAGGCTCGCTGACTTAGTCGATACATGTCATCCTATCCAAATAGTGTATAGATCAATGCTTATGATGTCTGGACTGTGATATATGGGTAACGCTATTTTTCAGGGCATTATCATTTGCAGAAGCCCGAGGTCTTTCATATACTGTCCGGCGAAGGAGGGCAGTAGAAAAGACCGAGGGCTTCTGCAAATGATAATGCCCTGAAAAATAGCGTTACCGTTTTTATAGCTAAAATGGATGGAATTTGTTATCAAAAAAAAAGAAACAACAATATCGGTTTTGAAACATTTACTGCAATCAACACGAATGTCACTGACCCACTTTTACGAATATGGAAACGCCATAGAACAAACCAGATGACGTCACTATAATACGTGACGTCACTTTCCCTACCCTATGGCGTCACCTAACAACGGGCTTGATAATGGCCCGTCGTCAAGCAATATGAGGGCGTTATCAAGTTACAGTGGCCCGCACATTTCTGAATACGTGCGGGCGGTTAATGATAGTTCTATCCATTTTAGCTATAATTATTAACAAACCGCTGGAAAATTGCTGAGCGCGGCGTTAAACAACAAACAAACAAACAATTACTCGGTGTAGCTGGGAATGTAATGACAAACAAAATACCTCGTTTTATTGAAACATCTGGCAGTCAAGTGAACCGACGCCATCCCAATGACGGTTAAAATACACACACACGCACACGCACACACACACACACACACACGCACGCACACACACGCACGCACGCACGCACGCACACACACACGCGCGCGCGCGCACACGCACGCACACACACACACACACACGCACCCACACAGTGTCTCACACCACAAACAGACACTCATCACACACAAACGCAAGCACACAACATACCACCACACGCATACACGCGCGCGCACTCACACCACACATACATACGCAAGCGCAAACACACACTTACATACACACACACTACACAGACACACACATACACATGCACACACCGCACGCACGCACGCATCCCCCACCCCCACAAACTAAAGTTCAGAATACGAAACTTTGACACCCCCTCCCTCCTTCCACCCAAAAGCCGACCCGTGAAGATCCGGGGTAGAATAGGTTGTCAGCAACCCATGCTTGCCGTAAAAGGTGACTATGCTGGTCGTAAAAGGCGACTAACGGGATCGGTTGGTCAGGCTCGCTGACTTGGTTGATGCATGTCATCGATCCCAATGGCGTGGATCGATGTTCATGATGTCAATCACTGGATTGTCTGGTCCAGACTCGATTATTTACAGGCCGCCGTCATTTAGCTGGAATATTGCTGAGTGCGGCGTAAAACAACAAACCAAATCCACCCCAAAGCCAGGATCTGCCTACCTGATGTCTTGCTGACCGTGTAAACCACATTCACTCTCTCGTGTCCAAATTAATCGGCTAAAATCAATAATATCCAAAATTATCATTCAACGGACAATAATGTATACTCACTTGATCCCAGCGAGTGACCATAGTCTGAAAATCAAATGACACATTCTTCGAATCTAAAAACATTTTCAACGTCGTTGACGTTTACAGTGGTCCTCTCTTTACGTGTTAATTACACAGAGATATAAATAAACATACTGACAACCGACTACCGTAGTTTGCATATATATGTATTTCCTTTGAATAAGCTGCTATATTAATCCTGTGAGGATTCCGGGCTGCAGTAGGTCCCAAACAAACGACACAAGTCGTAATGGATTGGGAGGTTTCGGTGACTTGGTTGACTGCACGTCATCGTACCCCGACGTCCCGGCGTTGCTCATAATATCAATCACTGGTTTTTGTTTTTTCTTTCAATCATGAAAGGACAGTGCTATTTGATTGGACGGCTATTTTCGGCTCCGTGTCATTCCAACGGGACTCAAAACGAAGCTAAGGCGGCGAATAGGTTCAGGGGGGGTTATGATAATAGAATGGTGATATAACACCCTGAATGATCGAGGATGGACATGTTGCCGGTGAAAAGACATCCAGAAGACATTATTTAAGAACGAATGCTATATATAAGTGTTGTCATCCTTCCATTTGTGTGGTACATAAAGGAGAGACCCGCGAAGATCCGGGGAAGAACAGGTCTTCAGCAACCCATGCTTGCCCTAAAAGGGACCCGTGAAGATCTAGGGTAGAATAGGCCTTGAGCAACCCATGCTTGTCGTAAGAGACGACTAACGGATCGTTTGGCCAGGCTCGCTGACGTGCCAGATGCATGTCATCGTATCCCAATTGTGTGGATCGATGCTCATGATGTCAATCACTGGACTGTCTGGTCCAGACTCGATTATTTACAGACCGCCGTCATAAAGCTGGAATAATGCTGAGTGCGGCGTTAAACAACAAACAAACAAACAAACAAACATGAAGGAGAACTAATAATGATTTTGCCACTAAGAGAGTACATCTCACCTGGAGTCGCGGTAATGTTGGATGTTGTTTCGTTGAATTGATCTGAAACAATTAACAGCATTATGAAAGAGTAAGTCAAATTATTGGGAGCGGTGGGGTAGCCTAGTGGTTAAAGCGTTCGCTCGTCACGCCGAAGACCCGGGTTCGATTCCCCACATGGGTTCCATGTGGGAAGTCCATTTCTGGTGTCCCCCGTCGTGATATTGCTGGAATATTGCTAAAAGCGGCGTAAAACCATACTCACTCAGTCATATTATTGATACTCCACATCCATGAAGATTGTAGTTCATGATCAATCATAGACTGTTACCAGAGCTTATATCAAACGTGAAGAAAGTGTGGAGGTTTGTATGAAAAAGTGTTCTAGAAAATACTTGAAAAACTAATTGTGACGGAGTTTTTGACAACCAATGTTTTTCACTGAATATCCCGAAGACATGTGTTTTCGGTCTAAAAGAATCCTTTGGATCATCCTTGTAGCGACAAAAGTACCAGTATATGCCTTGGTACAAAGACTGGACAATATTCTATATCTCTTTCCACCTTTTCATCTCTTTTAGCCCCTTACCGCCGAGCGCCAGACAGGGTAACAACAAGTACCTATTTTAACGTCTTTTGGTCTATGATTATGGCTTCGAATCCTGGATTGCCCTAATTATGTTTTAGGAGTGTGAGCACCATACCCCCCCCCCCCCCCCCCCCCAAAAAAAAAGTACTAGAATCTGTACTTTACAATGAGAGTGTTATCCCAAATATAACATTTGTTACATTTGACCACCGCCCTCTCTTTCCATCTGGTAGATAATTGCTGATGCTTTCAGTTACCGTTTACCCCGACGATTATTTATATTGCTGACTGCGGTGGTAAACAACATTCACTCATCCACACGAAACACGGCAAGAGCAGGTGGACTTTATTCAAATTTCACGGAAAGTCAAACTAAGTTTCACTATCAAAGCCTGGTGAATTCATTCCAGGTTGTTTATGGTAGACATTCATAAATATTTGAGAGTCTCTTTCTATGACTTTTAGAAGGAATTTTCATACCTTTTCACTCTCTGGTACTTCCATTTTCAATTGTGTTACTGGTAGAGTCGACATGCTTACCCTTATCGCGAACACCTGATTTTCAGTGATACATTCCTATAGATTTCTCTATGTTGACCTTTGCGCCCTGTAGATTGTCGAGAGTGATTATTCTCAGCCGTTGACGTTTTGAATCTAATGTTGTATTAGATCCATCGAGTAAATACTAGGTTTCATTAGTCTTGGTAAATATATGTCTGGCTTTAATCGTTAATTGTGTTCCCGAACAACTGTCATCGATAGTTCTACGTCTCACCCCTGTCGCACTTGTCGCCATACCAACCATCTTCACAGTCGCCATAGCAACTGCCCGTGACAGGGTCGCACAGTAGACAGGATGAGCTGTTGTCTGCCCCTGTGTCGCACTGCGTGTTGTTAACACAGTGGACGCAATCTAAAAACAATGTCGGAGAGATAGAAAACAGAGTTCTTAATGCATTGCACTTATGTTACAGAGTCTACGAATTACAAGGGGCGTGTGTGACCCAGTCGACTAAAGCGACACAATTCACTGTGCAGAGTTGAATCCCTGCGTTGTGCAAAAAACCCTATTATTATGGTGAGGTGAGGTGAAATGGGGTTTAACGTCGCGTCCAAGATTATTGCACTTATAAAGCGACGTGTATGCACACGTGTCAGTGGCTGCTTGTACTAGTCCAGACTGATGACGATTTATAGTGCTAGCTCACTGAGATACCATGCCGCAGTTTAACATGAATACCCCTCTCAAACACAGTATACTGACTCCGAGCCGACCAGTCCTTGTTTTAGCCCCTTAACGCCGAGCGCCAGACAGGGTAACAACAAGTACCATATTTTAACGTCTTTTGGTCTATGATCATGGCTTCGAATCCTAGACTGCCCTAATTATGATTTAAGAGAGTGAGCACCATACCAGAGTTTGCATTGGGTGTTTCAACAAAGTGGTAAATGTTTTAGACCTGCGCCACTTCAGGCTTTGCTCCCACATCAAGTTGTGATATAACTGAAATACTATTCAGAGCGGCGCGAAACCCAGTGTCACCTATCCCACTATAGCAATGATGTAGAAGTTCTAAATCAATCAAATGATTCAGTTTGTTATGAACGAAATGTAGCTTACATACCGATGGGAATCAACCAAAATAAAACTACTAGAATCTGTACTTTACTAAGAAAGTGTTATCCCAAATATAACATGTGTTACATTTGACCACTTTCTAAATGATATTATGTGTTCGTAGCTTTCGGCCATGGGATCCGTGCCAATTTACACTTGTCAGAGAGTTACACAAATACTTGATCTAGACTACCAGGTGTCGGACTTGCCTCACTCTTGCTGTGTGGCTTCGAATCCCGGATGGGACTCAACAACAACAAAAGTACTAGAATTTGTACTTTACAAAGAAAGTGTTTTCTCAAATATAACATTTGTTACATTTGACCACTTTCTACTGGCTTGAAACAAAATGGCGGCGTCCTGTCAATACGATCTGATCGATAATCAAGATCTATATTGTAATAAAACGGGTCTTACCTCGCGAAGTGCATCAAATCACGTGAGCACCTTGATTAAAAACTTGAAAATGTGTGCAAAATATCTGTCCACCCCCAGTTGACGGTACACATGCTTTGCAAATCCTACGTCCGACAGACATCTGCACATTGAAATCCATGTTGTTTACAAACCGGATGTCTGGTTCGTCACGCGATTTTTATTGGACTACGCATAGACTAGTTAGTCCAGCCAACATGTGGCTCCGGAATTTCAGCCTGGTTAGGCAAGGGAAGCAACCCATGCTTGCCGTAAAAGGCGACTATGCTTGTCGTAATAGGCGACGGATCGTGGGGTCAGGCTCGCTGACGTGCCTGATGCATGTCATCGTATCCCAATTGCATGGATCGATGCTCATGATGTCAATCACTGGATTGTCGGGTCCAGACTCGATTATTTACAGACCGACGGCTCATAGCTGGAATATTGCTGAGTGCGGCGTTAAACAACAAACAAACATAAAGAGGAAACTAATAATGATTTTGCCACTAAGAGAATACCTCTCACCTGGAGTCGCGGTAGTGTTGGATGTCGTTTCGTCGAATTGATCTGAAACAATTGACAGCATTATGAAAGAGTAAGTCAAGGATTGTTATTGATGTGCAATAAATGTTTTTCATGCTCATTGGTTTACTCGACATCCATGAAGATTGTAGTTTATGATCAATCATAGACTGTGTTACCAGAGCTTATATCAAACGTGAAGAAAGTGTGGAGATTTGTGTGGAAAAAGTGTTCTGGAAAATACTTGAAAAACTAATTGTGACGCAGTTTTTGACAACCAATGTTTTTTCACTGAATATCCATGTGTTTCGGTCTAAAAGAATCCTTTGGATCATCCTTATAGCGACAAAAGTACTAGTATATGCCTTGGTACAAAGACTGGACAATATTCTATATCTCTTTCCATCTTTCCATCTCTTTTAGCCCCTTAACGCCCAGCGCCAGACAGGGTAACAACAAGTACCTTATTTTAACGTCTTTTGGTCTCCCCCCCCCCCCCCCCCCCCCCAGCCACCCCCCCTAAAAGTACTAAAATCTGTACTTTACTATGAAAGTGTTATCCCAAATATAACATTTGTTACATTTGACCACTTTCTAAACAATCTCATTAAAATCAGATCTAAGTTCGCTGCCGCTAAACAAAGATCTGAGGACATCCAGTTACGGGTCACGTCAGAACGACCTTTCGTGAACTTTGACCGACCACTGAACTAACTAACAAGATGTCAACATCAGCCAATTAGAAAGCAGCTTTCTCGAGCTTAACGGCACTCGTTTCAACCTGGCGACTTCCATTTCAGACTACGCTTGAAAAATATGTTGACACAATTCTCGATTTATAATTTTTTTAAACTGAAAAAACGAACATTCCGGAATGTCTAATATATGGTTGAGATTGTATGGCAGTGCTTCCCACGTACTGTGCAACGCCTTTTCCGTTCAAATGTTTCTCTAATGGAAGCGAGAGATCATCCCTCACCACTCGCCCCTTTTCGTAACCCGCTATTCGGCTTGTTCCGGAATAACACGAGTTGGTCACGATTGGCGAGAGATAGACAATGATTTTGACGGAATCAGTCGCACGGGCCGTAACAGTCGTTCTGAATACCCCGTATTAACATTTTCGAGGATGAGTGATTAGAAAACACATTCCGACTGTCACTTTCATGATCTGGTAAGTGGTCGGATAAAAGGTCGGTCTGACGTGACCCGTAATGGGATGTCCTCAGATCTTTGATTAGCGACAGCGGGAACTAAAATCTGATTTTATTGAGATTGGCCGTCATATAGCTGGAATATTGCTGAGTGCGGCGTTAAACAACAAACAAACATGAAGGAGAAACTAATAATGATATTGCCACTAAGAGAATACCTCTCACCTGGAGTCGCGGTAGTGTTGGATGTCGTTTCGTCGAATTGATCTGAAACAATTGACAGCATTATGAAAGAGTAAGTCAAGGATTGTTATTGATGTGCAATAAATGTTTTTCATGCTCATTGGTTTACTCGACATCCATGAAGATTGTAGTTTATGATCAATCATAGACTGTGTTACCAGAGCTTATATCAAACGTGAAGAAAGTGTGGAGATTTGTGTGGAAAAAGTGTTCTGGGAAATACTTGAAAAACTAATTGTGACGCAGTTTTTGACAACCAATGTTTTTCACTGAATATCCATGTGTTTTCGGTCTAAAAGAATCCTTTGGATCATCCTTATAGCGACAAAAGAACTAGTATATGCCTTGGTACAAAGACTGGTAATATTCTATATCTCTTTCCATCTTTCCATCTCTTTTAGCCCCTTAACGCCGAGCGCCAGACAGGGTAACAACAAGTACCTTATTTTAACGTCTTTTGGTCTATGATTATGGCTTTGAATCCTTGACTGCCCTAATTATGTTTTAGGAGTGTGAGCACCATACCAGAGTTTGCATTGTGTGTTTCAACAAAGTGGTAAATGTTTTAGACCTGCGCCACTTCAGGCTTTGCTCCCACATCAAGCTGTGATATAACTGAAATACTATTCAGAGCGGCGCGAAACCCAGTGTCACCTATCCCACTATAGCAATGATGTAGAAGTTCTAAATCAATCAAATGATTCAGTTTGTTATGAACGAAATGTAGCTTACATACTGATGGGAATCAACCAAAATAAAACTACTAGAATCTGTACTTTACTAAGAAGTGTTATCCCAAATATAACATGTGTTACATTTGACCACTTTCTAAATGATATTATGTGTTCGTAGCTTTCGGCCAACGGATCCGTGCCAATTTACACTTGTCAGAGGGGTACACAAATACTTGATCTAGACTACCAGGTGTCGGACTTGCCTCACTCTTGCTGTGTGGCTTCGAATCCCGGATGGGACTCAACAACAACAAAAGTACTAGAATTTGTACTTTACAAAGAAAGTGTTTTCTCAAATATAACATTTGTTACATTTGACCACTTTCTACTGGCTTGAAACAAAATGGCGGCGTCCTGTCAATACGATCTGATCGATAATCAAGATCTATATTGTAATAAAACGGGTCTTACCTCGCGAAGTGCATCAAATCACGTGAGCACCTTGATTAAAAACTTGAAAATGTGTGCAAAATATCTGTCCACCCCCAGTTGACGGTACACATGCTTTGCAAATCCTACGTCCGACAGACATCTGCACATTGAAATCCATGTTGTTTACAAACCGGATGTCTGGTTCGTCACGCGATTTTTATTGGACTACGCATAGACTAGTTAGTCCAGCCAACATGTGGCTCCGGAATTTCAGCCTGGTTAGGCAAGGGAAGCAACCCATGCTTGCCGTAAAAGGCGACTATGCTTGTCGTAATAGGCGACGGATCGTGGGGTCAGGCTCGCTGACGTGCCTGATGCATGTCATCGTATCCCAATTGCATGGATCGATGCTCATGATGTCAATCACTGGATTGTCGGGTCCAGACTCGATTATTTACAGACCGCCGGCTCATAGCTGGAATATTGCTGAGTGCGGCGTTAAACAACAAACAAACATAAAGAGGAAACTAATAATGATTTTGCCACTAAGAGAATACCTCTCACCTGGAGTCGCGGTAGTGATGGATGTCGTTTCGTCGAATTGATCTGAAACAATTGACAGCATTATGAAAGAGTAAGTCAAGGATTGTTATTGATGTGGAATAAATGTTTTTCATGCTCATTGGTTTACTCGACATCCAGGAAGATTGTAGTTTATGATCAATCATAGACTGTGTTACCAGAGCTTATATCAAACGTGAAGAAAGTGTGGAGATTTGTGTGGAAAAAGTGTTCTGGAAAATACTTGAAAAACTAATTGTGACGCAGTTTTTGACAACCAATGTTTTTCACTGAATATCCATGTGTTTCGGTCTAAAAGAATCCTTTGGATCATCCTTATAGCGACAAAAGTACTAGTATATGCCTTGGTACAAAGACTGGTAATATTCTATATCTCTTTCCATGATCGTTCCATCTCTTTTAGCCCCTTAACGCCGAGCGCCAGACAGGGTAACAACAAGTACCTTTTTTTAACGTCTTTTGGTCTATGATTATGGCTTTCGAATCCTGGATTGCCCTAATTTTGTTTAAGGAGTGTGAGCACCATACCCCCCCCCCCCCCCCCCCCCCCCAAAAAAAAAAAAAAACAAAACAAAAAAAAACTACTAGAATCAGTACTTTACTATGAAAGTGTTATCCCAAATATAACATTTGTTACATTTGACCACTTTCTAAACAATCTCATTAAAATCAGATCTAAGTTCGCTGCTGCTAAACAAAGATCTGAGGACATCCCATTACGGGTCACGTCAGAACGACCTTTCGTGAACTTTGACCAACCACTGAAATAACTAACAAGATGTCGACATCAGCCAATTAGAAAGCAGTTTCTTGAGCTTTACGGCACTCGTTTCAACCTGGCGACTTCCATTTCAGACTACGCTTGAAAAATATGCTGACACAGTTCTCGTTGAACAAACGAACATTCCGGAATGTCTAATATATGGTGGAGATTGTATGGCAGTGCTTCCCACGTACTGTGCAACGCCTTTTCCGTTCAAATGTTTCTCCCATGGAAGCGAGAGATCATTCCTCACCACTCGCCCCTTTCCGTAACCCGCTATTCGGCTTGTCCCGGAATAACACGAGTTGGTCACGATTGGCGAGACATAGACAATGATTTTGACGGAATCAGTCGTACTGTCGTTCTGAATACCCCGTATTAACATTTTCGAGGATGAATGATTAGAAAACACATTCCGAGTACTTGATCTAGACTACCAGGTGTCGGACTTGCCTCACTCTTGCTATGTGGCTTCGAAACCAGGGTTAGAAATTGGCACACGTCCTATAGTCCTTGCCAAACTGCCAAATAGCTAAGGTATCATGACTAGTAGAAAATTGCCATTTTTAAGGGTTTTGCTATATATTATCATCATAAGGACTAGTGGACCAAAAATGTTAGTTTCTACCGCTGGAAACCGCTATACAGGTCTTTCCCACATTTAGACCCTAAACGTGTTTAGCTGTTAAACACAATCATAAACATGTGAAGATCCGGGATAGAATAGGTCTTCGGCAACCCATGCTTGCCGTTAAAGGCGACTATGCTTGTCGTAAGAGGCGACTAATGAGATCAGGTGGTCAGGCTCGCTGACGTGCCTGATGCATGTCATCGTATACCAATTGCATGGATCGATGCTCATGATGTCAGTCACTGGATTGTCTGGTCCAGACTCGATTATTTACAGACCGCCGTCATATAGCTGGAATATTGTTGAGTGAGGCGTAAAACAACAAACACACAAACCTAAACATGTTTAGTAATGTGGCCGAGAGGGGACATTGCTTTCTCGCGGTTAAGCAATATCCCCTCTTGACCACTATAGGGGTCGCATGTGTTATCTGTTTCAATTGGGAGGTAATATTGAACTTTTCTCACAATTTACTTTAAACATAATTTAACTGTACAGACGTAGGTGATTTTAAAACAATCCACAGATTTCTGCGTAAAATGTAATTGATTGATTTATGGCCCTATTTAAGCGCGTGGCGGATAATGACAATAAGCTCTAAATAAATCAGGTTAAAATCTAAATATATACTTTTCAAAAGAGGTTAAGAAGACTATAATTAAAAGTCATGTCTAATTGTATTTCAAAAGACAATCTTATAATTGTGGGTGTCCTATAACTTGTTTGGAGTAGTATATGATGTTACAGTGTGTCATGCTGTTATCCGTAAATATTCCTTCTGACATTTGATTTATGATCAACTTGTATTGTGTCTCTTGTCTTGGGCAAATCTACAAGTATATGTACTTGTATATAGTGATTTGATAAACACCGCTGTGAGTGAGTATGGTTGTACGTCGCTTTGAACAGTAATCCAGCGATATCACGCGGGGAACACCAGAAATGGGCTTCACACATTGTACCCATCTTCGGCGTGACGAGCGAACGCCTGAACCACTAGGTGTAACAATATGAAGTGCATTACTATGATTATCTATAACATGTTAAATCAGCTATTCTAATATTTTATGTATATCTTAAGTATAGTTTTGTCAATATTATGTACGACTCGCAGTCGAACAACGTGAACGAGCCTTGGGTATGGTACAGATGGGAGCCACCCACGCCCATATTGCACGAACCTTCGGTTGCTCCTGTGTTGCCGTTACCAATTTGATGCAACGTTACAGACAGACAGGGCGGACCGCTGACAGGCCTAGAACAGGCAGACCCAGGGTGACCACGCCCCATGATGACCGGTACTTGCGTACCTTGCACCTCCGAAATCGCTTCCTGACAGTGACGTCATCGGCGACAAATGCCTTCGGTCACAGGGTTAGTCGACAGACAGTGGCCAGGAGACTCAGGGCTCATGGAATCAGGGCTTTAGACCATACAGAGGACAGATATTGACAGCGCAACATCGTCGTCTGCGATTGAGATGGGCCCGGACTGTACGACGTTGGCAACGACGTGACTGACAGAGGGTTGTCTTCACTGACGAAAGTCGATTCTGTATGTTTAGGGCTGATGGAGGACAACGTGTTTACCGCCGAAGGGGTGAACGAACGGCGGCGTGTTGCGTGCAGGAGGTCGTACCATATGGTGGAGGGAGTGTCATGGTGTGGGGAGGGATCTGTGGGCAGGAGAGTACACCGCTGGTCATCGTTGACGGAAACTTGACAGCTCAGCGTTACATGCATAACATTCTTCGTCCAGTTGTCCTACCATTTCTCTAACAGCAGGCACGTGGTGTCATTTATCAGCATGACAACGCTAGAGCCCATACAGCCAGAATTGGCTTCCTCGCAGGCAACAACGTCAACGCCCTGCCGTGGCCTGCACGCTCACCCGACATGTCCCCCATAGAACACCTCTGGGACTTGATGGATCGTCGTGTTCGACAACGACCACACTCTCCAGCCAACCGGCAAGAACTGATCTTGGCCCTCCAAGAAGAATGGCCTCAAATCCCACGTGACCTCATCAGACGACTGACTTTTTCAGTGCGTCGAAGAGTTTTTGCGTGTATTGAGGCATTTGGTGGTCACACACGCTACTAATGACTTGTTATTGAACGTGAGCGATTGTTTATGTACTCTGCCTATTGTCCATGTTTCTGAAAGCTCGAGTTTTGTACCACACCCAACTTTGGGAGGCTCTGACGTCATTCTCTGTCGCGGTATGATTGTCATTTTCAGTGTTTTTTATGTTGATACATTGATCTTCTCAATACACTTTACTTCATGCATGTATTGTTTGTTGATTTTGAGCAAGAGTGATATCAAACTCTGGTAAAGTTTCTTTTGGACGTCAGTTTATTTACAACGCATTTCATTTCTATTGTGCAATAACAGGTCTACATTACGGGACAAGGCACATGTTTAGGCTTGTGTTATGAATATAGACACATTTATTTACATTAGGATTATTTTTTTAAATGCTTCCCACGTACGAAGTTCGTTTGAGCGGAGTTGCTTCCCTTGGTGAAATCTCGAGCAGCTGGTCATGCGTTCGCGTCCCAGATTCGAACTGGTAATGACAACTGACCAGTCTGCACCGTATCGTCTTCGTCTGTTTCACCAAAGTAGTTAATACATAAACGGACATCCACGCCAAACAACTACTCGTACACAATTTTCTGCTTTTGTTTGTATGCCCTCTCTTTGCCTTCGCTCAAAGCGGTATTAACCCCATCCATTCATTATGTTCAACGAGTGATACCGCTGGTATCTACACACGTACATTTGTAGCCTATCTTGTAGATGCCTATCTTGCAGATGCCTATCTAGTAGATGCCTATCATCAGACCGACACTGTGACTGGTAGATATCTATCAGCTGATGGACAGGTAACGAGGAAGTCGCTGTAGTACAGGTTAATATTGAATATACATACACCCACGAAAGGGCCACACACATACAAGATGCATACTAGCCCTTTGTCGAGTATATATATTGACAATGAATATGAAATCCTAACGAACTGATAGCAAGCCAGATTGAATTTCATCAACAAAGTACCTTTTGCTGTCGGTAGGAGAATGATTTCAGATATATATACTACTCAAAAGAAGTTAAGGATCACCTGATTCTTTCATATTACAATAGTTAATCTCTCATGCCATGACAGATTAACATTACCACTATGAAAGAATCGGGTGATCCTTAACTTTGAGTAGTATATATATACCTCGAAAAAAGTTAAGCATCAGTTACAATATACTTCCACAGGCATTTTTGGAAATTGTATTCTCTGTCAATTCTCTGACGAAACTCAAATTGATATACAGAAACCAGGACCAGTTATCGAATGAAAGGTCTTGTAGCTGTGCATCTTCACAACATCAGTTATCTGACAACCCTTACACTTGCTGTTTCTGCTTCTCTACATCATCCGACATGACCCAGTACTATCAGAGACTATCAACCCACCCACCCTCATTAAGAAATAAACGACGAGTAGGATTTTTTTATCGTACAATTAAACACTGCAGGGACAATAAACCATGAGGAGCGGTGTTTTATTAAGAGATAAACCTACTCCGTTTTAAAATTTGATGTAGTCCCACTGCAACCGATGCCCTCATAGCGATACCAAAAACGCCAGTGATGTCTAATGTACGATAAACAACGACCACGAGTCTTTTATTTCTCATATGAAATATCAACATAATGTAATCTTTAAGGATGATGATAAAATGTACAAGTTTTAAAAACATTTACTCGCATTTTAATAATGATGACACCCTGAATAGATTCCGACCTCGGCAATGTCGGACAAGTCCATGTGATGTCCAGGTGGGTTTGGTAATGTCGGACAAGTCCATGTGGTGTCCAGGTGGGTTTGGTAATGTCGGACAAGTCCATGTGATGTCCAGGTGGGTTTGGTAATGGTATTTCCAACATATTCTCACAATCCTCACGTCGGATATCTGTACCTTTCCTCTTAATACCGATTGTAAAATCTCTTTTCGGACGCGATTGTTCGAGCACTGCGTTTATCTGAGTACCCCAGCTAAATTTATGGGTAACAACTCACTGGACACTTCCCTATCTTTTATTATATACTTAAGTGTAAAAGACTGAGTTTTCCGAAGTTGAGAAGAGGGATATTTTCATTGCAGTGAACATAACACTTGATATTTCACTGCTGTGAACATAACACTTTGACGGAACTATTGTCCTACAAGAGTGATCCCCCCTCAAATTGTCTCCCTTTATCGTAAGTGTCTGGCCCGTTCACAAACTGTTGATTTCCTTTTTACGTTAGTTCAACACTGACAAGGCAAAGTAAGGACAGCTGGTCATTTAGGGAGTTAATATCGCCTCATGGCGTTTGTTATTCTCTTGAAAATGTTCCGTTTCTTTATAAACTGTAAATTTCTTACTTAGCTCGTCAATCGAGACTGTTCGTTTCGCAAAGCGCCATTTTTGTTACTTGACCAGCGTGTATTCTTTAGCTTCCAACAGTTGATGAACGTCAACCAATACAACTTTAATCCTTATATTGACAGATACATAAATCATAACAAAACCATCCATTAAACATCAAACTTTAATTATTTAAAGCGAACTATATCAACGCGGAGAGTCGTGACGTCGTGACGTCATCCGTCCGAAAACATTCCATTTGAAGTGGAATCCCTTGGTTTTATGTCGGCTACGGAAATGTCATTCACTTGAAATGAGCAACAAGAAAAAGGTTTCCGTTGGAAAGAAATCCAGACTCGGCTGATGCTGAAAATGGATTGATATTAACGTTCTGTGAACTGTGGGTGTGTATTTGAGTCATACTACGGCTGCTGATGACGGGGATTACCGCATGTGGCGGCGCGGTTAGATTTCCCGAAGCAATACACGACAGTGTGGAGCTCAGTGATTACTTTGGTAAGTCGAGCATTCTCTGTTATAGCTTCGAATGGACGCTGCATTTCGACATATATTATCTGTCAAAGCCCGCATCATTCATAGCCTGAATCGATGTCGTCAGTTGTCCCTTTTTTTTAATGTTATTTTTAGACATTGAGGAATTCCCCTAAAGTAGTTCTGTATGTCTCCGCTCGATTGACAACGTAATCACGTGACATACTGACGTTCATCGGGAAATGAACGACAGTCAGCTTGGTAGTGTTCATCTGGGCGAGGTCACCCACTACTGTCAATATTGTCCAAACAACCCTTTCAGACCAAAGGCCGAGAAGGAATGAAACGCAAACGTGCAGACTCGCTTGCCTGTTTTTTTCCCGCTCGCCTCGGTTCCACAACTTTCATGTCTTCAGGTTTCAGTTCTAACGAGCATTTTTCCAACTGTGTCTTCCCGTTCTCAGGGAACTAATGTTCGAACCTGGCGGTAACTGACCATGCCATTTGAAACAGCCGCCTTCTCCCAGACATATTTGTTCGAGCTCATCAGAGTCTGACTGTTGCAGTTCTCGCCTCTTGCCTTGATTGACAGGGCCTATGACCTACCCGCTACGCGGAATCATACAGTTTGCGCATCGGTTTTTCGATTCATATAAGGGTAACGCTATTTTTTAGGGCATTATCATTTGTAGAAGCCCGATGTTTTCCATTAACTGCCCGACGAAGGAGGGCAGTTGAAAAGACCGAGGGCTTCTGCAAATGATAATGCCCTGAAAAAGAGCGTTACCGTTATTATAGCTAAAATGGATCGAATTTGTTATCAAATAAAAAGAAACAACAACATCGGTTTTGAAACATTTACTGCAATCAACACGAATGTCACTGACCACATTTTACAAATATGGAAACGTCATAGAACAAACTAGATGACGTCACTATAATACGTGACGTCATTTTCTCTACCCTATGACGTCACCTAACAACGGGCTTGATAATGGCCCGTCGTCAAGCAATTTGAGGGCATTATCAAGTTACAGTGGCCCGCTCATTTCTGATAACGTGCGGGCGGTTTAATGATAATTCTATCCATTTTAGCTATAATGATACCTTAATGACCCGAAAAAAATACACGGTCAATCTTTAAATAAACCACGCTGCGTTCTTCATGTGTCTTTGCGATTTATCGCATAGTTATTTTATATAACGCCGCACTTCATATGATATTCATATATCAACGACAATCACGGTGACCAATCTGTGAATGCAATTCAACAAAAAAAACATACCAATCTACACCAGGGCTCACTTGCACAAAGCGATCTTAGCGCTGAGATGATCGTAACTCCCATAGTCTTAGCGCCAAGATCACTTTGTGCAAGTAGGTCCAAGCCAATAACTGGTAGTTTCTCCTAACGATTGCGGCCCGTGAAGATCCGGGGTAGAATAGGTCTTCAGCAACCCATGCTTGCCGTAAAAGGCGACTATGCTTGTCGTAAAAGGCGACTAATGGGATCGGGTGGTCAGGCTCGATGACTTGGTTGATGCATGTCATCGATCCCAATTGCGTGGATCGATGCTCATGTTGTCAATCACTGGATTGTCTGGTCCAGACTCGATTATTTACAGACCGCCGTCATATAGCTGGAATATTGCTGAGTGCGGCGTTAAACAACGAACCAAAAAATCCTAACGATTGCCGGCGGCTTTACTGTACGAGCTGTATAATCACAATCATAACACCCTATCATCGTAATCCTCTGGTGATCTGCAACGACAGCTGATGACAAATAGAGTGGTTGTTAATAAATAATAATAGAAGCTTTTTCTGAAAATGCCCGGTGTATTTTGATCTTCATCTCCACCCTTTCATCATTGGGTTTATAATAGAAACAAGGATAGTTAATTTGTCATTATACCCTCCTTATCGAGGCGGCGTTTATCGACGTATAGATGTGATTATTTCTGTTTGACTTATATACACACTTAAGAGTGTTTATACCCACATTGAATTTTGCACGTCATGTATTGCACGTGAATGGGCTGAACGACTGATTTCCTTCGGGCTTGCGTTTTCTGTCACCTTCAATCTTGCTCTGTTCATTGTTTTTAAAGGTCGTTGTCCATTTTATCGGTTTCATTAAAACATCCAATCAGTGTGACACAAGCATAAATAACATGTTCTTCAATTGTTAATTACAACATACCCAGACGCCTGTTGGCACATGTTCATGTTGGTCGCCCTACACGCCTCGGTGACCCTTCAGTAATGCTTAGTATATCAATGTTGGATAGGTCAATGCGTCTATTTAAGAAAAAGACAACGACCACGTGTCGAATATTTCTTATGTAAAATATCAACACCATGTACAGCCTCTTTAAGGGTGGTGATGAAATGTGCAAGCTTTAAAAATATTTGCCTAAATTTAGATAAAGATGACTCCCTGAAAAGAATCCAGCCCCGGAAATGTCAGACGAGTCCATTTTACGAACAGGTGGGTTAAGTTTGGTATTTCCCTAATTCTCACAATCTCCAAGTGACGATTATCTGTACCTTTCTTCATAATACCGATTCACTCCCACTTTTGGAGTTTGATGTATGTCATTGTATCCCATCTGCGTGGATCGATGCTGATGATGTCAATCACTGGATTGTCTGGCCCAGACTCGATTACTTACAGACAGCCGTCATATAGCTGGAATATTGCTGAATGCGGCGTTAAACAACAACAACCAACCAACCAACCAACTTTTGGAAGCGATCGTTCGGCCACTGCGTTTATCTACGTTGCCCAGCTACATCTATGGGGAACAACTCACTCGACACTTCTTTCTAAAAAATAACCTTGTCATCTAGACTTGCTAAAATATTGTTTACTTGCTAGGGGAAAATAATGATAAACTGACGTCCAAAAGACCAACTGAAAATATAAATTTCAGACAAAGTATAAAAAAAAATTCTATGAAGTCTATCTAAAACACATAACCTAAATACAACAATAGTGTATGCAGAAAATGTTAATCGTCCGTTTCATGTTTCCGAGATAACACGCGAAAAAGTGAAAAACACGTGCACCACGGACAACTGCAAATGCACGTGCGGGTAAGGGTATAAAACGATTGCAACGGCAAGTCAGACATCCACAGTGATAAAAAAACACACTAAAGAAATGCCACGACTCACAGTCGAACAACGTGAACGAGCCTTGGGTATGGTACAGATGGGAGTCTGCGATTGAGATGGGCCCGGACTGTACGACGTTGGCAACGACGTGACTGGCAGAGGGTTATCGTCAATGGCGAAAGTCGATTCTGTATGTTTAGGGCTGATGGAGGACAACGTGTTTACCGCCGAAGGGGTGAGCGAACGGCGGCGTGTTGCGCGCAGGAGGTCGTACCATATGGTGGAGGGAGTGTCATGGTGTGGGGAGGGATCTGTGGGCAGGAGAGAACACCGCTGGTCATCGTTGACGGAAACTTGACAGCTCAGCGTTACATGGATAATATGCTTCGTCCAGTTGTCCTACCATTTCTCTAACAGCAGCCACGTGGTGTCATTTATCAGCATGACAACGCTAGAGCCCATACAGCCAGAATTGTCACTAACTTCCTCGCAGCCAACAACGTCAACGCCCTGCCGTGGCCTGCACGCTCACCCGACATGTCCCCCATAGAACACCTCTGGGACTTGATGGATCGTCGTGTTCGACAACGACCACACTCTCCAGCCAACCGGCAAGAACTGATCTTGGCCCTCCAAGAAGAATGGCCTCAAATCCCACGTGACCTCATCAGACGACTGACTTTTTCTGTGCGTCGAAGAGTTTTTGCGTGTATTGAGGCATTTGGTAGTCACACACGCTACTAATGACTTGTTATTGAACGTGAGCGATTGTTTATGTACTCTGCCTATTGTCCATGATTCTGAAAGCTCGAGTTTTGTACCACACCCAACTTTGGGGGGCTCTGACGTCATTCTCGGTCGCGGTATGATTGTCATTTTCAGTGTTGAGTATGTTGATATATATTTGATCTTCTTAATACACTTTACTTCATGCATGTATGTTTTGTTGTTTTTGAGCAGGAGTGATTTCAAACTCTGGTAAAGTTTCTTTTGGACGTCAGTATATATTAGTTTCGGGGTTTGTAGGAGAGACTAAACGGATCTAACGACTGTCTCACGTACCTGTCATATACCATTTATCTTAAAACCATTTGTTTTAAAACGTATCTAATTCGTTTTTGTTCGTTAGATACCGTTGAGGCATCTAGACTTGCCAAAATATTGTATACTTTCTTGGGGGAAATTCTGATATATTAATTTCGGGGTTTGTAGGAGAGACTAAATGGATCTAACGACTATCTCACGCATAATGATGATAGTCCCGTGTCTTCAGGGGAGTAATCGCAGACTGCATTGAATACCACACACATGGATCTGGAGGCAAGTTCCGTCAACCGATCTGAGCGCTGCATCTTCGATCACCTGGTGCAAATGTCTCCATTTTCATCAGGAAAACTGTTCTGGAGCAATTCGCCACAACAGTTTCGTTTCGAAAGGTACGCCAACATTCTCATCACTCGTTCATGAGCTTAATATCAACAAGCAATCCTAATGTCTCTTCTGAACGCGAGTTCGACACAGATCTTCATTCTGTTATGAATGAACTTTCTGCCGTAAACGATATTTAGACGGAAATAGAAGTTCTTATGCTACTCCACGTTCACAGCAAAAACGAGCACTGGTGTCGGCGCCAGTTTCCATCACGAAAGAACAGTGTTATTTGATTGAACGTTGTTTCAATTCATCGCGGTGCTAAGACTATCGTAAGTCCTTGTTAAAGCATAGAAGTTACGACAGTCGAACCCCTACGACGAGGCCCACTGCAGTTCCACAAAGCCATCGCAGCGCCACGACTATCGGAACTCCTATACCTTAACATAGACTTACGACGGTCGTAGCGCTGCGATCGTAACTCCTATACTTTAACATAGACTTGCGACAGTCGTATCGCTGAAGTCGCATCTCCTATACCTTAACATAAACTTACGACGGTCGTAGCGCTGCGATCGTAACTCCTATACTTTAACATAGATTTACGACGGTCGTAGCGCTGCGATCGTAACTCCTATACCTTAACATAGACTTACGACGGTCGTAGCGCTGCGATCGTGACTCCTATACTTTAACATAGACTTACGACGGTCGTAGCGCTGCGATCGTAACTCCTATACCTTAACATAGACTTACGACGGTCGTAGCGCTGCGATCGCAACTCCTATACCTTAACATAGACTTACGACGGTCGTAGCGCTGCGATCGTAACTCCTATACCTTAACATAGACTTACGACGGTCGTAGCGCTGCGATTACTTCATGGAACAGTCCAGGGCTCAAAACGAATCCATGATGGCGAATGGGTCGAGGTAGCCAAATGTCAAAACAAAATGGAGACATAATACGCCAGGGCAAAGGTGATTGTAATTCTCATACATGGACTATTGAACGTGTAGCGCTAAGATCGCTTTGTGGAACGGGGCCCAGATAATCTAGGATGCTAGCGTCACAACTACCAGTCTTAAAGTATTGCAGTTACACCAGTGGCTTTGTGGAAGGAGATCCAGGCAGGTGTGCATGAAACATCATCATCTACTCCGACCGATGATAACAGAACTGATAACAGCCAGACCTCAGTATAGGTACGCCCTGCATACTTAACATTAATACATTCAGAAAAGTTATGGGTAATAAGGCATAATTACGTTAAACAACACGATGATTCCCTGGGTGATATATTTTCGCAAACTTTAACGATTACAGAATTGACAAATCGCAAAATAACCCTTCATTTTTCAAGCCCTAGTCCTGTACATTACACTAGTGGGCTATTCTTGTGGAATTACTGCTTCATGGTTTTGGAGCAATCAGCAGGAACCTACCTGTTGCTGCACCCAGTCCTGACCACAGCAAAGCTACACATAGTGCAGGGAACACTCTCCCAATGGCCATGCTGGAACACATTGGTAGTTCTAAACGACTGAGGGAGTAAAAAACATTATCACTTGTTGAAAGTGGCTGCATCTGGGTTATCTTCATCGCTCGTCAATGTTATGCCACATTGACCTGTTGTTGACAGCTAGTATCAGGTATATGTGGCGTCGGTCTTTATCACAAACTGATACGGGCAATATGACCACTTGCTTGATATTTGTGTGTGTCAGACGGGCGAACGCGTTGTCCGTTGGACTCTACTTCTAAATATATTGCTCCAACTCCGTGTTTGTCGTAAAGAAGATTTTCACAGTAGGAAGCGAAACAAGCTAGGTGGACCAGAGTTCACACATGTTAATCCTGCCAGTACCCACCCCCTCTTATATGGACTCCTTGGTAATAGAGCAACGTCCAACGCTGATTGGTTACAATGACATGCAATCCGTTACCACCCGATCCCTTAGTGGCCTCTTATGACAAGCTTACTGGCTTTTACTATTTGTTTAACACTGCACTCAGCAATATTCAAGCTATAAATGACAGCAATCTGTAAAAAAATCGTGTCTGGGTCAGACAATCCAGTGATTGACATCATGAGCATCGATCTACGCAATTGAGATAGGATGCCAGGCATCAGGCACGTCAGCGAGCCTGACCAAACGATCCGTTAGTAGCCTCTTAGACAAGCATGCTGCTGAAGACCAATTCTTCATGTGTCTGGCTTATATTGTCTCATCATTGTTCTGTTGTCAACAACTTGGTTCAAGGCTTGATTATTTATGGGCCACTGTGATAGATCGCTACTGACAACGGTGTATTCACTCACTTGATTCAGAGCAACATTGTACAGAGGAAATGCGTCACAAAATTGCAGTTCAAAAGTTCTGCCGATAATTATTGCCTCAGTGGTTGAGTGAGTGAGTATGGTTTTATCCCGCTTTTAGCAATATTCCAGCAATATCACGGCGGGGTACACCAGTAATGGGCTTCACACATTGTACCCATGTCAGGAATCGAACTGGTGTCTTCGGTGTGATGAGCAAATGCTTTAACCACTATGCTACCCAAACGCCCCTCCTCAACGTACATGTACTTAAGCATAGAAGTCTCACGTAGAATATTTAAGTCTTTGTTTTGTTTTGGTTCCTATTTTGGAAAAAAACAACTAAACCAATGAGCATGAAAAACATTTATTGCACATCAATAACAATCCTTAGAGTTAAAAGAATCTCACAGATTTGGTATGAAGTAGTTTTCGAACAAACTGTACAGCATCATAGTCTAGCACACCGCTGAGTCGTCACAAGGGTTTTGGCTTACATATTCACAGGATCATTAATGTAAGTAACAAAAATATAATACCCCTGATTTGATGGTATGAATTTTAAGTACAAATGATACGATTACATATCACTTATTTAGAAACCACAAGTTAAAAAAGGCTTTAGTCAAGTGGCTGAACAAACACTCTGGCACTCAGTCTCGCTCACACACAATATGGGATATATGAAGGGGGTCCTACAGTTATCATGGGAAAATTTGCCGACACTGATCTACTTTGCATTTGTTATCACGAATAAATGCCCCTTTTCTACTGCTCTGAGGAAGCAATTTGTGATTTTTTTTATGAGTTAAAATACATTAATTTTGTTTTATATATTCAAAATTGAAAAAATATTTTGCATTTCTTTCTGAAAAATATCTGCAAATTCTCCAAAATAATTGTTAGAACAAATATGGAGTCATTTGTTAAAGTTGTGTAAAACAAAATTTAAATGTTTAAAAAGATGGAAAGAATACAGGCCAGTGTTGGTATTAACAAGGACTGATGCTGACTAGAGACACGCCTTCACCTACATATACTTAGACTTTTACTCTCTAAGGAGGATAATTTTATTTGGAAAAATATTCCGTTAAAATCTTCTCAGCATTCAAGTATCTGAACTAAACAATTTAAAGATTTGCATTTCACATTTGAAAACATATCACAGTATTCTAAAATCTACTCATTGAGAATGGTACATGCATCGAAATAAAGTACTTAAACATGTGTCTTATATTATCCACCTGATACCCTAGAGAAACATTTATCATTAATAGAGTCTGAGTTAGCATCCCTCCCTGCTTCATCCCTCTGGCTGGCCCTGGCTGAGATGAACTCTGTGAAGGTCAAAGCATGGGATGTCACACTCCAACCAAGTCTGTTAAGCATTCACAGATTGGGAACAGGTCACCTGAAGAAACCAAAACCTTTCACACAAGAATGTCAAGAACAAGCTCCAAGCCCCAGACTCCCTCGTATCAACCTTACAGGTTCTAGAACCAGCAGCTGGAAATTCCACCTCTGCACTGATGTTAATGGTCTAACTTGAGTGAGTGAGTGAGTATGGTTTTACGCCGCTTTTAGCAATATTCCAGCAATATCACGGCGGGGGACACCAGAAATGGGCTTCACACATTGTACCCATGTCGGGAATCGAACCAGGGTCTTCGGCGTGACGAGCGAACGCTTTAACCACTAGGCTACCCGACCGCCCCTCTAACTTGAGTGTAATATTGACTATGTCCAAAGAGTTGGTGTTTTGATCAATCAGTTATAGGGGGGGGAGACACAGGCGGCCAGTCATCTAAGGCACGACGCTCCACTGTGCAGAGTTGGATCCCTTAGATGCACCAAGAAAACAGTGATCATGGTCAAGATTTGCCAAGACTTATGTTTCTAGGTTTGTCAGCACTGTACATGTGACCCCTGGTTTCACCAAAGTGGTAAACGTCTAAGACCTGAATCACTTCACTCTTTTCTCCCACATCAAGCTGACACGCTGTGAGACATCTGAAATACTGTTCAAAGCAACTTTAAACCAAACACACTCATGTTACGTATCACATTTCTTTACAGACAGTTTCTGACAAAATACCTTCAACAAGTAATCAGCAGACATTTTAAGGTACCCCAACTACGGTACTTCAAGAACTGTATGATGATGGCAAGTCTGGTGCTTGAGACTTCTAGATTCAGATGGATGTGATTGTCCTCAGTATCTGTCAGTGTCATTGTATATCATGATTATAACACACTAATATCACAGCCAACAACCAACATAGACAACAGTGTAGTTTGTTTTCACAGATTTCTTTAACATTTGATTTCAGTTTGCATTCACAGCAACAACATGTGGCCAGTATCACACAATAAACAGGAACTGATTTCACTGTTAATAATTATCGACACTTCATATCAGTAACAAGCTAATATCAATGTGTTTTCGTTCTCCAATTTAAAATGTTATTCACTATCATAACGATAACAAATGATATAACATATTTAATAATTATGTATGATAATACATAATGTTATGTAATGCTTTTAGTCAGATAATAGTGTCTTCTCTATATGTTGTTGTGTATGACACAAAGGTTCACAATTTCTCCATCTGAATCTAGCTGGCAAATCTGCAATCCCAGGAATTTGAGAGGGCAACCATGAACAAGAAATGGATTATAAACACACCTTTGATGCAAGGAATACCTCACATCAACACACTTGAAATAAAAATACACATGTTTAAAGCATGATTCCCAGACTATGGGAGAGAAGAAATCTGCATACAGAGCAGTAGAAAGCTTAGGTGACTTTTCGTTTTGTCAGACATTTGGACAAAATCCAACAAAATATTTTTCCAGCACCTTGACCCAAGGTATCCCCTACTATTAAGTCATTTAGCCAACATACCGTTATATTTTTATAAATTCATAATTATTCACAAAATTTCTTCACAAATAAAATAGAAATATTTTTTCCTTAAAACTAATTATTGAATAAAAATCATGTCACTTACTTAATAAAATGTAGGAATTAAGATTAAAAGGTATTAAAATTTGATTATTTGGCAATAAATGATATAAGAGGGATATCATCAATGTCAAAACAATTTCTTTTGGTATGGAATTGTACAAAATGACACTATTCTAATCTTGTCTGACCAGATACCTTTGATACACAGGGCTGTTCGACGACAGTGCAAAAATAATCACTTCATTGCTTCGCCTCCTTCGATCAAAGTACCAATATATGCATAAAAACAACTAGAAAGTTGAATCTTAGAAACAACTCAAGTTGCTTCCAAAGCAGAAAAATATTGGAAAAATATACAAGTACTTAAGGTGTGGAAGTTGTAGCGATATCGCCATTGCACACAAAAAGTAAAATAAACAAAATTAAAATTAATAAACTTGGGCACTGAGGACTGACAAGTACTTCCCAACAGCACAACAGCTCGACTAGAAAATATCACAAGGAAATATCGTAAAAAAAGTATACCAATCAAGTTGTTTGTAATCTATATTGCACTGAACCTATTGCAATCCTTTTATATATCAAAAAAGAGTATTTGTACAAATTGAATATGATCATTACACAATTGATGGCGTCACATCCAAACAAAACAGGCTGGCAGGAAAACTGTACAGAAGACAAATAAATAGGATTTATCAATATATTCCAAGGTAACATTAAAAAAAAGGTAACGAAAACAAACATGCACGTAAATAAGGTGAAACCACAGGACATGGTGACCACGTCATGTCGGTGAAAGACAAATCGTATAATGATACGCGGATGGTCAGGCATACACATTTCAAAAGTGAGACAAGTTTCCACCAAAGTTCCATCACAACAATTTTAAGGGGGAAAAAATCAGTAAAAATTGGATGCAGCAATAAACCTTGAGAAGATAGTTTCACTGATTGACCAATCTGCAGAGTCAGGTTGCAACATACAAATTTATTTTTTAGACCTCCGTCCTGAATTTAAACACAAAACCTATTGGACGTACGTCTTTCTATCTTGTAAGACTCTCCACTCTCTAGAACGCAGGGAAGACATTGTGAGATCATCTGCATGTCCTTGGTATAGGCTTGTTTAAGACGTCTCACTCAATACAGCTCCGTGGAGTCCAATGTCCTGCTTGGCGCTAGGACCGTTTGATTTCGTTGAAGGCAGTTAACTCAGCCTGCTACAGTCCAAAACCGTAGCGAGGCCTAGGGAAATCACAATTCACTCCAAGACGATTATCATTGGCTGAAACGTCTGTATCGTCCACACTTCTGTAAAACACTCCTCACTTTGCTGTATGTGATCAATGCTTGGACATTGATGGAATGGGTAGGATAATTGTCTCTTGTTAAAGTCCTCCACAAGCTTAGTTACACCAGACACTCAAGCCAGGTGGCCTTGAATCAGCTAATGTTAGTTCTCTGGGGTTTAGGAACTGTCTTCAAACCTCCCACTGTTGAATGAGAAAAGGTGATGACCATGAGCCTGGCAACAAACTTGGTCTTCAAAAGCTTACGGTGTATCCACAAACCAACAATGTTAACATCGCAGACTTGAGCCAAAACAACATGAAAGCATCAATACCATGTATTATATACACTTATTCACATATATATAGGTGGTCTTAACAGCAAATAATTTAATGTGTGTATATATAGATGTATATGTAACCAATGGTTTATCACAGGTATGAAACACAATGCAGCACAACTAACTCGAGGTGACCCCTGGAAATTCCGTCTTTGAGCCAAAATGTGTAACAAAACCTGGGGTTCTCTCAAGACTTGGCTTTGTTAGGACCATGCAACAAAATCAGCAAGATTCTGCCCTCCTGATCAGCGAAATACAATTCAAACAGTCACACTTGTTAGTTGATGGTTCATCTCGCACGTGATTAAAACAGTAACACCACAACACACACAGAGGATAAAAATCAAGAGAAATCTGGATTGCACAAGAAATACCGGTTAGAACCAGAGCCTGCTGGTTTGTCCGAGCTGGAAACTCTAGTTATGTAAGTAGCACACCAGCATGCTACACACTGCGTCACTCGACCTTTGCACTATATACAAGTCTCACGGCAGACATGCACTCTCTGCCAGGGATGTCAACTCGGGGTTAATTATGGTGATGAGTCTAGTTTCAACGCAGGGATACCAACATCTTTCTGGCTGTTGTTCTGCCAAGGAATATGAAGCAGCTACAGGGATGATGTCATACATCATTAGGACTAGTTCTGTTTGTACAAATGGATTTCAACTGGACTAGATGCATTGGTCACAAAATATTTCACTTCAATCCAGTCACGATGGTTTGTGTGCCCCACCTTCGCTCTTGGAACAGAAACCGTCCTCCTCACGTAACATTATTTGGTGCAATCAGTCTTGATAGAAAAGTAGGAAGTTATAAACACTTAAACACTGTGTCATCATTTATGGAACATAAAAGATGAGGTTAATCCCAAGGAATCCATGATTTCTGTGCCAGAGAGACGATCTCCATACTATCATATCTGAGGCGGCCATGAGCAAAGGTTTCTCAATGTCCCAAAATAGTTGAATATCTCTTCTAGCCAAGGTTTCAAAAATATTTCTCAATCTCAAAAATTATCTGATGATCTGGTGATGAGGTTGATGGAGATATGATTGAATATTCCTGACAAGATGAGCAAGCATTGGGGTAAGGATCCTATCCAAATCCAGGGTTACTTAAGTGTAGATTGTATGGAGCTATTCTAATGGATTTCCACACACAGCTCTAAGTTGATTACTTTTGGGATGAAGAACAAACAAACATATATGGAAATGCAACTACGTAAGTCACCGAGTGAGGGATGCAAAGTCAGTCACACATGCCCACCGACCAAGCAGGTTATCTCCCCTTTGGTGAGCACACACAGTGTTGTAGTGTCAAGTGTTAGCTCCACATCGGAACACACATAGTTGGGTGAGTGGACAAACACAAACAAGCCTTGGTTAGCACACTAGTAGTCTAGAGTTATCTCCCCCCTTGTCGGTCACACACAAGGGCGGATGGCAACCGCTATAACACTGTTACATGTACCCTTTTATCGTCTATAGATTCCTCCTCTTCTTCGTCTCCTTGTGTATGATGGGTAGTCTGTGGCCGCCGAGACTCGTCTCCCGCGGAATACTGGTTATAGTCTTTGAGTTCTTGGGCACTGTAGCCCCCTAAATGTTCATAATATGGGCCCCGAGGGGTCCTCTGGCGTATAAGTTCCCTGGCTGCCAAGTCCATCTCTTCCGGTGTCATGTCTGTGGCCTCTGCTATCTCACGTTGTAGACACTTGGCATCTAAGTATTTACCTAAACCTTCTTCCTTTAAAACCTGAAATACATGGAGTGGTATGTCATATCATTCACTTTAAATCTCATTTGGATTGGGATAGGAGTTGTACTGTGAAAATGCTTGAACATGGTTTAGTTTGAATGATTTATGTGTAAATCATATTACTATTTCAGAACTCGTTTAATGCTGTAATGTTGGGATCTTATACCACTATATATACCCCACTACCATATATACCGCACTACTATATATACCCACTACCATATATACCCCCTATCACATATACCCAACTACTATATTATATACCCCACTACCATATATACCCCACTATCACATATACCCCACCACCATATATACCCATTACAACATACCCCACTACCACATATACCCCACGACCATATATACCCAACTACCATATATACCCCACTACTATATATACTCCAATACCATATATACCCCACTACCATATATAACCCACTGCAACATATACCCCACTACCATATACCTCCACTTTCAGTTCGACATGTACCTCGATTTAAACATAAATTCCTCCCTACCGTACTACAAGTATACCCACACACACACCCAACCTCACCCCACTATCTCCCCCACTGATACCTCTGCTACCACAAGTACCTTTTCCACCATGCGCTCAGCACTGCCCCTCCTCTGGACACGGGGGTCTTGCTGGTACTGAGACATGACATGCTGGGGTATGACAAGGGGCCCACGGTCCAGACTGCGGTAGATTGGCCCTGCCGTGTCACCCATGGCTGCTGAGTCCGACAAGCGGTGGCGCATCCGAGGTTCCTCTTGCTCTGTTAAGACAAACCAGGTACCGAATCATGCTGTGAGTTTACGTTATTGACTCAGACCACGGACAATGACCAATCTTTATACAGATGAAGATGAAAAATGATGACTAATTTTAACAATGAAGTTGAAACATCTTTGTCCAGAACTTGAAAGTTTAGTTACAAGCTTGTGATCACACAGGACACCAAAGGCACTGATTTGTGATATATGAGTTTTAAATTTTATTTGAATAACATATCGCAACTTCGATGCTTCATTTAATGTTGGTTTAATATTCACTTATGTACTCCCCTATTATTTACATACAAGCATGTGAAGATCCCAAATACCGAATTTTTACTGAAGATGTGCACCTGTGGTAAAATAACATCTAAAAATATCAAGAAACATGACTCTTGAATGACACTCTTCATAAATCATTTCCTGATTACTTAAAGAACGATTGAGCGTAACAACTGCTTTTAATTATGTTTTTGCAAGAAATCTTATTGATATTACAATGTTATGTCAAGTCATGCATTCTTGATTTCAGTAAAATGTGTCAATATTTTTGCAAGATAAATCTTTTAGAATAATGGTGCACTGTGTAAAATTAAGAAATTGTCTTCCTGACTTTGACAGGAATATAAAGATATATCAATTAATCTACATACATACCTCTTACTGTTAACACTAGGAAACATCACTATGTGAATCATGAGTGTGCACCAGAGCAAAATTATATGTGTTCTCAATCTTTTGAAATTCCAAAGGATCTTATTGATGAGTACCTTTCCATACCCTGGCAGATTACCTCCATTAGCTACCAAAACCAGCAATTGAGAAAAGCGCCTTCTCCCACACATGCTCTTTGAATATTCTTCATAGCATTCAGACCTGTTTACCATTCCATATTTCCATCTTAGCTGCAGTGAGTCACCTAATGCCAAAGCAGACATTACGGAGCACCAGTAAATCAACAGTGTTCATTGAAATGCAGCCAAAACACCAGGCAAGATTACACACAAGCAAGTACTTCTACAATGCACTCCCACTGTGGGGATTCCACGTTTTGAATTAGTCCCAAGCTTCTAATGGGAGACATAATAATGCCGCACTCAGCAATATTCCAGCTATATGACGGCGGTCTGTAAATAATCGTGTCTGGACCCGACAATCCAGTGATTGACATCATGAGCATTGATCCACACAATTGGGATCGATGACATGCATCAACTAAGTCAGCGAGCCTGACCAACCGATCCCAGTCAGTTAGGTACAAGGGGCTTGTTTCATTAATAATGGCCAGTTAAACAGCAACTCAACCATCAACCTAACTGACATTACATGTGACTATTATTAATCTCACATGACCACTGTAAAAGTTTCCTAAACACATATCCTGACCATGTTATACAACTCAATGTTAAAGAACACCCTTTTCTTTCATATTACGATACTTAATCATGGCATGAGAGATTAACTAGTGACATGAAAGAATCGGGTATTCCTTAACGTCTTTTGAGTAGCATACATGGGATATGCCTCTTGGACTCTAGTCACGTCGGCCCATTATGATTTACATTACCATTGCTCAGATTTATGTAAGAGAGACCATGTTTCTGTCACTGTTTCAGGATAGGGTGAGCGAACAATTTATTTTGGACCACAACATTTTTTTCAGGGCATCCAGGTAACAAGTATTTTTTTCCCAGTATTTTAACACAAAAATAAAAGAGTTTATCCACGACCTCATTTACACACTGAGTCACGTGAAACTGGGATTCACCATAATAGCTTTTCGCATTTGCATTTAAGGGCTCTGACATGAAAGATGACAAAATTAAATAATCCATGTCTAACATACCATATTCGCCATAATGAGCAACCTGGGAAATTTACATAGGGGATGCTTATTAAAACCATAATTGAGTTCAATTTTATTTTGAGATCAAGCGTTAGTGAACAAATAGTTCAAACGTCGATCAAACTAAAATGTTTTCAACAAAAAAACAGTGCTATCACTATCCCCTGGGCCATGGGGCACATTAGAATTTTGTTTGTTCATATACTCGTGAATAGAAACTGTAAAAGAGAGTCCAAATATAGCCTCAAAAAGAGACAGGCACTTGGGTGCTTTATGTCATCAGAAAAAATGAAATTAAAACACACAAAAGGACCCTTCTCTGGAACAAATAACTGTCTTAAAACATATCTATTAGATAAGCTAAGTTCAGTAGTTTCTGAGAAAACATGTCCCCATGGCAGACACGATGCACTAAGTAAAATAACATTGATCAAGGGTCATAACTCTGTAAAAAGATACCGGTAGTTTACAGGACCAAGTTTCGAACTCAGTCTTGACAAGTATCTCTTAGATAAGCTTGCAAACTTTCATTCCTGTAATTTCAGTAGTTTCTGAGAAAACTTGTCCCCATTTCACACAGTATGCGCTAGATGAAAAGCACGCCGCAAGGGCCATAACTCTGTAAATAATGAATTTCTGACACCAAATTACGAAATCATTTGAGATGATAACCAGTAACATAAGTGTGTAAAATTCATTTCTATAACTTAAATAGTTTTTGAGAAAATATGTCCCCTTTGAGAAGCGAACGGATGAAAAGACAGACAGATGACTCCGTTCCTATATTCCCTGCCCACTTCGAGGTGGGGAATAATGATAGTTACTATAGGCATTTATATACCCTTCTTCACCTCTGTTTTCAATTGAAAAAAAAATGTAACAAAGACAAGAAAATTTCTGCCTTAGTAGTAGGTGTTAAAAGATTATTTAGATTCCACAGATTGGTCTAGAAGATGGTCTAGAAGATGGTCGGGGACAGTACAACAACTGGGAGCCAGACAACCATGAATGTTAACGTAAATAATTCCAACAGCACCTGGCACATGTGGTCATCCAAATGTGGAGATGGACAACAGTGGCATTAAGGATTGTAGACTTCGATTTTTAAGAGATAAAAATTAAAAGTGTAGACAAGCTTGGAGCTCTGAATATCAGGCTTGACAACATCGATATACTACGTTATCACATCAGCTAGTCATGCAGACAATGCCATATCACCCATGTCTCAGTATACAACATCAAGAAGCCACAACAGCTGATTGTTGACTGTTTACCTCGGATAAATAGCAGGCCCACTGCAGACACACTACACTGCGTTAGCATCTGCTCGTTACATTACGAGGACAATCATTTCTGTTACATTTTCTTTAATCTTAACATTCAATGCATACATGCTATGAACTAATTTTGGTATCTAAAATTGACTTGAGTGAAAGTTTGAAAAATACAGATGAAATGTAAGCGTGTATTGTGTAAAATACAGATGCTTGAAACTAAAACACATATTTACACCTGAGGCCTTTTATTTATTATTAATTGGTTTACCCAAATAAATTGGATTAATATTTAATGTGAAATGTAATTGTAAAAAAATATGTTTGTTAAAAGTAATTTATTTTATGCTAGTTTCAGATATTTTTAGGTCAGTCTTTAAACCAATTAAAAATAAATATAAGGCCAAAGAAACTGTAAACTTGTGCAGTGCAAATTATTTAAAACTGGTCTGTATTAAACACTAATTATAAGTCCATATGTTCTACATACTATCAAGGCATTAAACCTAATCTCCACACTAAGTCATGTTTCATTTCCAAAGATAAAATTAAGAGTAAATCTTGATTCAAAGTAAATACCAAGTTAGTCAAAATACTGAGTAATATGATGCAATGATAATGAAATAAGTCGTTTGATGGTAATGACTGGTTCATCAGCTGCCTATGGAAAGCACTAAAACTACTGTAAGCAAGTTCAGCGATCCTATTTTCATCAAACACATGCCTTTACCCAAACCTACCTCTTACACGGTCCTTTCTCCAGTTTTTGAAAAAGTTCAAGAATTTACCACCTATCCCCGAAAATACACAAGAAAAATAATAAATCTCCTCTATATGGCAAAAAACATGGGAACTAAAACGATGAGATTAATTTGATTAGAAAATCTGATTATGAGAAATGATGATATGTAAATTATATGGTAGTTATTAATATGGTTAGGAAGCAAAATAATTTCTATAGCATTTTATTTGTTAGGTGATTCATCAAAGGAAACAGTTTTCACTTCAATCAAATCAGGTTAATAACGGAAACTTGAATATCTGAAGGTAATGAAGTTTTGCGTCATTTCAAATCAAACTTAAATTAACACTATACAAATTCATCTCATCATTTTAATTCGTAACAATAAATGTCTAACTACTAAGTACCTAATCCAGTAGTCTGGAATGGAAACTAGCCACGATTTGAGTTTACAAACAGGATTAACAGAAATTTCAAGGAATCAAATATAGAAATATATGCAAATGTTTAATCATGTGATAACCTACTCCTATATTATTGGCATAAAATAGGTCCCCAAAAATATCAAGTCTCTAAAAAGGTGGTTTAAATATGGTCGATTTCATCCAGAATTGCTTCTGCTTCTATCGACATTTTAATATATTTCATATCTTGAATACTGAAAGCACTGGTAGTTAATTCAGTCTGTGTATTCCAGCAATATCACGCCAGGGGACACCAAAAATGGGCTCCACTCTTTGTACCCATGTTGGGAATCGAACCCGGGACTTTGGCGTGAACGCCTTCACCACTAGGCTACCCCATCGCCCTAAACATGAGGAAACGCCATGAGGGTACAGGCTTTACACAGAATCTACACACTTTTCAAGGATCGATTTCGGTTTTCAAGGATCATTTTCCCTTTTCAAGTATCATATTCCTGGAATGCTTCGGTACAAAACTGTTCTGATCATACAAAAATTAATTCCACCACAACTAACATTGACACTAACTTGATGTAAGGAAATTGTTGGTAGGAATTTGAATTTTTATATTTTCAAGGGACATAATTACTTATTTCTAGGAATCACAATACCCAAATAAGCATATTTCAACAAAGCCCAGGCTAGTCAAGCACTTGTACATCTCTGTAAATCTTGATCCCTAGCTTCCCCCCAGAACTGCACAGCGTCAAGAGACTTTGTTAAAGTTTGTGACACATAATAACAGATGAACCATCAGCTGATTCCCTCATCTACATAATCGGCAAAAGTGATGCTAAATGAGATATAACGATATTAAAAATGCGTCCTTTATATCCCTAGAATAATAGCTTCACAATGTAAAAGTGGGAGATTGATGAATACAATGTATAGAATGTATGGCATGTATATATTGGAACACACTACACGTAAACGAAGAGTGTTTCACAGACGATACGAACTTGACAATAATAACAGCTATAAAATATTGAGGAAAAAATAATTAAGAAACAAACACATTCCCCATGTTGTTTTATAACAAAACTTATCATATGCCCTGTATATTCTTGATTGGCATTGGACAATTTTCAGCACAACAAACTATTCTCAACATTCCATGATGTACAAATTCATTTCCATTTATATTTTTGGGCAAATTGTGAAAACACAAAATCTCTTAGTTATGCTTGGTAAACATACATGTCACTCAAGCCATTCAGAAAAAATACAAATAATTCATATTTTAACTTGAAACATATTGTGAAAATAGTCCAATACCTTTCAGCACTCAGCATCTTGAAACAGAAAAGTAGGAAGCTAAAACATGTTGAAAACGAACCTGGAGCCAAGTAGTGTCGTGATCGGCTCGGTGAGGTTGGGGGCGTTCTCACAGCGTTCGGGTACTGCATGGGGCGCTGATAGCCCGTCAAACCTTCTGGAGTCATCCGAGCAACAGCCATAGCCTGTAATAAACACAGAGCCATTAGCGACACTTATCAAACTGAATCAAATATTGAAATCACAGACAAAAATGCATGCAGTTATTATTCACATTAAGCATTACAAAAGTTATGTTGATATGAAATTATTAAATTACATTGTAAAAAAAGAAATTGTTGATGTAAGTGAATTTCTCGTAGAAATAATGGCGTTGGTAAGTTGTCTTGTCTTGACAAGAATATGGAATAATATGCGGAAAACATTCAATAAACAATTACAGTTATTACACTGATAATAAATGTGAATCATGCTTTAAAGAGTTAGTTTCTTAGTGGGGATACATACTATTGATAGCCAAATAAGCATTTTGTAACATGAGGGAGATTCTGGTGTTATTAGTGAAAGCCTGTTACAAGTCAAATTATCAACAATTGAGAAATTATGTTGCTTTATCAAAAAATATCTATCAAGAAAAAATATTCAACTTAATAAGCATTTATCAAACGGCACAGGTTCAATTCATTGTTGTGTAATGGGGTTCAATAATTTACAACATCACAGTGACTTGTCAAAGCTACACACAACTGCAGGGGCAACACATTATTTCATACTGGCAGAGTAAGTCACGCATTTGTCTTCATGTACTCCTAATATCTTTGTCATTTTTTACTTTTATTTTAGGTCAAATCTGTTCAAGGTTATTTTTCCATGTGGTCAAAAAAATTTTTTCCGCCTTGGTTTACAGAATTAATAGCGGTTTTGCGTATGTGTGGTGATTCCAAGATGTTGGTTATACGAACATGTTTTTAGCTGCATTTAGAAGACGTTTAAGAGATATATATTTCCAATCATGGTACCACAGTTTAGAGTCGTCTACTTTTTTAGCGCATTATGCCAACAAAAAATCTCTTCTGCAACATACATAACAGTACTAAGAGGGAAACGATTAGTTATAGCAATGTGTAAATTTCGAATATCTCTTCACAACTTTCGAGTCAACATTATTTGCAAAAGGCCATTGTTGAATATACCTCATACAAAATCTATATGTAAATCTATATATCTTTTTTGTATGTAAGAAATATATTTACTTGAGAAATACTTTTTTTACCTCATTACAGAAATATTATAAAGGTAACATTATGTTTGCAAATTTATTGAATCATGTGATATTAATGTACTACGCTTGATAGCTTTATATTTATGTAAATTATTTAAAATGAGATCGAGATAAACGAGATAATAATGAATAAATAAATAAATAAATAAATAAATAAATAAATAAATAAATAAATAAATAAATAAATAAATTGGTAATTGTGTTAACCTTGTCTTCTCTGTCATCTTGTTTAACAAATTGTGTGCATATTCATTTCTTATCATCACATAATTAGCATAATACAAAATAATGCTTTTCAGATTTGAATTTTTACTTTCACTTTGTATTTGCTGGTTGTATTTTGCTTCGAACATACTGTTCACTTACATTTCCTCATAATTGTTTTAACTGGGTGCCCTTGTGAAAGCATTGTCAAGGTGTCTGCAGTGGTAACATATCAGTGACACATCTGCCCACAGATGTAAGGTGGTCAAACTATCAATGGTTACCACATGGTTACTACATTGCTATACTATGATGCACCAGTGGATTGTGATGTCTCCGCACAATCCTTCATAGCCATTAACCCAGGCTGCAAACCTGGTGATATTTGTTTACCACTAATTACTATCATTACTATCATGTAACAAATTCCCAACAGTAGCATGATGGTCTAGATGAAATGATATTTTTTTTACAAAGGGTAACCCTCTGGAAAATAGTACCATGATATTCCTAGTAGAATTATTCATTGACAAAAGGTAGCCTTCCTGAAAAAAGTACCATGAATGATGATATTCTAAGTAGAATTATTTATTGACAAAAGGTAGCCTTCCAGAAAATAGTACCATGATATTCTTAGTAGAATTATTTATTGACAAAAGGGAGCCTTCCAGTAAATAGTACCATGATATTCTAAGTAGAATTATTTATTGACAAAAGATAGCCTTCCAGAAAATAGTACCATGATATTCTAAGTAGAATTATATATTAACAAAAGGTAGCCTTCTTGAAAATAGTACCATGATATTCCTAGTAGAATTATTTATTGACAAAAGGTAGCCTTCCAGAAAATAGTACCATGATATTCTAAGTAGAATTATTTATTAACAAAAGGTAGCCTTCCAGAAAATAGTACCATGATATTCCTAGTAGAATTATTTATTGACAAAAGGTCACCTTCCAGAAAATAGTATCATGAACTGGTAGCATTAGTCATTGACAAAATTGACTGAAAATCAAATACTTTTTTTCCAGTTGCCTAGCAAGAAGTATTTGTCTAGGTGACTTTCAACTTTGACAAAAAAATCTACTTTCTTGTTACTATATTACCAAAATAATTATTCATCAAATTCATAAAGAAACGTCATGATCAGTTGACTGGCTAGAAGTGTAGTGAGTGAGTGAATGAGTATGGTTTTACGCCGCTTTTAGCAATATTCCAGCAATATCACGGCGGGGGACACCAGAAATGGGCGGCTAGAAGTGTATGTATGCTGGACGACCTGATATACGTACGCTCATGCAATGGTGGAAGCGGTAAGTTAGGACTATATCACGCCAGGCCACACTTCTACCAAGTAAAACACTTCACCTGTGGAGTTACCTGAGCCTGCGTCAATCGCAACGGCTCCGCAACTTTTCTCATCAAGGGATTTTCATCACTGTCCTGTTTCCCAATGCACCCCAGTTTGAAGGACGCCCCCCGGCGACTCAGTTTCCGTGGGGGTGGCGTTGGTGGGGTCTGTTCACGCTCGTAGTCACTGTCCTCTTGTGGAAGACTGAAATCACACAGATCATTAAGCATGGGACAACATGATTTATTGCACATGAAAAGATTTGAAGTCATAATAACCTTCTAACCATGTAATAAGCACCTGAGTGAATTACCAAGGTGGTTTTAATGTGAGGGTTTCTTACTAGATAGAATGATGTTGTGCTTCTGTTTACACTTAGCTAGAAAGGTCAGACAGGTAGGCCATTTGGGTTTAAAAAAAGAACAACCCTGTTACTGTGTTGGAGGAGTACAGAAAAATAAGTAGTGTTTAGTATATATTTTCATGTCCTCTGTGTTTGTCCTGATCCGTGGGTAATTAAACAACCATGAACAAAACCATCAAATAGGGTTGGTTAGGTAATCGGAATCAGGACATGATGCTTATGCACTAGTAGCAAAGTCCATTCCAGACTAGTACAGAGATCCAGAGAACTTTTTGAGCAATTGAGTTTTTACTCGAAGGTTTCTATTTTAATTGGGTCATTTTCCATAGGGTAACCAATATTTCTTCACCCATCTATTCATCACTCTATTGTGTTTTTTCCATGAGTAGTTTGAAGGGCTAAAAAATGATAAGGTAAGGAGTAAAAATCAAATCATGCAAAATAGACTGGGTACATTTTGACCCTCAACCCTCACTTATTGCACACTAAAGTACACATTAAAACTTTGATATACATGTATACCCTCTTAACTGGCAAAACGGATAATACAAACAATGATTCCTACCCCATATTAACAAAACATGGATTTTTAAAATACATTTAACACTGAAACAGAAACCAAAGATTTGGATTACATATTTTAATAATTCTTAATCAAAAGTGTTATTGGTTAATCGAAGTAATGAAATACAACCATAAGAAAGTGCTACCTATAATGAAGATGTGCAATAACTTAAACTGTCCACTGAAAGATTTGCTTGTCTCCGCTATCTGGCTGCATTTTCAAACCTCTAACGAGGAACACTCTGTACATAAAACCAAAATGTCTTTGTCCAATGCCTCAAGAATGAAGCAGTTTATTGGTTCTCAGCCATCAAGTCATTTTCTTTTAAACCAAACAATAAAAACAAAATACTTATACAATGGATTTTTTTTCCCGCAAATCTTTTTAACCAAAAGAATACTAAAAGATTCTTTTTCAAAATGAGGAGATAAAAGCCAATCTTGCAGGAAACTAAATGCTTAATTAAGAGTTAATAAACAACTCACTCCCTGTAGACATAAATGCCATGCTTCTTGGTCATCTCTGGAGGATTGAGGGCATGAGTACGGTTGTTAGGTATGACATGTTCACCCAGCACAAGTGGCTGGGGGGAGGTAGCAGAAGAGTGGGTAACAACAGTCTCCAGGTCCGAGTCTCCCCCCTGTCCCTCGTCTCCCTCCCCCTCAACTCCCTCCTCCCCTTCACTCTCCTCGCCTTCAGAGGATACCTCACTGCAATAGATTCCATGGCCTCATTAGACCATTGCCACATAACCTTGACTATCTGAACTCATGGTAACAGCCTTGTTAAACCATTGCCACGTAACCTTGACTATCTGAACTCACAGTAACAGCCTTGTTAAACCATTGCCACGTAACCTTGACTATCTGAACTCACTGTAATAGATTCTACAGCCTTGTTAAACCATTTCCACTTAACCTTGACTTTCTGAACTCACGGTAATAAATTCTACAGCCTTGTTAAACCATTGCCACGTAACCTTGACTATCTGAACTCACTGTAATAGATTCTACAGCCTTGTTAAACCATTTCCACTTAACCTTGACTTTCTGAACTCAAGGTAATAAATTCCACAGCCTTGTTAAACCATTTCCACTTAACCTTGACTTTCTGAACTCATTGTAATAAATTCTACAGCCTTGTTAAACCATTTCCACTTAACCTTGAGAATCTGAACTCACTGTAACAGCCTTGTTCAACCATTGCCACGTAACCTTGACTATCTGAACTCACTGTTACAGCCTTGTTCAACCATTGCCACGTAACCTTGACTATCTGAACTCACTGTAACAGCCTTGTTCAACCATTGCCACGTAACCTTGACTTTCTGATCTCACTGTAATAGATTCCACAGCCTTGTTCAACCATTGCTACTTAACCTTGAGAATCTGAACTCACTGTAACAGCCTTGTTCAACCATTGCCATGTAACCTTGACTTTCTGAACTCAAAATAGATTCCACAGCCTTGTTAAACCATTGCCATGTAACCTTTATATTCAGAACTCACTGTAATAAATTCTGCAGCCTCGTTCAACCATTGCCATTCAATCATTCTGAACTCACCATTGTAGATTTCACGACCTTGTTTTACCAGTACTACTTAATTTAATCAAATATATTCCCACTTGAGTTATCCACAATCTGTATTCCATCTCTTAACTCATCACAAGAGCTCCCTCAAAGGTGACTGGTTTCAAAAGAAGGCAAGGGGACAGAATAAACAACTTGAAAAACAATTGTCATTCCACCGTAAGGGCAAGGGAAGCTGGCAAGGGTTAAGGCGGGGTGTTTCTCAACAGAACATGATGTGAAGAACAAATAACAGAGGAAGACCTGTAAACAGTGTTGTTAAGGTTAGATAAACATAATGAAATGAAAACATAATCATGGGTAGATAAATCTCATATTACCTGCTCTTCTCACTCACTGATTGCTCACTTGATTCACTGTGTAATATTCATGGTTAGTTTTATATTACACAGGACATTTCATTCTTATGGTTTCATTCAAAGTTTCAACAATTTTCTTACACGATTTAATCTGATTATTTCACCCCAACACATTGCTATTGAATACAGTGAAACCTGGTTAATCCAGACCCTGTTATACTGCAAACACGCCTTCTGAGCAATCATGAAGGTCACTTCAAAAATATACTCAAAAGTTAAAGAACACCTGATATAACACCACAACAACACCAGGAACATGAAAGAATGGGGTGTTCTTTAACTTCTTTTGAGTAGTATATAACCAAAGGAGCAGTGCGCCATATCCATGTTTTGTTATTCTGGAAATTTGGTAATTGGGACGGTTTCGCTGGGACTGGTGCTGTCTGGATGAACAAGGCATCACTGTCTGATGAACACACTAATGCAAGAAATGGTTGTCATCTGTGAGAGTTTTACTTGGCACAGTAAATCAATTCTGTTTAAAATTTTGATTTCACAAATAGATGGGAGAGTGTTCAAGGTTGTGGCACTTATATAGGTGAGGTGAGGTGAAATGGGGCTTAATGTCGCATCAAGGGTTAATGCACTTATATAGCAACTGCACTTTTTCAGCGACACACATGCATGTGTGTGTGGCTGCTCGTACTAGTCCGGACTCATACCGATTTAATAGTGCTAGCCCACTGACATACCATGCCACAGTTTAACATGGATTCCCTACATCCTGCATGTCAAGTAAACCATTCAGGTTTTTTTTTTTGTAAAACCTGGTCAATTGTTTACATAATACTTCACAAAGTGACATCCTTTCCTTGCAAGAGTATACAACAGCATAAATGAGCAAAAAGGAGCACCAAGAGCGTAAAGCATTATAAAGCAAGGGGGATAACTCTACCTTGACTTGCTGTCTCGTCTCTGGTCTTTAGCTGGCTCTGGTGGTATATTGAGCGATGGACGGGGTGACGGTGTGTGGTTCATCTGGTTACGGCTCTCAAGGTTCAGATGGTTACAAGACCCAGTAGCTAAGTTACCATTGATGTTCTCCTTAATTAACCAAGTATTAACAGGAGAGACCTTCTGGTTCTCTTCACCAGGTTTTCCTTTAAGTGATTGTGTGCGGTTCAAGAATGGAAGAATTGGTCGTGTGTATCCCGCAATGGCACTAACCACACTGCCGAACAGACCATGATTTCTCTGAAATGAATCACATCAACAAAAGATTTTAACACAAACTTTCCAATGATATTCACGATTGCCTCCCCCTTCACTCTTTCATCATCCAAAAGTAATTTGGACAGATCTATTACAGCTAAAATATATACGATTATTCATTAGACACAGAAATGATTGTCCAGTTGATAGACTCTACTCCCAAGGCACCTCTGTCCAAATGGAGTAACCACGTTATACAACAGATGCACTAACTCTATATCACCATCATCAGCTGCTCCAACTGACATGAGCCAATGAAAGCACAAGACAGATGAAATAAACTGGGGAATGTATCAACTTAGAAGGAAGATTGTAATACAATGGCATGGCCACAATATAGAAACAAAGATAAAAAATAAGAAACTTGCTCAGCTTCATGCCAAAATAAAGTTTGCTATCTTACAGATAAGGAAACAACATTTATTGTATATGTATATTCACAGTCATAGGATAACAACAGTTGTAATCTATATACTATGGTTGTTATAGACAGGATAATAGCCATAGAGTAGGGTTAAATCATATGTACATGATCATAGAGTATACATGTATATTGAACTGAAAGTAATGTCAATGTGCTACTTTGGATAACTATTAGTTGGAGTTGCACCCATTTCTTTGTGAATCAAGTGAAATGTATGTCAAACAATATATTAATCATAGGGGTGTGCTAGATTTCGGATATGGATGAAAGGTGAATATTAACTTCTGTAAACGGAGAGAATGGGAAGAAACAGAGGGTGTAGAAGAATTCTGCAATTCTGGATAAAAAAAAGGATTTCTGCTCATATTCCATTTCATATTTTTAAAGACAGTTGGTTGAGATTTAAAAAATATGTACCATCTTTTAACTGATTTTTGTGAAGGATTTTCCAATTTAGCTTCAGAATACTGTGCACCTGTGAAATTGAATATTAAGCTTTACCAACCCTATGCATAGGTTCTTCTATATCTTTATCTAAGAATTCCTCGTCATCCAAATTTCCTGATATGGCGCGTCGTATTTCCGGCCCAAGGTCGTGAACTGCTCGCAGACCCGCCTAAAAGACAAACACATCAGGTCTCTAATGCTACACAGAGTATCAAGGGAGATAATTTGCATTACCTAGCTGTTAGTAAAGAAGGCTTAGTTTTTTTGGCAAAGTGGGGGGCCATTTTTCAAGTGTCTTACAGAAATTGGACTTGATTTTTCTCAAAGTTTTTGAAAGGCAGTTTCTTTGAACCTTTTATAAATAATAATAGTTAAAAGCTCATGTCAGTGAGAGATCTTTACATTTCGTAACCCATAGTAACAATTTTCATCAAATAAATTACTTATCTTAAATAAATGGATAAAAAGATATAATTGATTATATTTGACAGGTTCTAATGAAAACTATTTGGTATGAACCATAATTGTTTTACACAATCACTAAAAAATACTTTCTTCATTCTTAGAGTCCTAAATATGAACATGAGCCGAAACTTAAGATTTAGTTTTCAAATGTCTTGCTGTTATTCTAAGATTTTACCAGATTAAAGGCATATGTGCTAAAAATGGCCCAACACTGATCAGACAGTAAAACTGACAGCCGTAGAAGGAGGGCTCCGAAAGATGGGATAAGAAAGGAGACAAATTCCATTATCAAGCAGTGTTGAAGGTTAGAACGTCAGGCAATTAAATTTCACCATGTCAACATTGACCCCAAGGTCAAAGCGCTGTAGAGACCATTTCTGTGCAGAATCTAGTTCTATATCAGGACTATCTCCTAACTATACTCTACTACCTGTTTAAAAGTGCAAAATTTCTCATACAAAATGCTGAAAGCAATACAGGTTATTCAGATGCAGAAAAAATATTTTTCTCAAAAAAAATAACTCTAATCTAAATATTATCTTAAATGAAATGTGCTCTATCCTAACTTCTACGTAGGAAATAAGCTACAGCCCCGGTAGTCTTGGTACAAGACGTATTCCTGACAAGCAACATTCTGGTGGGATGGCAAAGCTCAACAAAGCAAGGTGAAGTCCTTGAAAAGCATTCACATGCATGGTTATTGACATCAAAAACTGTAGCATGTTATCTTCCATTAGCTATCATCAAGCCATACGTTCAAGCATGGATAGAACTAGGAGAGTCTTAAGTTGATGGCTGTCTAATGGGTGCATGTATTCACATTACAAGTAACCGTTTATTCAGGAGGGTCAGCAAGTGTGTTTACATGCTGACTACCTTTGGTTCTTGACCTATAAAGGGCTAGAAAAGAAACAGGGTATCATTTAACAAATGCTGGAGTGAATGAAATGATTAAACGCAATTTGCAGATAAGTATCTTCATTCCTTCATGTTTATCTGTGTATCTTTTATCATTTATCAAGTTGAGTTGTTTTCCAGATTATGGACAATGAAAAGAAATTGTATCATGATACAGTATGATGTGTGTGATTGCTAATACTGGTCTTCATATTTGTATACATGTAAAAGCACTTCAATAAGTCGTTTCATTAAGATACTCTGGTAAATATTCTACTTACAAAAATCTTAATTATATATATGGAGACTTAGGAATATGAATCGTTTCCAAAGAAGTTTCTGTCACTTTTAAACATAAGGGACAAAACTCTTCCCTAATCATAAGAAATCTCTGCTAAAAGCAGACTCTATTGTACGATTCCAACTCTATCATGAGCATGTGTAAGAATCACTATCAATTAGTGATGATACCAGGTGTTTGTTAAAAGGTGAGCATTTCCTGTGCCACCAGATAACAAAGCCTATCTTCTACCAATGATGTAGGACTCAACTCCTTCAGAACCACCAAGAGATGATGGGCCGACAGATATAGGATGTCAAAGCCGAACAACATGCAATACTTTATTAGTATTTCAACTGAACTAAAATACAAACACCGATTTTTCTTCTGCGTTTTTTCAAAATATTGAACAAACTACTAGGAAATTACAACCAGTTTCAAATTTCAAATTGTGTGTGCAGTGATTTTGTATTTAATTTCTATGTAAAATTAAACAAAAATTATAAAATCAAAACTGAATTTTAAAAGTTCATGCTAAATGTTTGCTATGATAAAACATATTAACATAGACATATATACCTACCATCTACCTAACCGACACACGGTTTATTCAGGCATTGTAAGCTGAGGTTTGGATGTATATGTCTATGAGATTAGCAAGCAGTGATGCACTATCTAACAGCATAGCTACATATAGAGGATCAAATCCAGTAAATAAATACATATGTGCTATGTATACAATACACACATTCTGTAGTACTATATGACAAACAGTATGGTTATGAGACAGCAATGAGAAGATGATGATACAACACTTGTAAATAAAGAATATAAGAAAGGCTCTTTGTGTTGAAGTCTAAATATTATCATGCATTGATCAATATATACCGGTACATGTATAAATATGGACAAATAACGCATCTGTTCAAGGCAAAGCTTACAGTCATGAATATTAAGACGAATATGTAAGACATTGATCCATCGTAAGACTGTGGCAGATTGTCACATTAATGGCAGATTTCGTTATTTCATATGTCCTGTTTATAAACATTGGAGATAGCATTGTTATTTTGTCATTATATACATACCAAATTCAGTTACAAATGCCTACACAAGCTACCAAATCTATGGCGAGGTTGTTGTGTGGCGGCAGAGATTGTTGTTGGTATATTTCTAGTGATGGGCAGAGGCAGCAAAGGACTCATAAAATATTGAGCCCTGTAAAAGCTAATCTGCCAGGAAGTGAGTTTTGGGTTACCTCCCTTGGTTGCCCTTGACAAACTTGACAGACTCGATCATTTTAGAAGTTTCTGGATGGGACAGTTTCTATACTGCTGGCTGTACCTATCTAAGAGCGAGCACAGTGCAATTCTAGGCCAATTATGACCTGACTCGCGTCTAATCCAGATGCAGATTGGATTCCTATTCGAAAACAATTTTAACATATTCCTGACAGCTTCAAACACAATGCCAGACTTTAGAACCATGTGCCTCTTTCAAGACATTCAACAGTGACAAATTCTGGACATTCGTGCGAGCATTGGGTCATGTAATAGGGCCTGATTTTCATGGCTGCTGCCACTCGTTTGGCCCACTGTATTGCCTGTTGTGACTGTAAACTTGATCTTGTGTGGTCATTTACTGATTTTACAAATAAGTTCTGTATAAAACCAATTTCAGGGATAGCCTTTGCATATAAATTTGGAACACTTCAGATAACAAGGGTTAGGAAATTATGGGGTGGATTAGGTTTTGAATGAATTTCATTAATTCTGAGCCCAAACGGAACATCAATTCTCAGCTTAGTACAGGGATAACATTAAGGGTGAAATGGTGAGAACTGATAAGGTGCATCCGCTAAGGTGCTGGGCTTAAGACAATGGAGTTTTAATGTTTGCCACTAACTCAACAATCTGCCACAAACAGTTGCCTGCCATGGTTCTCAGTCTTATAAATATGCTTGGATATATTTTCATGCTAAAATTAGAAGAATTAAAGCTGTTACATGTCATACTTTGTAATTATACAACATTTTTTGAGAAAATTAATAAAAATAAAAATATTGCAATCATTAACATTAAATCTATAATCCTTTAAAACATGTTCATAAAGATAGAGAGTGATATGTTGAGAACAATAATGACTTCTTACATATAAGTTTGATCTGTTTGGTCTGACACAGACTAAAACTTCATCGCATAAAATATCTATAGTCTACGTCAACAAATCTCAATAATTCTTTTAGCTCACCAACACAATGTGGTAGGTTACTGTTGAAATCTATGCATTCAAAATCAAAATATTTAAGAAACAACAGTACATATACTGTGAGAATCATTTTTGTGTGCATTCCAACATTCACGAGGTGAGCTAAAATTATCTGTTTCAAAATCCATTTTCACGATCTTTAAATTTAAATATAAGCTTGATATATATAATCTCTCAAGAGATGTCATGTTAGATATACTGGATCAATAAATGGAGTTTGTGTCAGTGGAACTGAACACAGACATGGCATTCAGGAGGACCCGGCCCAGTTCCCGATGCTTGACCCGACTCAAGGGCTGACATGTACAGGCATTATTGCGTGTGACCCGGGCTCAGGTGTGCCTTTGTTCCCCGATGTTGATGTTCGTTACTTAACTGCCCCGTTTGGATTCCAGGTTAGAAGCCCCCAGCAACCCAGCCAGGACTAGTACAAGCAGCCATACACACATATGAGTGAAACAATCTTGAAGGCACCGGTAAACCTCATTTCACTCACCCCACCTCATTGCACTGACTGAATGGTAGCCAAGTGGGTAGGTGTTAGCTTGGCCGGCATGAGATCCAGGTTCTATTCCCACATACAAATTCATTCTCTAATCTGGGTTAAGAATAGGTCTTCAGCAACCCATGCTTGTTGTAAAAGGTGACTATGCTTGTCGTAAGAGGTGACTAACGGGATCGGGTGGTCAGGCTCGCTGACTTGGTTGATGCATGTCAATGTTTCCCAATTGTGTAGATTGATGCTCATGATCGTCCAGACACAATTATTTACAGACCGCCATCATATAGCCGAAATATTGCTGAGTACAGCGTTAAACAACAAACAAAACAAACAACAAATTCATTCTCAGGATCACCACCCACCATCACATTGCTGCACAAAACCTGGCTCACACATATAAAAGCAGTAAATTAACTGAACAAAGTTCATTTCCATTTCTTACACTCAACTATTCTGAAACAGAGCATATCATCCAATCATCAACACATGGATTTTGAAACAGACAACACTATTCTAGAAAAAGAGATTTGAACGGTACTCACATGCAAAGCGTTGGTGTGTTCCTGGCCTTTTTGAATCTTTTGCATTTGTTCTTTGCGTTTCTTAAAGCGCCGGAAATAGTCTTGGATAAGAAATGTTGCATAGAATTTCCCCACTGTGACATCGTCATCCCCTGAAATCCAATGCAGTCTTCCCAATTAGTATGCAGTAGATCTGAGTCAGTGAGACAATGCAGAACGATGCCTGGTGTATATACGATCCATTCCATGGAAACAATGTTACACAGGACATGATACATACAGAATATGCTCTGCAACAGACAGCCACAGGAATGTAGTTGCGCTGGTTATATTGCTATGTATACAGAATGCACATGGACGATGTTAGCATGGCCATGGATCAGGATGTAGCATGGATGTTTAGATATGGGATGCTTCGGACAATATTAGCTTGTACAACTGCATGAGAATCGGCACCGTTTGGAGCAAGTGTTCATGTTTTCTTAATTGTGAAATTTGTACATGGTTCTTTATTTTCTTCAGCTATGCATACTTTAATATGCTTTACTTTTAAAAATATATTTAATTGTTCAGTTTGACTAGAAAAACACGGGATTATGACACAAAACCTTTCCATGCCAATCATATTTCTTAAATTTGTTTACAACAAAATGCATTGATTTTACAAGTTTATGAAATAAATGTGACTGTGAGAGAATTTTAAAGTTGACAATCCCAAGAATATCCTTGCATGAATGAAACATAACAGTTAAAGGGAGATAATCTTAGAAAACATGAACATTTCTCGAATGCCATTCTCCGAAGCTCTAAATGATATACTGAGCTTGCTGAATATACACATACAATAATACATGAATTAATCATAGCTCCATAGATCACGTTAGCTAGGCATATGCTTCAGGCATAGACAAATGACATACAAATTATATCAATATATTTGAAACAACAGTACCAGTTAGGTATATGAAGTATATAATCAAAAGGATTAAATCACAGCAAGCTAATGGGTGCTAAATATCATCAGCGTCATAAACCCACCATGCACTTACAGCCAGTGCTGTACATTTGTATCTACAAAATGTTGACAAACTCTAACACTGCACTTTCTGTTGGTAATTTACAAACAGTGAGTGAGTATGGTTTTACGCTGCTGTTAGCGATATTCCTGCAATATCATCGCGGGGGTAACCAGAAATGGGCTTCACACATTGTACCCATGTCGGGAATCAAACCCGGGTCTTCGGCGTGACGATCGAACGCTTTAACGCCTAGACTACCCCACCACTGGGCCAGACAATCTAGTGATTGATACTGTGAGCAACGATCCACGCTGTCAGGGTACGAAGACACCCAATCCACCCAGTCAGCGAGCCTGACCACAAAATTCATTTCATCCCCTCCTACAACCAGCATAGGCAGCTGGGGATCCATTCTAACCCAGAATCCTTAACTATTGTAGCTGATGTTACTTAGCCCCATGGTTAACATGCTTGTCTAAAGCTACTACCTACACACATGGTGAGTACTACATCTAGAGACTGTGTATCATCAACGTCATGCTTCAGGTGTCCTCATCACACAAATACTTTGGGAAGACGTCACAATACAGAAATAATCCTGCAAAGTGATATCTAAGAAAATCTTTAAAATATCAAAAATGTTACCAAATTTGATTTATTCAAATATGAACATGAATAAAATTCATATTCTGTTAGAAATCAATGTTAAACTAGTCAAATTTTGTTGCAATATGTTACAACCTTCAATAAAACTTTAAATAACCCAGTGTTTCATTTTGGAGTTGTCAAAATGACCTCCATGCACCTGAATTGACGTGAACCTCCACACAGTCTATATGTGAATTCACCTGAGTGAATACATGTACCTGAACACCACCACACGTCAGCGTGTATCTCTAACTCCGCCAGCAGAGGGCGCTAGAACACGGTGCCACCGCACTCAAAACGTGGCTTGTCAAAACGTACACCAAACCAAAACTGCCAAGTTCAGCAGGAAGAATTTTCATGGTAACCTCAAAACTCGGAAAAATATACTCTCTCCTTTTAAAAAAATTCATCTTATCCAATTTGAAAAAGAAGTTGACAGATTTCATAGATTTTCGAGTCTTACAATATGTATGTTGTGACAAGCCTCCCGACCAAATGAAGGTCTCTTAATGCACTGGTTGAATGACGATACAATTACAACGTATCAACTATAAAACATCATCACTTGCATGTTTTTGAAGATAATTTTGATTGTTTTCCAGCCATTCTTCAGTTGTGCACACAGAGATCCCCATCGATCAAGCTTATCTCAGGCAGACGGGCAGAAAGGCCATGGGGAGATAACTCATAGCATACTTGCCTTGCCCTAACATTATTGTACAGGGATTCCTGAGTTCTATGGTCAACAAAGACCAATTTGTTAACTCTGACATGACCACAGAGTTTACGAACACGGGTAACTAAAATCTCTCCTGCATTAACTACACAAATTATACAACACAGTAGGTGGAAATCTCCCTTTCAAAATGGGAAATTGTTTGCAGTTGTCTTCAATCATGATGAATCAATGAACGATTAACTATGACATATGGTAGCCACTGTATCTGGAAACTTTTATGCATATTACTTCTGTTGAAAATCTGAAGATTTTTATAGTGTGATGACAGCCAAAATACAGGATTTATGGCAATGATGTAATAGAGGTTTTGTATTCACGGGAATTATATGTTAGAAGCCATGGATAGCTGAGTTGATTCAAAATAATCTGGTATTTTTTGCAAATACGTTTAAGGCTGTAATATAAGTATGGATTTTTTTTTTTTATCACCTGGCAAGAAGAACTACCAGAATTACGACCATAAAGTTAACCAGCTCCCACAAAGCATCACTGAATTGCAGTAAATATCCTTCATGGATTTCGCTGAGTCAAACAATATGGTAAGGTATCCGTTACCACACAAAATACAGAATTATATCAAATTATCACACAGATCATCATTGTCATTCATTGAATCTGTGAATTCACTGATTGTGTGTTCAGTGATTTCTTAGTGTCTTGTAATTCTGAAGCAATATGTTAAGCCATATCATGTACCACATTCACTACTTAATGGTTAAAATACCTATCAGTCATATTTCAGGATCACAATGAACTCTTGTGAATTTGCATAGTTCCACAACCGCCAGACTTATGAAAACAACAGTCTGTGAAGTATAAGGTATGCCAGACAGATCATTTATTCAACAAGGCCACTTGCCCCATACACAATGTATGTGGAATGCCAGAGCATCTGATAAATGAAACTGTCAAGTATTTGTAACAGCAATAGTAAATATGTGGCAATAAGAAGCCAACCCTATCTGATCTTAAGATGTAGGTTTTAATCTGCACTACATGAGTTACCTCCCCTTGTCTGGGCTGAGATGAGAGAAGGAAGGTAGAAGTTCGACGATAAAACTAGAAAAAACCTACTGCCAGCTGGGGGGACGACTTGATCAAGAAGTTTAGGACTTGTCCTCTTCCATATTTTTTTAATAACAGCTCTGAGCTCTTCATTGGCCGTGTCGATGTTGCCCTCCACTTTGATCTTCAGCGACGTCCGCACCAGTGCAAACAGCGTCGCGTTGAACATCACCGTACCATCACTGTTCAATGGCATGTTCATGCTGACAAGTCTCTACAAACACAACATAGAAAATTTAAGATGAATTTTTTATTAACAGATTATGGATCTCTGTCTTGTGAAGGAAAGCAGAACAATTATATATAAGAAAGCACTATTTTTCCACCAGTAAAATTCAATATCAATACCATACCAAAAAAACCAGGTTGGCAAATGAGTACAGATTTAAATTAAATAGAACTAAAACATGGCAAGGTGTTTTAAATAATACATAGAAGTCTTGGTGGAAAGTGGCAGTTGTGTTTCCTACAGTTAGTCAGTAGTTAAGAGGGGCGGTGGTTAAAGTGTTCACTCGTCACGCTGAAGACCCGGGTTTAATTTCCGACATGAGTACAATGTGTGAAGCCCATTTCTGGTGTCCCCCGCCGTGATATTGCTGGAATATTGCTAAAGCGGCATAAAACCATACTCACTCACTGAGTTAAGATGTCGACTAAACACGCAAAAGACATGGGAGGTGTGTGTCAAGCCCCTGCCATGATGTTACTGGCAAACTGCTCAAAGAAGCATTAAAAGATAATCTTAATGTGTGTGCTCTCTTGCTCTAGTTGGCACACAATAACATACTGCCGACCCATGAAGATCCGGGGTAGAATAGGTCTTTAGCAACCCATGCTTGCCGTAAAAAAGGCAACTATGCTTGTTGTGAGAGGTGACTAACGGGATCGGGTGGTCAGACTTGCTGACTTGGTTGATGCATGTCATCGTATCTCAATTGCATGGATCGATGCTCATGATGTCAATCACTGGATTTTCTGGTCCTCACTAGATTATTTACAGACCGCTGTCATATAGCTGGAATATTGATGAGTGCGGCGTTAAACAACAAACAAACAAACATACAACTGACCTTGCAAGCTACCCTGTGGGGACAAAGTTTGCCGAAGCCCAATGGCGGCGAGATCTTCCTCAGCAGGGTTACAACATCTAAATGTTTGATTCGACCTCTGAAACAACAAAAATAAATTTTAATGATTCTTAAAAATATAATTGAAATTATGAGAAAAACATCAAAAGGAAAAAATTAAAGTTAGTTTAGAAATTTGAAACAAAAATAAAAAATAATTGACATTAAGAGAAAATTATTGAAATTTCGGGAAAATATTCAAACTAAGAGAAAATATTTTATATACCGGTATTACAAATCACAAGAAAAAAATTGAGATTTCAATGTATATTTATAAATAATAAAGAAAACGAGACAATACTTGAAATTATACTACCAAAGTGGCACCATCAGCTTTGTAGCTAAACACATAACATTATGAAGCTTACTTTGCTTCAGGGTCATATTCTGACCAAAGTCGGACAAACTCGTCAAGATGATGCGGACCCAGGATTGACCAATCACGAGTCAGATAGTCAAAGTTGTCCATGATAACAGCCACAAAAAGGTTAATAATCTGAAACATAAAACACATGACAACTCAAATGATAAATAGATGAACTCAGAAGGGAAAACAGGTTATGAATACATGAAACCTTTAATGGATTTCAACTTCTTTAATTCTTTGTCATGTTTCAGAGCTACTTCTTGCTCCTTCGTCAGGTGATGGAGAATAAAAGAAGTTGCTATCCATAAAAAGTGTCATGTATTCATGTTCTTCCAACTTCTAAATGCCAATAAGAGATTTCATAATCATGGCAGCCTGAAAATAATCAAGTTTAGGCTAAACCATTGTTTGATAGCATGAGCAATGTGGCTCACTGTGTTACCAGCATACATTCATTCCTTTGTTGTTTAACGCCGCACTCAGCAGTATTCCAACTATATGACGGCGGTCTGTAAATTATCGAGGACCAGACAATCCAGTGATGGACATCATGAACATCGATCCACGCAATTGGGAGACGATGACATGCATCAACCAAGTCAGCGAGCCTGACCACCCGATCCCGTTAGACGCCTCTTAAGACAAGCAGTCGCCTTTTACAGCAAGCATGGGTTGCTGAAGACCTGTTCTAACACGGATCTACACAGGTCCACCAGCATGCACTGACATAGTATCAATAAGGAGGCACACATGTCCACCCAATTCTAACTTTAGTTGCCTGTATCAAGGATGAAACGGTACGGAGGGCCTATGGGACAGAAAACATAGACTTGAGTGATAACTAGGGATGACAAGTGATAACATGATGAGAACCGAAATAAATTACAAAGGCATAATTGCATGTATTTCCATGACAACCCAATCATATATTATTTTTATATATTTTTATTGTTATTTTTAATACTATATTTTATTATAATAAAAATATCATTTCTTAGCCTGAAGGTTAAAATGAATTCAGCTGAGTTAACACTAACCAGAAATGAACAGAGGATGTAGAATGAGATGAAGTAGATAAAAGCGAAGTTGTTTCCGCAAATGCTTTCTTCATGATTCGTGTCGTTGCCCACTCCGAGGTTGGGATCGGCCTGTCTGTCACACCGCACACCTGGTCTGTGCACACAGTCCAGCATAATGTTCTGCCATGCCTCCCCCGTAGCAGATCTGAAACACACCATAGGCACGTTTCCATCTTTGCATCTTCATCTCTCATAAATGGCAATTTATCTTTAGAGGCATAAATACTGACATTGTATAAAATACCTGACCATCAGAGACAGATAGTTTTTGTCTTGGAAAATCAAGTTTTAGAAACAGCACATATCCTGTAGTCCTGTAGTCTGTCTGTTTTCCTTGACACTATGTTAACATGAAATGAGTCATCAGAAATCGGAAATGGAGTTTGGCTTCTTATACCCGACTTTTTGTTTATTGCTTTTTGATGCCTTCAGTTCTGTGAAGAAATAAATAATGCTGTTCACTATTTTTCAATATCCTAAATCATCAAGGCACCAGTTCACCACTAGACTGATCTGTATAGCAAGTTTCGTCCAGAAATAGTCAACAAATTATGGAGTTCTGCTCAGAAACAAGCACTACCCTCATTTTCAGTATAACTCCAACTTGTCAGGAAAAAAAGACAAAATCCCAAATCATCAAAGGCACAGTTCACAACTAGACTGATCTGTATAGCAAGTTTCAATGAGAAATATTCAATGCTTTGGGAGTTCTGCTCCCGAAACGGAAAATGGACAGACAGTCATGCTGATTGCTATATTCCCCTGTTTTTTCAAACAGGAGGATAATAAAAGATATTAACTTATATCCTGAGTGGTATTTGGATGATGACCCCATATAAACAATGATTATTCCACCTACTGAACGATGTGTGATCAACAGTGTACAGAAAATCTGGACTGGCAACTTTTTAACCAAACTGGCTCTTCATTAGTCTTGCCAGATGAATATTGAATATTGAGTCAAGAATTAAGGTAGTTCTCATGTTTCATGCTGTTGTGAAAATAGGAATCTCACTTGAAAGTACTGAAATGCATAATATCTGACAGGTAGGTTTTTTTCATTTTATTGCAGGGATCCGGAAATCGGTCTGTGCGCCGGACTTTTCCAAATTGATTTGAAATAGTGAAAACCAGACATCATAAAATTGGGTCAACATCAGTCACCACTGGCACACTGACCTTCACCCCGATAGGGTGAAACTGTATATTGAGATCTATGTATTTATCAAGTGTTGTAGGCTTTATAACACATCGTTGATCTATCCCTTCAGGGAATTCAGGTGAACGAAAAGGCATAACAAACTTGGTCAATAAAAATATGACATTTCATATAAAACTTCACTAGACATGATGATTTACCATTCCTGCTCTCCAAGGCATTGTTTTATATGCAGAGGTTAAGACTACCATGTGTATTTTCTCGTACACTAAGCTGGAAATACCAATCAGCTGTTCACACGTTCTCGTCACAATCTATATATGTTATGAAAGTGACACTTGAGTTTATTCTTTTTATTCATACATCCAACACCTCAGCTATGAGGTGGGCATGACCAAAATGCAAATGTCCGATTGGCAAAAAAATATTTCCGGATCTCTGTTTTATTGTATATCTACCAGTTGAAGAACCATTGGAGGTAGTGGGGAAACCTAGTGGTTAAAACAGGCACTCGTCATGCTGAACGTCCCGGTTCAATTCCCCACATGGGTACAAATTGAGAAGCTCTTTTCTGGAGTCCTCCGTCATGATATTGGTAAATATAATGCTTAAATCTCCGTAAAACCATACTCACTCACTCACTCATGGTGAGTGAAACAAACATGACACTTGAGTGGATGACATGCTTACCTGAAGAGCACCAGCACTGCATGCGGAAATGTCTGGAAGTTATTGTTCCTGTGGATTTCTGTATCATCATCTAGTCGTATCTTACCGAACACCTACAACAACATGGAGGGCAGTGTCATCAAGCATGTGTTATACAAATACTCTTGACGAGGTCAATATCCGAAAACAAGGACGGAAGGACATGACCCTTCGGTGGTCTGACCAGGCCGAGGCCTTGTTTTCATATATTGACCTCGTCAAGAGTAATCATTCGTTTCTTATCACAAAATTCACATTAATGTTTATGAAATCTTTAAACCGTCCCGTTTCATTACAGTAACTTAGCTGCGAACCGTGCAATGTTTGTACCAGACAACATCTTGTTTTCTAGCAGGCGAGTCAATACTCATCACATGACAGGTCAATACTGATCATGTGATGAGTCAATTTTTCGAGGTCAGTGTCAGTCACATGATTTCGGGGTCTACATAGATATGTATTATTTCGTCACGTGGTACGGATTAACCAATGAAATAGCAGGATTCTTAATAGTGGTTAAACAAATCACTATGTCTGGCTCCCTGAGACGTCAAAAGATGGTGTTTTTTGTTACCCTTCGCTCGTCCTTTAGGGGGTAAAACAAGGACTGGTCTACACTGAGTCAGTATACTGTGTGTGAGTGGTGTATCCATGTTAAACTGTGGCATGGTACGTCAGTGGGCCAGCACTGTTAAAGGGGAAGTGTACATGCAAAAATCACTTTTTATCTTTTTCTAAACAAAACGAAATTTTAGAATTAATTAGTATCTGTGTTTGAAAATATACTCTCATTTTTTTCACAGTGAAAGTAGGAAGGTCACAATGGTGTGAAAATGATATGCCGTTATGAGGCCTTCGTTTTTCGAGCTAAACAGGCCTGAGTTATCCCCCTTAGATTATGACGTAATTGGTGCCAATTCAACTGGGTCCCTGTCTATTCTCAACGCAAAAGATATCAAGTACCAGTTTGCGGTAAAACAACATGGCCTACGACACATTCCGGCGCAGTGGTGACTCAGCATAACACTATGCTGGCTGGCATCTGAGACGCTAGAATCACACACCTGTACCTACACCACGTGAAGCGGCTCTAACAAAGCATGATGACGTCATAATGTTTATCAATTGGCACCAATGACGTCATATTGCAAGGGGCATAAGCGATGGTGTTTTTGTTGTGGAAATAGAACACTTGGTAAATGCGAAAAATATGTTAATAAATTGTGATATTTTTATATTTTTGTCTATGACACTTCTAGGTTAACACTTTTAATGTGGAAAAAGTACAAGAAAAATAGGTTCATTTCCGTGTGAACTTGCCCTTTAAGCCGGCATCAGTCCGGACTGGTACAAACAGCCACATACACATGCATGCACAAGCGCAAAAAAACTGATCATGACGTTAAACCCCATTTGACCTCCCCTCACTTCACCATTATCTCAATATAAGCATGTCTCCAAAACTAGGACCAGGAACATCACATATATTTACAAAGTTAAGAGCTATAACATTTCTGAGTCCCGTGATGGGATTCGAACCACCGACCTTCTGATCTGAGGTTGGATGCCTTGTCCCCATGACGAAGGACGTTACCTGTTAAGGTAAGGATGCCATCTGTGGGATGACTCCATGCCCCGCTACAATATCAACACTGAATACAATACAAAATGTGGTGTATCTGTATGGTTTACCTGCATTCCAATTACTGCATAGATAAAAAACAGCATCACGATAAGTAACGCTACATATGGAAGAGCCTGGAATGAAAAGAAACCGGTATCATCAATAAGGCCATAACAAAACACAATACAACAATAAGTTACTTGTCAAAAATATTCTAAAAAACTCATTATGGCTAAAATAGGCATTTGCCATATCCCAATAAATATTGCTCAATGTATGATATAAGGTTAAACAATCTTGAGGATGGATAAACAGAAATTGTTTATGTTTATCCTCGTGTTATGGGTTTTCAAGTTTCAAGCCCCTAAAAGATGGTTCTGATTACGTTTCTAATGACCATCCCAATACACTAAAATTAAGTCTCACCTTTGAGAACATTTATTTCTGTTAACACTTGGATGGTCAAATGACCGTATCGTTTTAATTTTAGAGTGATAATGCCTTGCTGAGAGAGGAGAGTCCACCAGGTGCCATCTTGTTGGCGTCACATGGTTTCGAGCCCCTCCATCAGTCAAGTTAATAACAGATGCACATAATAATCAGTCACAGTATTGAGGTATGTTTTTCATGACTTATTGAATATCTTACCTTGTGTAGCTTAATTCATAACCTAACTTCAGCGACAAGTACCCAACACTTTGATGTCTCCAGTGGGCTTTGAAACATCTACCTTGATTACGTTATTAAGCATGAGGTTATGTATTGCTTAGGGACTCGAAAAGAGGTCAGGCCCGAAGACATGTGACATGGGCATATATGAAAGAAATTATTTATCCAACCATGTAACTAAAACATTATGATCAAAACATAGAAAATATCCTTTTCCCCAAAACCAATTTATTCACGATGAGAAAATCCGTCCAATCACATAAAACAACATATTTAAGGCTGACCGCTATAATAAGTAAAGCATGTCCTAACAGTGGCAGGTGCTACAAGGAGGGCAGGACATGCTGCCTGCTGGCCAACACCTGGTGTTCAATCATATAATTTTCTCAGCTTCTTTGCCTTTTGCACCAAATAGAATCTGCTTCGATGGATGATGGAGACTAGGTGTTCTCTGGCGTTGACTTCTGACATTATTTTAACCTACCTGGAATGATTTTATGAACGTCCAGAGGAGTGTTCGGATGCCTTCTCCTCGACTCAGCAGCTTCACAAGCCTCATCACTCGGAAAAGACGAAAGAAGTTGATACTGATGATCGTCTTGCCAGGCTGCAAAAAATCAACTCCATGTCACCCACTATGACTTCAAATCTACAGTCGTAGTCCTACTGCGTGTCTTGTTGAAATCTCTGTGACCTTCCAATACACCTTCTTTGCTGGATTGGAATTATCACTTGTCCCACCACTTACTGATCATATTATATCCTTCACACATCCATTTTTAACTCTTTTTGCTAAAACATCGCATTATTTGGATGTTTCAATTTCTATCTTTAAAAGGTGTAAAAATATTATTTTAGAACCTTATTGAAGTATGAATAATTGATCTTCAACATACATATGTAGCTGTTGCTGTCTGTGTGTTATTTCTGACCAAATTATGCTTTTGAATTATCTGAGTAATTATCAGTGTAATATTATTTATTCCATTTATTGTGAGTCACAAAGAGTTGACAAATGCTTGTGAAAAAGGAATCTGAGAAAAGTGATTCAGTAGCTTGTTTCGACTCTGTGAATTTTGAAATTTATGTGAAAGAGTTCGGTGTTACATAAAGTGTGTGAAACTTAGAGACAACTTGTTTGAACCTCACATAAACTTACCAGGGTAGGTTGAAATTATTTGGCGAAACTGCCTCCTCCTTAATCCACTTATGTTAAGAATTCAAATAAATCTCCAAAACGAGTATACCTCTTTCAAAAGAACCCACTGTTCATTGGATAAATCCCATTTTGAAATGACAAAGCATCAAACGAATTCATAACTTTGAAACATAATTGTGTGATTAATGATAGTGTAAGCATTCATTGTCATTCAGGAAAGAACTGATGATAAAGTGGGCACACAGAACTTGTTCGTATTATAGAAATGTGTGGAATGGTCATGCTGAGGATAAACAAAGTCTGCTGATTCAGAGAGAGAAGATACAGAGGCAGTCCGCCCGACCTCCAGCCGCTGAGTCCAGGCCAGACGCTTACCTCACATCAAATCAATCAAATTATGATGTGAATAGCATGCAATGCTACATAATGCAAAGTATCACATTTAAAGTAAGATCGAAAGACCTGGAGAAATTGACAATTGACATCAGCTGCAAAAATTGAACCCATCCCTCAGAGTTAAATTCCAAAAGTTAAAATGTGTCTTTGAAATAGAATGATACAAATCTGCTATTTTTAACATGTTTGAATTGCATTACACATGACACTGGTATCTGAATAAACATGTCACTCATATCCATATACATTAGTGCCTTTATTTTCGCTAATTGTTTTCCTTAAATCAGCTAATTTGTGTTTGTGGTGTGTTTATGAATGAGAGATGGGCACAGTTTATGCATCTCATAGATAAATAGACTTACCACATACCGGCAGACGTCGCCTGTTACATTACACTCACGTTGATACTAGTCAATGAAAAGAAGTGCCAAAAGGCTATGTAGCTCACCTGATTTTATCATTAGTATCCAACAGAAATGTAGTGCAGATACAGAACTGAGGACAATCAGGACTCGATAACTGGGTATCCTGACTTTGACACAACAAATCAGATCCAATTTTGGAAATTAATCTAAAAAGATTAAGCAATTTTGAAGAGAGTGAATCAATTCACTGACTTTGAGAAGACAGAAATGTAAGTAAAACTGGGCTTATGTGGTCAGTACAAGAGAAATATGCTAAAAAATAGTCTCAAGCTTAATATGACCTTATTTAGCATACAAATTTTTAGTTAGTGGGCATCAATACTACATAACCTTTTCATGATATCAGCCAATATCTGACAACTTTATTAATGGATTCTCGGCACAAATCCAAAACATTTTTAGTCACAAATTTGGACTTTTTAAAGAAGTAGCTCATGAAAATCAAAGATGGCTGCCTGGCAGCCATATTGATTTTACTTATGGTATTCCTCCTGCCCAGCTACCTCTGCATGACATTTCCACAGTTTGATCAGAACTTTACAAGATTAAGACAACACTGGGAACAGATGATGGACAACACACTATGCCATTAGCTCACCTGGACCCGATGGGTCCAGTGAGGGTGAGTTAACAAACAACCCTATGTTATAACCATACTAACATGATCTGGAGAGACAAATGAAATCTACGTGCAATAACATTCAAGTGCAGTGCATTCCACTACGTCATTCCTCATAACCATTCACAAAATATAAAACAACTCATTGTACATGTTCCCAAGGTAAAACAAAAAAAAATAATAAAAAAATACATCCAGACAAATGATGATAACAGTTTGTATTGTTAAACATTCAGTGACAATAAGACGCAACAAAAACAAACATAACATTGTGGTCATTGTCTTGACCAACCAATTACATGAGGATTTTATTAATTGTAATACTTGTCCTGTTAGTTTCTTCAACTACATCATTAGTGAAACAATGGTTTAATCTTACATTTATAACCAACATATTTGTTTTTAAATTAAACAAACTATTTGTTAATTGTTACATCTAGTAATACATGTCTGTTAAATTTCCAAAAAAACACAAACAATAAAATTTTTTATTTGGTTACATAAACGATTCAATAAAGGCTAAATCACAACTTGCTTTGAAATAAAACCAATTCACTTACACACTGAATAGTACTTAACTTCTAAATCTTGTAACTGTGTGGAAACACCTTTTTATTACACGCTTGAAACTTATTCTTCCATGCTTTTTCTTTATCAAGGATTTGTCACAGGATAAATCTCATATCAACTGAGACATTATTTCTGACGGAATAAAAAAAAGTTAGATGTTTATCAATGCTACATACAATTGAACTCCTAACTTTGAAATGAAACTCAAATTTGAACTAAAGCTTTAAATAAGTTTCTACCTGTAGTTAAATGATATTTATGTAATAAATCTTCTTCTTATTGATACTAACATAATCTATAGCCACTCTCTAGCAAGCACAAGCCGTTAGAGACTTTCTTCTACCTATAGCTAAGCTGTTAGCTACGGTAGCTTAGCACTGTAACCTAGTGCAACTGCAGTCCTGTTTCTACGTCATGTGCCGTGGCGACTCTTCTAGGACTATCCCACACTGGGAACCTGGACCTCAGACACTTGGACATGTGACATCACTGTTGGCTTGGACAAATGACACATACCTAACTAAATACAAGTACGGATGAGAACTGATGATCGGCAGATGACACATGAGTACAAAATGCTACAATGTTCACAGTATACGTCCATGCCCAAATGTAGGATGTATCTAAAAACAGAAACTATTGGGAGAAGTCATTTTACACAGCTTAACTCACAAACCATTGACCACAGTGAACGTAAAATTGAAGAGATTTCAGAGTATTCCATCACGAGATATCCCAATTTGCATACACAACCCAAGAGCGGGTGAGACCAGTTCGACAAGGCGCAGTCTTCAGTAAAAAGGGGCATGGCTATTTGTCTCGAAAATGGACACGGAATGTGGCTAATTTGTTTTTTAAAGGGTCGTAGCAAAGTAAAAATAAATATGAGGTCGCTATGTCTCAAAACTGTGTAGCACAGCTGTTTTCGTATTGGGTTGTGATATTTCAAGGAGCCTTTTCCGCTGAGGTCTTAAAACTTGAAAATGTCAGAAGTTCCAGCAAAGGTAGGGATGAAGTCTTGTCATCATTCCAAAGGAGAAGCAGCTTCTCAATGAAAGTTGTTTTGTCAACAGAGTCCAGGCAGAGTTTTGTCCAAGGGGATTGACATGTCCTCGGGTGGGTTACCAGAGGACAGTCAAGTGCAGGAAACTATTTCTGCTGGGTTGGCATTTCTGGAGTGCATTATATATGGGTGGATATCATGTATATTGTGTAGGATGGCTTCAAACATGTGCAGAATTTTCCAATGTGTTCTAAGGGAGCAGTTCCCAAAAGGAGTATCTCATTACAAAGGATCAGCATTAAAGTGATATATATAACAGGTTTGAGTTTGTGAGATTGAGGTTCCAAATGCATGTGAAACTTCCAAGGTTGGTGTTCAAGACAAGAAGTTTCCAAAATGATGATGGCATTTCCAAGGCTTTGCACTGAGTAGTATAACTGGGTTGGTGTTTCTGAAATGGACTTTCCACAATGGGCGTGACGTTTTCAAGGAGAGTGGTCTGTGGTGTTCTGGGAATGGACAATGTCGGGGCTGAAGGTGAGTGCTATTTGAAGGGGGTATGTGTCTCCACGAGAAGTGTTTGGAAAGGATGCTGTATACTTCCAAGATGCTGTATTCCATAGTTTTCCAGGAAGTACATTACTTCTCCAGGAAGGACTCCAAAGCGTTTCCGTCTTGACCTCTGAGCTAACGAGGGTGATTTCCGACTTGTTTCTTGGTTTACAAAGGGGGCTGTTAAGGCAATACTATATCATGAAGGTCTGAACTGTGGTCTGAACCTGTAGCAGGGATATACCGGGCATGCAAAAGCTGTATGAACCAGGCCCTGAGGTTTCAACCAGGAGACAAGGCAGTTCAACTAGCCTTACTATATCAAAGGTATAATTTCCAATAATTTAATCTAAGACACATATCAAAGTATCAACTCCAAAATAAAGATTTTACACATATTTCTGATCAGACAGCTCTGATGGAACCACATTTATCCTTTAAAAAAGAGCTGAGAGTGTTTTATCAATCCTGGTTGTCCACTCGAGTCTCTTCATGCTGGGGGTACTATGGGGGAACATGCAGCAAACAGTCAAGTACTGGTTAAAAGAGGAAATTTGACAAACCTCTGCTCTCTGTTGGTTAGTGAAGAGCAGCGAAAGAATAAAATTTGATTTAAAATCATTCCATGTGAAATGAAAGGTTATAGGTGATAAGGAAATAATATATGAAAATAACAAGGAAACCAAAAAAGAATGTCTTGGGGTAATCACAGTCAATTATTTCATAAGAAAACAAAACAAAAATGAAATAAAACACTTCAGTTTGTAAAATGAGTGAACGAAAAAAAATGGTTCGGCAACCATGAGGATCCCTTGCAGTCATTCTAAGAAACTAAAAACATGTTGCAATGCAGATAAATCTACTCTATGAACTCCTTTCCGTTTCCATGGCAACATTCCCTAGGCATAACCAATCAGCAAGAATCCCTATGCAGGCACCACTCAAACTTTGCACTCAGCAATCCACAAAATGCTGGATACAAATGGATTTGGATCAAATATCAATCAACAGAATATTGACCGACAATCACACCGATTATTCTGTTCACTGTGGAAAAATTCATTTTAAAACATTTAAAAATTAAATATCACCCTACAACCAATTTCTGGAATACAATCATGAATGAAATGAGGTGAAATGATGCTACTGAAACACCTATGTTAAGATCATATATATATATATATATATAAATCACAAGATGTTCAAGTCTACATATCAAATATATATGCTTAAACACACTACCAGTCACAATACCATAGAAATGTAGTTGTTACTTCTAGACATTACTTAAAATACATTTATATTAAATTAGGCCGCCATAGTTAGTACAGTGTGCAAAGGATACATGCCATAGACGTTTCATGTTTCAACACAAAGAGAAAGTCATGTTTCAAGTGCAGTTAGGTTTCAGACACTTCAAATAGGAGTTAAACTACAAGTCATTCCAACAGAGGCTTCAGATGACATACAGTCAAATGCAATCACTCGTGTTTTGGAGCAATCTTGACAAACAGTGCCAGTCTTGTTGAACCACCAGCCAGCAGTCACAGAATAAAGTCAGGTGTGGTTGCTATGGCAACAATACACATGTGCCACGCAGCCAATCAAAACAAGGTAAGGTGAGTGAGTGAGTTTGTTTTTGCGCCATTTTTAGCAATATGCCAGCAATATCACGGCGGAGGACACCAGAAATGGGCTTCACACATTGTACCCATGTCGGGAATCGAACCCAGGTCTTCGGCGCCCCTCAAGGTAAGGATAATTTCTCCATCTACATCTCCCTTGTTCCACAAGACTTCTTGCTCATGGTAAATAGCGAATTCCGCACGAGTGTCTTTTGATATCAAATATATCAACACAAGGCGGCAAAGCATTAAAACTCTGAGGCTTCACGAGGAGTTTTAAACTTTTATCGATGAGTGTTGATATATTTGATATCCAAAGACACAAGGGTGAGATATAATCCAAAATCATTCTTTCAAATTTTTCAGTTTGTAAACTGTGTAAATGTAAATATACAGCTAACCAGCGACAATGGCAGAGATATTAGTGAGGTCATTTGATCTCAACGAAGTGTTATCTCCTGTGTAAACCAGCCTTGGATGATAATTTCATTGTGTCAATACCATTCTCTGACATATAAACAGTATCATTCCCCAACATGGGTAGAATGGGTGCAGCCTGACCTTGGGTGTCCTCTGACATGATATTTGCAGGAATATTGCAAAATGGGTCATGAAATCTAACTAATTCACTCAATTTTTGTTGTTTTATACCACGCACACATATTACAGCTATATGATGGCGGTCTGTGAATATTCAAGTCTGGAAGAGTCCACAATCTGATTTCTGATTCATCTTGAACCTGACTGGCATCCTTGGCCTGGGTTCAACTGCCCCATAACAAACACACCCACGCCTGCATCACCAACTGTGGCCAGGTTCAACCACACTGACACAAAACTAATCTCAAGAAATATTGGCCACTCATTCCAACATGGCATCATGCTTAGTCATTCCAAAGTCAGAAGATGGAACTCAATAATCAGAAGCCATTGTGTAAAAAAATCATGCACTCGTCTGGGTTGATCTCACTTTCTCTTTCCTGAACAAACACATCCAGAAGAGAAAGTCAACAATGGAGAGGAAGCAAACGGGACTACTTACATTCACTTCAGTGTATATGATGTCAATAAAGCTACCGAGTACAATGATGAAGTCAAACACATTCCAAGCATCTCCAAAATAATTCTGAAAAAGTAGGTATAAATATAGTGGACATCAGTAAAATTGTCATTTTTCATGGAATTTGTTAAATTGCGACAATAAAATGCTTTAATATATATTTACAATTTGAGATCACGATATCAGAATATGAAATGGTAACAACAACATGATCTGATAATCATCATATGCCATTATAACTGATATGACATAATTATCACATGACATGATAACCACCATATGACAGAAAATGAGTATCACCATATGACATGACAATCACCATATGATATGACATGGATACTGAGATACATTACCTTGTACTGGAAGCAGATACTTTGAGAAGGAATGCTGGTGCCAAGGTCATATTTACACATGATAATTGCCATATGATATGACATGATAATCATGACAAATGACATGACACGATAATCACCAAATGACATTTCGATCATGATATGACGTATGATAATCACAAAATGGCATATCAATCATGATATGACATGATTCAATCACCAAATGGCATTTGAATCATGATTTGACTTGATAAATCCTTAAATGACGTTTCAATCATCATATAACATGGTAATCACCAAATGGCATTTGAATCATGACATCAGACATAATAATCACCAAATGGTATTTTAGTCATGATATGACAAGATAATCACCAAAGGATATTTCAGTCATGATATGACAAGATAATCACTAAATGGCATTTCAGTCATGATATGACAAGATAATCACCAAAGGATATTTCAGTCATGATATGACAAGATAATCACTAAATGGCATTTCAGTCATGATATGACAAGATAATCACTAAATGGCATTTCAGTCATGATATGACAAGATAATCACTAAAGGATATTTCAGTCATGATATGACAAGATAATCACTAAATGGCATTTCAGTCATGATATGACAAGATAATCACCAAAGGATATTTCAGTCATGATATGACAAGATAATCACTAAATGGCATTTCAGTCATGATATGACAAGATAATCACTAAATGGCATTTCAGTCATGATATGACAAGATAATCACTAAAGGATATTTCAGTCATGATATGACAAGATAATCACTAAATGGCATTTCAGTCATGATGTGACAAGATAATCACCAAATGATATTTCAGTCATGATATGACAAGATAATCACCAAATGATATTTCAGTCATGATATGACAAGATAATCACCAAATGGCATTTCAATCATGATATGACATGATAATAACCATGACATTTTCATCAATCATGATTTGACATGATAAACCCTTAAATGATATTTCAATCATGACAAGACATGATAATCACCACATGACATGATCATTAACATATGGCATGACAAATAATCACCAAATGACATGACAGGATGATTATGATATGGCATGTCACTGATACTGAACAATTTTACCTTGAACCTGAAGGCTGCTAGTTTGAGGAGGAACTCCACTGTGAATACTCCTGTGAAGATCATGTTGAGATAGTCCAGGGCCTTCACAAACTCCTGAGACTGCTGGTGGTACTGAGGATAATATACATAGGTTATAACACTGCTTATAGTACTCTGAGGGTAATATGAAGGTTATAACACTGCTTATAGTACTCTGAGGGTAATATGAAGGTTATAACACTGCTCGTAGTACTCTGAGGGTAATATGAAGGGTTATAACACTGCTCGTAGTACTCTGAGGGTAATATGAAGGTTATAACACTGCTTATAGTACTCTGAGGGTAATATGAAGGTTATAACACTGCTTATAGTACTCTGAGGGTAATATGAAGGTTATAACACTGCTCGTAGTACTCTGAGGGTAATATGAAGGTTATAACACTGCTTATAGTACTCTGAGGGTAATATGAAGGTTATAACACTGCTTGTAGTACTCTGAGGGTAATATGAAGGTTATAACACTGCTTATAGTACTCTGAGGGTAATATGAAGGTTATAACACTACTCGTAGTACTCTGAGGGTAATATGAAGGTAATAACACTGCTTATAGTACTCTGAGGGTAATATGAAGGTTATAACACTGCTTGTAGTACTCTGAGGGTAATATGAAGGTTATAACACTGCTTATAGTACTCTGAGGGTAATATGAAGGATATAACACTGCTTATAGTACTCTGAGGGTAATATGAAGGTTATAACACTGCTCGTGGTACTCTGAGGGTAATATGAAGGATATAACACTGCTTGTAGTACTGTGAGGGTAAAATGTAGGTTATAACACTGCTCGTAGTACTCTTAGGGTAATATGAAGGTTATAACACTGCTCGTAGTACTCTGAGGGTAATATGAAGGTTATAACACTGCTCGTAGTACTCTTAGGGTAATATGAAGGTTATAACACTGCTCGTAGTACTCTTAGGGTAATATGAAGGATATAACACTGCTTATAGTACTCTGAGGGTAATATACATAGGTTATAACACTGCTTATAGTACTCTGAGGGTAATATGAAGGTTATAACACTGCTCGTAGTACTGTGAGGGTAAAATGAAGGATATACACTGCTTGTAGTACTCTGAGGGTAATATAAAGGTTATAACACTGCTGGTAGTACTCTGAGGGTAATATGAAGGATATAACACTCCTGGTAGTACTTTGAGGGTAATATAAAGGTTATAAGACTGCTGGTAGTACTATGAGGGCAATATGAAGGATATAACACTGCCGGTGTTACTGTGAGGGTAATATGTGGGTTACAACACTGCTAGTGGTACTGTGCAGGCAATATAAAGGTTATAACACTGCTGGTGGTACTGTGGGGGTAATATGAGGGTTATAACACTGCTGGTAGTACTGTGAAAGGTAATATGAAGGTTATATTACTGCTTGCAGTAATGTGAAGGTAATATGAGGTTAATATATATCGTCTGAGGGTTAAACTTAATGGTCTATACATTGCTGTCATAATAATTAGTCACATACTTACTTTCATGGCTAGTGTGACAGTGTTGATCATAATTAGGGCGAAGATGCCGTACTCAAAGGCCTTCGATGTGACAAACCACCAGATTTTGTACTGCCATCTTGCCTTGGGTATGTAGCGCCGCATGGGCTTCGCTTTTAGGGCAAACTCTATACATTTGCGCTACAATGACAAACATATACACATATACAGCTCAGTTCATGAAGTCATGTGTTGTGTAAGAAGTTCTATACAAGATCCGTCCGTTGGTATTTCATATTTAAACGATGAGACTGACAAATATATAGCAAAAGTAATATTTTGGCGAGTAAATCTGCTGTGTTAAATCAAATGCATGCCTAGCCTTTAGAAAAAACTTCACATTAGCATCCTGTATATAAAATTATAACAATTAATTTGATATGGCTGACATAATTAATAGGTAAATCTGGCTGAGGATTAATTGGAGAGCAAAATAATATTCTAATAACAGCCGATTATTTCTAATTTTGAAAGCGCCTTTGGTGAAAGGGGGCTTATTTCGTCGAATACGGTATACCCGAAATGGTGTCTGTTTCCGTGGAAGATCAGGGCTGTTTGTTCTCTGGTATTCATATTATATTTGTTAAATCAATCTTTTTGAAAAGTTTAACCCTAAATCTTAATGATTGATAATAATGAATGATTAAATAATTTCTTTTGATAAAAATCAAACCTGATTTTTGTCCAACTCGCAGTTTTTGTATTCCTGTTCTCCTTCATTCTGGAAGGTGACAATGACAAAACCAACGAAGATGTTGACCATGAAGAACGCGATGACAATGATGAAGATGAAGTAGAAGATGGCCACCATTGGCCGGTTACTATGTATAGGACCACGAGACTCTTCATTGGAATCTATGGACTTGTACAGCAGGCTGAAACACAGACACACATCATGAGCTTTGGTCCACTAGAACCGTGTTAACATGCAAGGACATATGAGTGAGTGAGTGTGGTTTTACGCCGCTTTTAGCAATATTCCAGCAATATCACGGCGGGGGACACCAGAAATGGGCTTCACACATTGTACCTGTGTCGGAAATCGAACTCGGGTGTTCGGCGTGATTAGCAAACGCTTTAACCACTAGGCTTCCCCACCGCCCCACACATCATGAGCTTTGGTCCACTAGAACCGTGTAAACATGCAAGGACATATGAGTGAGTGAGAATGGATTTACGCCGCTTTTAGCAATATTCCAGCAATATCACAGCGGGGGACACCAGAAATGGGCTTCACACATTGTACCTGTGTCGGAAATCGAACCCGGGTGTTCGGCGTGATGAGCAAACGCTTTAACCACTGGGCTACCCCACCGCCCCGCAAGAAGATATGACAAGCAGGTATGTCTTGTCTGTACGATGTGCGACAATGTACAATAGGAAACCATATCTGTGACCCACCAGGAGAAAAGGGACCTTATAAAGAAAGACGTTGGACATCAACTTACTTACCATGGCCTGTACAAAATTGTCCTATTTTTCTCTTGTTGGTTTGTAATGTAATAAAACCATTTCAAACCATTTTAAATATACTTTTTATACTACTGCTCATTTGCTGTTAATTTGGGTGAGAGCAATTCTATATAACAAACACATGCTGTTTGTTTTCATTCAATATGAAGGACTAATGAATGCTAATGTTGTGCATGAAATGACATATAGATAGCTCTACCGCTATACGAGTATGGCCATCCAGGGACAACATGAGTTATGTCCCTTGTAACAATAAACTTCCTCTTGAACCCGCCGCGGATGTGTTTGGTTGTGTTTGGTTGTCTCTCCATGGTTCAACCCCTGCGACACTATTTACATTTAGTCCTGTCTACTTGTTTGAAGCAGACAGGTGCCCAGTGAAAATCCAGGTCAGAAGAGGTCTTCAGCAACCCATGCTTGCTGTAAAAGGCGACTATGCTTGTCATAAGAGGCGACTAACGGGATCAGGTGGTCAGGCTCGCTGACTTGGTTGATGAATGTCATCGTATCCCAATTGTGTGGATTGATGCTCATGATGTCAATCACTGTATTGCCTGGTCCAGACTCAATTATTTACAGACCGCCATCCTATAGCTGAAACATTGCTGAGTGCAGCATTAAACAAACAAACAAACAAACAAACAGGATCCCAGTCAATCCCCGTTAACCCCGTTACACTTACTCTGGCCATCCTTCAAATGTGGACACAGTGAACAGCGTAAGTAGGGCTTGGCTGACATCATCAAAGTTGAAGTTGTTCTCCTCCCAAACACGTTTTTCCACAACCGGAGAATGAAAATCTCCTTCTCTAAAGTCGATATACGAACCCCTGAAACACAAGAAATACCAGCCGATCATTGGTGTTCTCTGACATGATATGGTCTGAAGAATGCTTTTTTGCTAAAAGTGGCGAAAAACCTCATTCGATCACCATTGTACTTCTGTTCATCTGTGTCATAGAATTACTATAAAAATGTAACATGAATGAATGTTTTTCATGAGGTTTCAGAACTAGTAAAAAGCAATCTTCAAGGCTTTCTCCAAGACACTTACTGGCAGTCAGCTTCGGTCAGTTTGGACTCATCAGAACAGCTGAAGAATTTACCCTGCAAAAATCATGTGTGTACCATTATACAACGTGTATTGAAAACTCTTACAAAACTCACTTACAATTCAACCTTATGGTCCCTGCAGCAGAAAATGAGGAAATGTCCACATGTGTCTAAAACTACAGATGATTTGACATATCATTCATATTAAATGAAAATTAAAGTCAAGTCTACACTTTTGATAAAAATCATTTGGCAAGAGTGGAAAAACTTTCTATTAATAGCAAAAGATGACTGATATGACAATATACAATATGTGTGTCATGTAATAAATAATAAATCATCAAAAATCAAACATAGGTATTATGTAAACATATATATTGCCAAGGCTGACACATAGTACAACTACGAGGGATTCCAGGTTAGAATAGGTCACCAGCAGCCGATACCGGTTGGAAGAGGCAGCCAAATGGATTGGGTGGTCACTTGGGCGTCCTCAGACGCCAATGGCGTGGATCATTACTCATAATAACAGTCACTGGATCGTCTGGTCCAGACCCGATTATATACAGCTGGAATAATGCTTAGTGTGACGTTAAACAACAAAGAAACAAGATTGGATCTTCTACCTTGAAGAGTTGCACTCCAATGACAGCAAACATGAACTGCAGTAGGAAGGTGACCAACATGATGTTGTAGATGGTTTTGATAGCCACGATTACACACTGCACTACATGCTGCAAACAAACATCATGGGTTACAATCACAGGCCAGAAATGACAACAGATAAAAATATATCTAATTTCAAAGAATAAAAAATCTTTAATGTAAAAACAAAAATCCTTTGATTCCAGCTCCAATCTCATTAAAATCAGATCTTAGTTCTCGCTACAGCTAAACAAAGATCTGAGGACATCCCATTTGGGGTCACGTCAGAACGACCTTTCATCCGACCAATCAGAGCGTCGCTTACCAGATCATGAAAGTGACAGACAGAATGTGATTTCTAATCATGCAACCTCAAAAACTTTAACACGGGGTATTCTGAACGATAGTTACGGGCCTAACGACTGAATCCATACAATCTACACCTACTATTAGCCATTCCAGAATGAACTTTTGATCAGGTTTCAAATTTTTAATTTCGAGGCGTAGTTGCCAATTCAAAATTAGTGCCGTAAAGCATCAGAAAACTGCCTTCTGATTGGCTAATGTCGACTTCTTGTCAGTCATTCCACTGGTCGGTCACAGTTCGCGCAAGGTCGTGACGTGACCCGTAATGGGATGTCCTCAGATCTTTTTTTAGAGGTAGCGAGAACTAAGATCTGATTTGAATGAGATTCTTCCAGCTCCTACTTTTGTTTCCCATTGATTTGTTTCTCCTTGTTGATCTGTAGAAATGATTCCTATTCAGGAACCGATTTTGTAAAAGAGGACTAAGTTGTCCTAGCAAATTTGATCCAAACCTCTTTAACAAATTTAAGTCAAACTATCACTCATTGTTTAGTTGATAACTATTTCCTTTTGTGTAGTTTGTATACATATCACTGTCTTTTGTGTTTAATTATAGAATCATGATAAGTTCATTTGTAATATGCAACAGTATATAAATAAATATATTGAAAACAAAATTGATTAAAGTCCCTCAAATGACACTTTGTTTGCCTGCTACTTCAATTTTAAGATATATACTACTCACAAAAAGTAAAGGACCGCCCGGTACTACTCTAGTTAACCTGTCATGCCATGACAAAAACCTGGATCCCTAACAGTTACCTTGAGACCCTTGGCTCTGTTGATAGCTCTCAGTGGACGTAACACTCGCAACACCCTCAAGATCTTCACGACTGAGATGGCTTGATTGCTGAAACACACAAGGTCAAGGTCAACGATACAGGAACGGAAACATTCGGAGATGGAACGTGTTGAACCTCACTTGGTGTCTTCTCAAACACAAGAAACAAAAATCACACTTTTTGTTCTTTCAAAGCATAAGCATGACAATTCTAGAACCTTGTGGTACCTTCTACTAAATTAATGCTATTCGTATATTAAATCATCAACATTTTTTAATAAAAAAACTCCAAAATCATACATAATAGATATCCATTAAAACAACCATAAAAGTAACTTTGGAAGCTAGTTGTTCCCATTGGTATATTGTATTGAGGTGTTTTACAAGGAGCATACTACTGATCACAGTTCCCAGGAATTAGTTCTTCTCCTTGGCAGTGCTTAGGCCATTACTATCTTAATTGTTGGAAAGCCGATGCGCCAACCCTATTTTCTTCAAAATTGGACAAATTATCCAAATTTACACTTATATGTTTTCCACCTACACATCATACACAAAAAATTATTTTGACATTATTCACATTTATAAATCTTAAATAATATTAAATCTCCTGTTAAAAGTTGATAAAAGCATGAAATCCCTGCCGCCAAACCTCTGACAACTGCATCTTCCTCAATCAAGGGCTCATATTTGGAACCACAGGGTATTTACTCACAAGTCACTCATATTGTCTTACTAATTCTGTTTAAATACTGTTTCAGGTGCCTCATAACCTGTATCTGTTACTGTCCTGCCCCAGGTGGGTATTGTTGCATGAAGTCACAACAGCGATAGACATGTCGAATTAACAATTAGCGAGACATAGCGTCTTGTTTATGCAAATATTCACAGCAGTAGACTAGAGTTCAAGTGCGATGCCTCCAATTGATCAGTAAATATAGATTTGCATAGAAAGGTACGCAAGTTGAAAGGCTATATTGGGTAATTACGCATAGTGATGTTATACTACTAGGTTTGTAAAAAATTTCATGCCTATTTGTATGCAAGCAACTCATAATTAAATGGGTGATGGTGATCTCTTTTGTGTATTTTACACAAATACAAAGTTTATCTGGACCTTTGTCAGTCAATACAGTCAAGGCTGTACGCTGGGAGCTACACACACGACATGCTTCCTTGTTGCCATGCAGATTACAGCAGAGTGAAGATACCTTGGTTTTGAATGGTATACATATAACGAGATCTGATATAAACAATTGATGATCATGCAAGCCATTATGTGATGTGGAGGAGTATATTCATGCAATTCGTGTGAACCAAATTTCATTCTCACATCCTTGGCCTCCATATATTGATATGATGACACACATGCACAGTAGTGTTAAATTAACTGACATTTTCAAATGCAAAACTGCAAGGAGATGGTTATGAAACTTGAGGCAAATTATCAAATTAATTACTGCAACTGTACCCTGTATTTTCGTAAAATATTATATGGTATACTGACAGAAGCTATGTAATGCAAGACTGGGACGGGTAACCAGTGGTTGATAGCATGAGCAAAGATCCACACTGTCAGGGTTCAATTGCACTCAATCACGCTTTCTTACCACAAGAACATCTCTGAGGTTCCAGAAGACTCCAGGAGATGCACATGGTGCTTAGACCTATTCTCAACTAGAGGTTCCAGAAGTCTCCAGGAGATGCACATGGTGCTGAGATCTATTCTCAACTAGAGGTTCCAGGAGTCTCCAGGAGATGCACATGGTGCTGAGACCTTATCTCATCTGGAGGTTCCAGAAGACTCCAGGAGATGCTCATGGTGCTGAGATCTATTCTCAACTAGAGGTTCCAGAAGTCTCCAGGAGATGCACATGGTGCTGAGACCTATTCTCATCTAGAGGTTCCAGAAGACTCCAGGGAAGCACATGATGCTGAGACCTATTTCAACTAGAGGTTCCAGAAGACTCCAGGAGATGCACATGGTGCTGAGATCTATTCTCAACTAGAGGTTCCAGAGTCTCCAGGAGATGCACATGGTGCTGAGACCTTATCTCATCTGGAGGTTCCAGAAGACTCCAGGAGATGCACATGGTGCTGAGACCTTATCTCATCTGGAGGTTCCAGAAGACTCCAGGAGATGCACATGGTGCTGAGATCTATTCTCAACTAGAGGTTCCAGAAGACTCCAGGAGATGCACATGGTGCTGAGATCTATTCTCAACTAGAGGTTCCAGAAGACTCCAGGAGATGCACATGGTGCTGAGACCTATTCTCATCTAGAGGTTCCAGAAGACTCCAGGAGATGCTCATGGTGCTGAGACCTATTCTCATCTAGAGGTTCCAGAAGACTCCAGGAGATGCACATGGTGCTGAGACCTATTCTCATCTAGAGGTTCCAGAAGACTCCAGGAGATGCACATGGTGCTGAGACCTTATCTCATCTGGAGGTTCCAGAAGACTCCAGGAGATGCAAACGGTGCTGAGACCTATTCTCATCTAGAGGTTCCAGAAGACTCCAGGAGATGCAAACGGTGCTGAGACCTATTCTCAACTAGAGGTTCCAGGAGCCCAATTTTTGTAAGACAAATTGTATAAATATACATAAATCAATAATGTGACATTAATATAAGATGCTATATGCAAGAGATCTACATGCAAGATGTCCGAAGGCAGATAGACAATGGATGAATGGCAAGCCACTATGTTCAGGAAGTGTATTCAGACAACAAGTTTCATTGCTTGGATTTCCAAGTACCTTCTATGTTATTTCAGTGCAGTAATCTTTCTCATGAAAACAGTTTTTGCAATACAGTAATACTCTTATAGTTCCCCATAGGAGAGTGAGTGTGTTTAGTTTAATACCACTTCGAACAGTATTTTAGTTCTAACAGCGTGTTAATTTGATGTGGGATTTGATCAATTGTTTGTCGTTTAATGGTGCACTCAGCAATATTCCAGCTATATGACTGCGGTCTGTAAATAATCCAAGTCTGGGTCAGAAAATCCAGTGATTGACATCATAAGCATTGATACACATAGTTGGATATAATGACATGCATCAACCAAGTCAGTGAGCCTGACCACCTGACCGCCTCTTATGACAAGTATGGTTGCCTCTTGCGGCAAGTATCGGTTGCTGAAGATCAACTCTAACCGGATTTTCACGCTGGAGGGGAGCAGGTCTTGGATGTTTACCACTTTGGTGACAAACCTACAACCATGATCATGCAGGGATTCAAACCCATTATTATTTGGTGCTGGCACGCCTGAGGGATGCAAGTCTGTTCAGCGAATTAGCACCTTAGTTGTTTGGGCCACCATAAGACAGAGCATGGAAATAGTCATTCTGAGAGATTATGTGAGGAAATCTACATAATATTTCTCATCTAGAAGAGTCAATTGAGTTGGATATTGCTCCACATTTCGGAGGGAAACTTGGACCATCTGTGACAAGCAAACACACTCTCCATTAGGCTACCCTACTGCCTCATGTTTAAAGGCACATGACAAAGTCATATTACACTAGGTCATGCTGAAGAATTGACTATCCTAGTTTTCAGAGGAATTATAAATGAAAAATAACCTAACACGTTTAGGATCCTGGAAAAGGAAAAGTACATGAGGTTCAGGGGATTCTAATTCATAATCAACAGAAAATTAGAACTGTATTTAATGACAGAGATTCTGTTTCAGCTGGCATCAACTTTACATTTCTTTAAATAAATAAATAAATAAATAAATAAATAAATAAATAAATAGATTAATAAATTAATAAATAAAGAAATGAAATGAAATGAAATGAAATGAAATGAAATTAGATAGATAGATAGATAGATAGATAGATAGATAGATAGATAGATAGATAGATAGATAGATAGATAAATAAATAAATTCAACATAGGAACTGATGTCCAGATCTAATTTAAGTATGAATAGAGTGTGCAGGGATCAAAACATAATAGCTGGTTATTAGTATTCCAGCTATATGATGGTGGCCTGGTGGCCTGTGGTCTGGAAAAACCAGTGACAAACCAGTGACAAACCAGTGCTTGATGAGCAACATCATTTGGTATGTTGATCAGCTAGCAACCAAATCACTAAGTCCATTCAGACACCTCATACAGGTGACTCAAGAATGACGGATCTAAGGAATGATAGCTTTATACACTTACTTTCAAAAGAGCTACTGAATTAATAAATTCTGTCATATTTTCCTGAAATAATCCTTTCATTGTCAAAACAAATCTCATCTCCAAAATAACCATCAAACATTGGTGAACTTGAATTTTTTTTGTAAAAGATGGTTTCCTTCACACATGAATAATGATGAACTGACACTGTGTTGAGAGACACGTGGACATATAGTTGTCTGTGTGACAGAGAGTACTGAGCTGTGTTGACACATGATTCACTGTGTGAGAATACATTACCTCCAAAACATAGTTCTAGGGTGGACAGTCAGGGAAATGTGGTATTATACATCAAAATAGTCCAGGGTTAGATGAGTCACAATCAACAAGTAACACATGTTAAAAATCGACATGAATAGATCATTTGTGCTGTAGTAAGCTCCTCGGGGGCTTAGGAACTTGACAAAAAGGGCACTTACAAAAACCAGCAAGTTAGCGGAAATGCACAACCTCTCCTTTAAACATTGGGGAATAATGGTTACAAGGCAGTTATAGAGCTCTTCTCCTTCTGTAAATAAGTTATAGGGGCTGTCATGTATGTTCTCAGTCTTTGTAGCCGGCGCTTATACTTACAGACTGGTCTAGAAGTTGGGATGAAGGTCGTTGTTGGAGAAGGGCACTTAATATGTCGAGTGAGTTTGATTTTATGCCACTTTTAGCAATATTCCAGCAATATCCCGGCGGGGGACACCAGAAATGGGCTTCACACATTGTACCCCTGTCGGGAATCGAAACCGGGCCTTCAGCGTGAAGAGCGAACGCTTTAACCACTGGACTACCCCACTGCCCCTCCATCAGTAATCTGAGATGAGTTTAATTTCTGTTTATAACTATGGATCTAGTCTGTGAGTTCTGGTGCTAATATTCACGCTGGCAACTCTCCCAACAGTCAACAGTAGTTACACATCACCTAACAATTCGATACTTGACCTCCAGCCAGCCCACCATGGCAGCTAATATCCATGTCACACAATACTAAACCAGCAAGGTACACATCAATACACTCCTTTCTCATGAACATGTTGCATCCATAAAATTTCTGATTCCTGTGACAGGATCAAACCACAGACCTTCTGACCCAAGGTTGGACACCTTGTCCACATGACCAAGGTTAACCAAGTCAGGAAGCTGACAAGGTAAGGATGTCATAGATCTGCGGGATGATTCCATGCCCTGCCACAAACCCAAGCTGCATATGCAGACCCAGAGAGCAGGTGCAGAGCTGTGCACCTTTTTTTAACTGGAACTTGTACAGGCACCTAGATTTACAAAGTGTACAGGTACAAGACCATAAATATCTCAATTTGTGATAAAATGAGTACCAAATGCATGGTGCTTCCAAGATTATTTACACATACCCATCGCCTGTATTTAAACATTTGATCTAAAAACGCACCCCTCCTCTTCCAAAAGGTGTGACAGCACCGGGGCTGCCATTGGGTCGAACACAGTACTTCATGATACAAAGCAGTCAAATCTTAAGTGCCAGCGTACTCACTCCAGTGGGAAAGAAACGAGAGAGACCGCCACGACCAACAGATCCAGAATGTTGAAGAGAGAGCGGCAGAAGGATTCCTTGTGTAACACCAGCCCATAGGTGATGATCTGCAAAAAACAAGTGGTATCACAAAATAGCCCGAAGCTCTTCAGAAGTACTATCCCATTCACTGGCCATAATGATTTGGACTACTTCATTGAAGATATTCAATTATTCCTTTGAACCTTGAGTGCGTGAATTGGGTTTTATGTTGCTTTTACAATCTCATTAACTCTTTCAACACCAGTCAACCAGAAGTGTTTACTGCTGGGACACCGAGTTCCCAGAGACTCTTGTGTGATAGATGAAGCCAACATTTATCAAAGAAAATACCTGCTTGTAAAATATATTTGCTACTACATGTTATACACCATTTGAAAGGTCTGGTCCTAAGGTTTATAATTATGAAAGTTATGTTTTTCACATTATTTAAAAAAATGCATTTACAACTTAATTAAATTTGTTGTAAATAAAAAATGTACGCTAACACGTTGTTAACATCCAGATTAAGGACCAAGGAAGCGAAAACTTGACGATTTTCGGCAAATATATGATTTCATAATATCCACGTACCTATTTCTGTTTTATTTTCATTGTTTACGTAATTGGAAAATCATTTTAAAAAGAATTACAAATAGTTTCTGTGATCGCCCATTTCCCGATAACAGCGACTGTCCGCTCAGTAAAATGAAGAAATACCCCTGTTTTCGAGGTTTCGTATGAATAACACGTGCGTCGAAGAATGGCATATGACACATCGCTGGAAAGCTTATTCCTTCATCTACACGCTCGTAACATCGACTGGTTTTTTCTCGTAGTTATAACAAGTGATTTCATTGGATTAAAATTGGTTTCTAATGACGCTTTCTTGCTGAAATCTGATACAAGTTTCGTGATTGGTCAATTTTGAGCACGTGACCTAAGGCAGCCAATCAAATTACAGCTGTGATACCAAGCTCGTGTTCGATAAATTACAGAAGTTTGCGAAAGAATTTTGTTAAATCGTGTTATTCTGAACGTTTTGAGCAGGAAATCACGATATATATTAAAAATATGGAACTTCGTGAATGTATCGTGCTAGGTTACGAGCTGTGACAAAGATTTTTCATGCATATATTTTTGCATTAAACATCGTGTCCGAGCCGAGAATTCAAGGCGACGAAAGCCGAGATGTCATTTGACTTACATTACCCGCGATCGCATGAAAAGATGGAAATAATAATATAGATGTAAGTTTGATTACTTTTAGATATGTTTTTGTTGATTTTATTTATTACTTTGTATAATATATTTAAAGATTTGTTTAAAACGTCCTTATTTTCCTCTTTGACGTGTTCGATGTGGACCCGTTGTCGAAATGTGTGTCCGAGAATTTTATTTTCAATAACATCGCGAGAAATAGTGAATAATTTTTTAATTTAACGATAAAAAATGTTAAATTAAAATGGAATATGTATTTCAGACATTGTGAAATGTGATAGATTTAATAAATGAATGGCATTACAGGTAGGTCCATAAAAATATATACTATTTTGACGTGACTACGGCTTGGCCGGATAACCGGCCTGCGGTGTCTGGGGACTCGATGCTTCTTGGCCAGATAACCGGCCTACGGTGTTGAAAGAGTTAATATCAAATTTTAGTTCTCGCAACCGCTAAACAAAGATTTGAGGACATCCCATTACACGTCACCTCAGACTGAACTATCACAAACTTTGATTGACCAATGGAATGAATGACAAGAAATCGACATTAGCCAATCAGGAGGCAGCTGTCTCGTGCTTTACGCACTAGCTTCAAACTGGCAACTACGTTCAAAACATATTTTGACAAATTTTCAATACAAAATTTAAAACTGAACAAAAGTGCATTCTGGAATGGCTAATAGATGGCCTAGATTGTATGGTCAGTCATAAAGTCCATAACTGTCATTCAGGATACCCTGTGTTACATTTTTCGAGATTGCATGATCAGAAAACACATTCTGACTGTCACTTTCATTATCTGGTAAGCGACGCTCTGGTTATATGAAAGGTCATTCTGACGTGACCCATAATGAGATTTTTGTTTAGCAGTAGCAAGAACTAGGGACTGATTTGAATGAGATTGTTTGAGATTGTTTGAGATTGTTTGCTTTTAGAAATATGGAATGGTCTTCAAACATTGTTCCAATGTGATGAAACGAAGCCAGATCTTTGGAAAGCTGGAAAGCCGAATGAACACTTTAACCACTTCGCTAGACATGATCTAATGCTTATTTATGACAGGTCTACTTACCTTGATGATAATCTCTATTGTGAAGACACTTGTAAAGAAGTAGTCGAAGTAGTTCAGGATCTGAAAGGTGGTGATGCCATAATCAGTAGTTGTACAGTAACTTCCTATATAACGAACACACTTACAACAAACTCACGGATATAACAAACTGTTTATGGTCCAGAACCTTAGCTGTATAAACGATGCATATATGCTTATTACGAACTACCGTTATAATGATCTAACATTATTGGTCCCTTTAGTTCGTTATAACAGTAGTTTAATGTAATTGCAATGTCAACAAATATTAGAAGCCTGTTGTCCCAAACTCGGATGTGTTCACACCACAATTGTGTCAAACTCTCAAAGTCTTAAACTAGAAGTTTTGAACTGGATGTGTCCAATTCCCTGTTGTCTCAAACTCAGTTTATAGTCCCAAATTAAAAATAATTGTTATGTGTACGCACACATTACAACATTAGGTATGAAAATCATCATAATCGAACACGAAATTCAGTCACAAGGGAAATACTGTGCGATGGAGGACTGCTGTAAAGGGAGACAACTCACGATGTTCCTGGGAGACTTTGAACGGAGGGGATCCTCAGCTGCCAACATGGCACTACTGATGAGGATGCAGGCCAGGACGATGTTGCCAAAGTAAGAGTGGTTGCAGGTCTTGTGGCAAAAGAGTCGGAATCTGCAAACACAGCAATCAACATTTTACACCAATTTACAGTGACAAGAATTCATGTTTTGCAATCTCACAAGAATTTCCATTGCCTCTGATACTACTAAAACCCAGGTCCAAATTACACTATACACCAAGCCAATAAACCCTGACAGTGAGATTGAATCCAAATGAACATAGTCATGTTCTTTGGTTTGTCACACAGCATACAGTCATACGATACTGTCATGAACAAGAGTGTCATTGAGTATGTGAAAACATTATGTATACGTCAGCGTAGAATACTTATCACCCTCAGAGGGGAGCACTAACCTACTTCCACCATGTGGGCTACGAACATGATGCACTTTACACACTAACGAAAAATCCTGAACTTCTCTCATCTACATCGTCCGACCTCGGCATGTGCACATACAGGGTAGTTACAAAAACAATCTGCTGAAACAATGGACACGACTACCCCCAATGTTATTAACCTCCAACGTGTTTGTGTGACCCAGTGAGGGTTTTTTACATGGTTAAATTCCCCTTATAAACCTACTGGCTGTTTGTGTAACTCGATGTGGAGTTTTTGAAATTGTGGTAACACCTCGTAGGAGGTATTACAATGATTGTAACACCTCGCAGGAGGTATAACAATGATTGTCACACCTCACAGGAGGGCTTACAATCATTGTCAACCCTTGATAGAACAAAAACTACGAACAGCCTACGAGACGCATGTGCAGATTTCGTGCCATTGCGAGACGCACATGCAGATTTCGCACCGTTGGGAAACCCACGTGCCGAGGTCACTGCTTTCATTGAACCGAGTTCACGACTGCAGGCGATATTTCATCTCCGATACAGGTTATACATTTGAGAGTTTTTATTACAGTTATTTAATTAAAAACGTTGTCTATGCGATGAGTCGGTTTATAAGTTGAACAAACCATTTCTCCTCAAGATTACCAGCGATTGTAAACCCTGACATTCCTCGGGAGCCTCCTTATAAGTTGGACAAACCACTTCTCCTCAGGAACCTTGAGATTGTAAACCCTGACATTCGGGAATATACCACCTGTCGGGGTTTACAATCTCAAGTTATCCCTCGGAGAAGTGGTTTCTCCTTCACATATCCTATCCTTAGCATGTATTACTCAACAACTCTTAGAGACCAAAAAAAATTAAATTTCGTTCGCCAGTTCAAGATTATTGTGTCACGATTCGAAACTTTTATTTCAATGCCGAGTTTTGATCTATCCAAAAGAATGCAAGCATACCTGTTTGTTGGTGAGAACATGAAGAGTGAGCTGGCTTGTGGGATGGGCTTTGCCTTGCTGGAGATGTGGAGTTCCGACATGCGACGTGGACGGGCAGTCGAGACAGTCTGTGTCTCGTCCTCATCCTCATCTTCTTCGTCCTCATCCTCATCGTCCTCTGTACCCTCATCCTTGTCGTCCTCCTCTTCTGGAAACACAAGTATGAGAAATGCAGGAGCAGGTATTATACTGATAGAGCAACTTCACTTCCACGAAACAATTACCGGGCAGAGTTCATACAGTCAACCCTTTCATTAGGGACTGACCAAAGCGGGTCTAGGGCTGGGACTTTTGAGGAAAACATAAATTTTTGGTCACTGCTTCAAGGCATACAGAAACCAAATAATAGAATAACATTTTTTATTTATTTTATTTAATTTTATGTTCAGCTAAAATGTTCATGTGTGTAAATTTTGGAGCAAATTTTCTTTCAAGCATTTTCTGGAGCAAATTAATTTTTTAACACTACAGTCTTTGTATACCGGCTAAAGTCCAGTCAATCTATGTTCTGGCTTCAGTTTGCAAACACAGGTTGAGGTCAACTTGAGAGTACCTTGTATAGGAACTTGATGACTGTTTCTGTATTCACCCGGCTCGTCACGATCGGGAGTCAAGTCAATATGGACATGATGATCACCAGAGCTGTCTCTCCTACTAAAAATATAGATCAATTACATCAAAATTAGCACTCTTGACATTTTCTAAAGAGTGTATTTATAGCGGCCATAAATTTTCCGAGTCCCGTGATGGGATTCGAACCACGGACCTTCTGATCAGAGGTCGGACGCCTTGTTCACATGACCAAAGAGGTTAATCCCGTCAGCAAGCTGACAAGGTAAGGATGTCATCTGTGGGATGACTCCACGCCCTGCTACATACTCCCCCGTCAACAGAAGGCACGTCCCGGGCCACATAGTAGGGTACTGAGGCTTATTTTGCTCAAATTTATTATGAACATGCTCAGCCCCACGTTGGGCGCCAATGTAGCGGCCATAAAATATCCGAGTCCCGTGATGGGATTCGAACCACAGACCTTCTGACCGAGGTCGGACGCCTTGTCCACATGACCAAAGAGGTTAACCCCGTCAGCAAGCTGACAAGGTAAGGGTGTCATCTGTGGGATGACTCCACGCGCTGCTAAAGATCAATTACATCAAAATTAGCACTCTGGACATTTTATTTTTGGACTCCTTTATTGGTTCCGATAATTTCACTCTGAATGGTCCTGTCTGAATCAATGGGATTTCACAGTTTAAAAACTTTCTGATAAATACTACCGGGTATTGCATATTTGTTTGCTCTTACCTCCGTGAGCTGGGCTGTCGGCTGAGATTTACAGATGCCTTGTCTTCGTCGTTTTCATTGTTATCATTTCCATTGACATCAACACCTTCATCTTCTTCGATGTTACCCTGGGTAAGGAAAAATACACTCAAAATCAAGATATATTTCACTTTTTCTACAGCAATTTTCCATATCAGGCATTTAAAAACAGCAAAACCTGTATCTGTGGCTAAATTTATATCATCACTTGTGTTGAAATTGCTTCAAAAAATCATCATAACACACAGAGCCTACCTCTCTACATACCAAGAATATTCTTGTAGATTTATAGAAAAACCTTACTTAAAAATTACTTAATAATGCAAAGTAAACTGAAGAATCTTTAGCTTAAAGACTGACAGCAAACCAATATGTGCTAGAAACACAGACTATTCTTTCTTAAATGTTCTCTAGCGCACACAAGAAAGAACTGAGGTTTTACCGCCTTGCAAATGCACAAGGATTCTGGGTAAGCATGATGCTATTACTGGCACAACTAATGTTATGGTAGCCAAAATACAGGATGATGGCAATGATGTAATAGAGGTTTTGTATTTGCAGAAATTGTATCTGTGGCTGAATTTATATCAAAACTTGTGTTGTATCGTACCTCTTTTTCCGGAGTTTTGCTTTTGGACCTTCGGATGGATCGTGTTCGTTCCTTCTCCTCATCCTTCTGCTGCTCGATCTCAGTCAGACTCTGGGCATCAGCCAAGTTGTCAACAGCAATGGCCAAGAAGACATTCAACAAGATATCTGAGAGGAGGTGTTAAGGGAAATATGCCTTGACTAAATGGAAAACTGTGAAATACATACATACCTATACATACAATACTTCCTATATATTCTAATACTTCCTCACAAGGACATATCTGTGAGGTGATAGTAGTGTAGAAATTGTTTTTGTTTGCGATGGCGGTATGTTAATGAAATGTTAACAGTTTTCATCGTCCTTTATTTATGGTATCAAGGCCCAAATTTGAAACAATTTTGTATATTTCCCAATGTTGCTACAATGTAACTTGACAGCTGCCAACCATGCCTTACAGTAAAACTTGCATTATTGAAATAATCTAGACTAACAAATGCCTGGATAAACGAATTATGTCATTTTGTAAACATAAGAAGCGTTCCCAACAGTGATGACCCAGATTAACGGGGCCCAGACTACGGGTGTACAGCTGATTGCTGTGTCCGGCTTAGTTTACGAGAAAATACACAAGGTAATCTTAATCCCTGGATATCAAACAATGCCTAGCAGAACGAAAAATACAATTTAAACGGTAAATCAACATGTCTGGTGATTTTTTATCTCAAATTTCGAATTTGTACTGACCAAGTTTCTCATCGATAAAGGGGTAGATCTCTACGGTGTAATTTTTTTTCTGCGCTTGGTATTCGAATTTTTTTTTCTCCAAAATATTGAATCCACTAGAGGGGGGTGTGCATTATACATGAGTGCGCACTATACTCAAGAAAATATGGTATCTAGGGGCATATTTGGCCCATTTGTCTCAGGTGTTGCCATTCCCTGAGAAGAGTTGCATCCCTTGGGCCCGCCAGAAATCTCTGATCATGGGTTTGAATCCCAATATTTCTAGCTTTGCCAGCACCATACCCGTGGTCGTAGGATTCCTTAGAAAATGGATGTAAAACATCTCTTGCCTGCGCACATGTATTTGAAAAAGAGATTCTTAAAAGCATTGTGGTTATCGTCTCTGTAGCCTTGTGATTCACATTCGAAGCAATAGGTAAAAACAATGAGATGACGTCACTAGAGGCCTATAAGTCCAGGAAGTGCGTGACCAGTACAGATGGAGTGTACAGATCAAAGGCAAGGATACAGTTACCACAAATGAAGAGCACAACGAAGTATATACAGACGATGACGCCGGGCTTCTTGACGCCGCCATACGCCCTGATCCCATCATACATCACCATGTTCCAGTCCTCACCAGTCAGGATCTGAAGCGTGGGGATCACAATCAGTCATGTATCACCTTTAAGAACTCTATTCCCAAAAAAATCACCTTATGTGTGACATTTAAAGGGGATTCATAATACAAACATATTTAACATTAGCAAATCAACCATTTAGCACTTGTTTTGCACCTGTGCTCAAATATTGAATTCATGGAAAATTCATTGTGTGTTACTAGACTGGGAAATATGGACCAAATGTAAAATAAATGCTGCTTTAACACATTGATTACATGTTCGTTTGAATCATCTCAATTATGAGGTATTAGTATAGTCACATGGTAACATATTGATTACATGTGTGTTTGTATCACCTCGATTATGAGGTATTAGTATAGTCACATGGTAACATATTGATTACATGTGTGTTTGTATCACCACAATTATGAGGTTTTAGTATAGTCACATAGTAACACATTGATTATGTGTTCGTTTGTATCACCTCAATTATGAGGTATTAGTATAGTCACATAGTAACACATTGATTACATGTTCGTTTGTATCACCTCAATTATGAGGTATTAGTAGTCACATGGTAACATATTGATTACAATGTGTCTGTATCACCTCAATTATGAGGTATTAGTATAGTCACATGAATATGTGCATAGACATGGGTAAATGTTAGTGGTTAAGCCTGATGCCTATTTCAGATCAAAGTCTAGATGTTGTAAAGTGTGAGTGGAAACATTGCCTCTGTGTGAACTTGAATCAAACTTGCTAATACTGCCAACTTGCCTGCTCCTTCAAGGTGGTGAGGTGAAATGGGGTTTAACATCACGTACAAGACTATTGCACTTATATAGCGATGCGTGTGTGTGTGTGTCTGTGCGTGTGTGTGTGTCTGTGCGTGTGTGTGTGTGTCAGTGCGTGTGCGTAGCTGCTTCTACTAGTCCAGAATAATGCCAATTTCATACTGTATGAATACCCCACTCAGACACAGTATACTGACTCCAAGCTAACCAGTCCTTGTTTTAGCCCCTTAATGCTGAGACAGGTATTATCTATTAAAAGTCTTTTGGTATGGCGCGGACATTGATTATGTGTTCATTTGTATCACCTCAATTATTACTCTGCTCCCTGGGAGACATTCTACCACTAGACCAAGGACGCAATCCAAGGCAACGAAGCCTCCCTACCAGGAACATGGACAACAAGGACTGCCAGAAGGTATCAAACTCTGCTCCCTGGGGAGACATTCTACCACTAGACCAAGGAGGCAATCCAAGGCAATGAAGCCTCCCTACCTGGAACACGGACAACAAGGACTGCCAGAAGGTATCAAAGTTGCTCCTGGGAGTCTGCTGGTCAAAGTTGAACTTGCCACCAAACAGTTGCATCCCAAGTAAGGCGAAGATAACAATGAAGAGAAACAACAGCAACAACAAACTGGCAATGGATCGCATACTGTTCAACAGTGACGCTACAAGGTTCCGCAGTGACGACCAGTACCTGGAGAAACAAAGTACAACGTGACATTCTGATGCATGCGGTTCCAGGGATTTATCTAGACTTGCTCCGGGGATGATATTTAATCCCAAATCAGCAGAAAATGTCAGTAAAATTTCATAATTTGAATTCAATTCTTTTTCCCAATTACTCAGAATTCACGTAATGAGAACATACAAAAAAATAATTTTTGAACAATATCCCCATTTTCCCCCAATTTGCTTGCTAAAGGCAATTAATTTGGAATCGTGTATAAATCCGTCATGTTCATGTTTAATGCATATGGGAGGTTATCATGGCCTCAAATTCTAATCTAAAAATAAAAAGTTTTGTTTTTTAAAGCCACATATCTACCATATTTTACTTGTATGTTATCTATTCATAATTCTTACTTGATTTTCACTCATATGTAATAAATACAATACTGTATACATGTCTTATCCAATCATAATTAATTAATTTTAACGTATATATGTTATAACTTCAAATTTTACCAAATCAGTGGTATGTATCATGTTTTTCTAGTACCCCCTGCTGTGATATTGCCTGAATACTGCTAAAGCACTGACAACCACACTCACTTACTCACTTATGTATCAGGCTATCTGATAATAATCCACACTTGACTTTCAATCAGGTACGATAACTGCCCTGATAACAGTCCCTTAGTCAGTCTTAATGTTTTAGTTTATGTAATAGGGCTGGGACAGGTAACTCTGGTACTCAGGTCGTGTGGGTCTTGAGTAGGACCCGGGTACCCACAGGATGAATCAGACCCTTGGTTAGTCACGTGATGGATTGTTAAATGACAAAAACTTACTATAGCTCAGTGGTTACACTACATGTCTCTAATGTTCGCATTTCTTTCTGACGATGCACACATTCCTTTTGACTTGTATATGTTTGAGTAGAGATAAAGCTTTAGTCAACTTCAGTGTACGCATGATCTGATTGTTTGATACATGTATCTTAATAGTTTTAACCAGGGTGGTAAAACAATTCCCAATCAAGACATTTTGGTCCCAACTCTTGAGACCTACAGCAGGTACCCGGGTAGGGTTGGGTAATAGGGGGTATGTACCGGGTAGTAAATTTGGACTCGTCCCAGCCCTACTATGTAATATATCCAAAATCCACCATATTACATCTGATAAAACTTTCCCTGTCAAATGTCCCTAACATGCATTACTAGCACATTAAAGCAATGTGTGTGGACAGGTTCATCACTTCCCAGGGCGGTCGGGTAGTCTAGTGGTTAAAGCGTTCCCTCGTTACGCCGAAGACCCCAACATGGTTACAATGTGTGAAGCCCATTTCTGGTGTCCCCCGCCGTGATATTGCTGGAATATTGCTAAAATCGACGTAAAACCATACTCACTCACTCATCACTTGCCACATGGAACTCACCTGGTAGCCTTGAAAACTCGGAGTAAACGAGCACACCTGAGCACAGACACCCCCAGGGGTGGCATCACGCCCGTGTATATAAGGATCACTTCCAGTATACTGAACAACACAACAAAACTGTCAAAACGGTTAAACAGGGACACGAAGTACCCTTGGAAGCCAAGACTGTACATTTTGAGAAGCATCTCAAAGGTAAACAACACCACAAAAAACATATTGGCAATGGCTGGAAGAGAAAGAAAAAACATTGTTTAGCATATAATTAAATAAACATTTGTTCAAATATTACTTTTTTTCATTAGTTATCAATATCATCTCAATAGGTATCTCTTATTTGTATCTTATATAATGTCAATATATAATAATTATCATGATTCTATATACACATGTACATTTTGTTTCTATAATATTTTCTGATTTATAATATTCAAAAACTCATCACTTGTCATCATTACAAATGATTGTATATTATCTTCTCATGTTCTTTTCCTGTATTTTGGGGATTCCTTAATTAAAAATAACATTAACCAAAAATATATTAACTGAGATTACATTTGGCTATAGGAAAAAGGAAATGTTTCTCAGGCATTGGAGCATCACTAAAAATCCTGCATATCAGTCATTATTATTGCCAATAAAAACATACTTTTCAAATTTCCTCATCATCTGAAGTAGACTCAACAGCTTACATTGTATTGAAGAGCCAAGTGCATGTGTACTGTATTTCTTTTCAACTTTCCACATTTTGCTGCTTTCAATAAACAATTTAACAAGACCTCCCTCCCCATTTTTTTAAGAAACGTGCCTGAGAACCATTTTTGTCCATGCAGCCTCACTAAAACAGAAATAGTTATAATTGATAAAAACTAACCTTGAAAATTGTCCAACCATGGGGGTTGTTGATAGTGTTCAGAAGTAAGCACACATGTATTCAAAAACACAAGAACAATAACTATCCAATAGAATGCTTGAGATTTCACTATTTTCCGGCATCCTCTTCTACATCTTCTATTAAATTTTTGAAAACGTAACCTGGAACAAAATGTATACATCATTCCACACACTATCCCAACATCAGCAACCTGTGATACTAACACCACATATATACTGTGAAAGCTATCCATATGATGGTATTGATTTTTGTGGTTGTTAAGGTGAATTCTCCTGAATTGTCTCCCTTTGCACAAAGATGTCTGCCTGTAACATATACTTGTACAGACTTCCAGCTGACGCAGCTTGAGATCACTTTGTAGAATGCTTCCAAGGAGTAGGATTTACAGTCATTAGATATGTGTGTGTTTGAAGAATACCGTATTCGACGTAATAAGCGCCCTGCTCTAATAAGCGCCCACGGCCATATTTGCTAATATATTGGCCAGTGAACAATCCCAATTAGCACCCCTTCCGATTGGTCAATGTAAAAAAGACTTATTTATTCGCGTATACTGCGCACTCGTGTGTTATATGCACCCTTAATTATGGGCATTTAAATTCTGGAAAAATATATCTGTCGTATATAAACATTTCAGGCTGTCAGCATAAACCACGAAATTGATCTTTCAACTGTTTTTTTCACCAAAATAATATTCTAATAAGAGCCCCCTATTTTTAATTTTGAGAGCGCCCTGTGCGCTTATTACGTCGAATACGGTAATGTTTTAATGCGAATAATTATTTTGCTCTCACTTTTTAGTTTGAAACCAGGAGTGCTGTATTTCCCCGCTCCCCATTTCCTCCGTTTTCTCTATAGCATCTGTCTCCGCAACAGCTTTACCTGAAACAGACAAACATCAAAGTAAGCAATACCTCAGACACTCTGCCTTCAGACAAGTTGGTGTTGATCAGCATAAACTACCCCACCATACATAAATGACAATTGTACCATATCTCATAACCCCTTTAGACTGACTTATTGATTTCAAATTTTACGTCAGCAAAACATATAGTTGATAAAAATTGCTTTGACGTCATTCTTATCTTTAAACTTCAATTCTAATCCAGCTGTCATTATTGTATGGCGTGAAGGATGAAAAGGTCCCTCAATCCCTCAAGATAAAAGTAGGGATTGGGTACACCCGTGCAAATTGATAGAATCACCACCAGATAACACCAGGGGCGGTCGGGTAGCCTAGTGGTTAAAGCGTTCGCTCGTCACGCCAAAGACCCGGGTTCGATTCCCGACATGGGTACAATGTGTGAAGCCCATTTCTGGTGTCCCCCGCCGTGATATTGCTGGAATATTGCTAAAAGCGGCGTAAAACCAAACTCACTCACTCACTCACCAGATAACACCAAACTGATGTGGGGCGATGGGGTAGCCTAGCGGTTAAATCATTTGATCATCACGCCGAAGGCCAAGGTTCAATTTCTTACATGGATACAATGTGTGAAATCCATTTCTGGGGCCCCCTGCCGTGATATTGCTGGAATATAGTTAAAAGCGGCGTAAAACCATACTAACTCACTCACCAAACTGATGCTGTGGATCCCTACTGCCACTTAATCTCCACAGCCATGTCTGGTTATAGTGAGTGATTGAGTTGGGTTTAACGATGATATAAATATTTCAGTTACATCATTGGGTGGGAAAAAGTGGCTTAGCCCCAAGTGATGCAGATCCTTACCTCTTTGTGAATCCAATGGGGACAGGTGTGGTGCTGACAAACCCATAAACAAGATCAGGGCAAATCGAGATTCAGAATGGTTACTTACTGTGTCTGGGGGTATTCCCATCTTCTACTTCATCTTCATTTTCTGGATCTATGTCCTCTGCAAAATATATCGCACACAACATTGAAAGTTTGCTTGATTTGGGCCACAAATATGTAGGGAGTTATCCACAGGGTGTCTGGGATAGTGGGCTTTGTATTATCTTGGCCAAAATTAAGGTAACAGCATTGAACAATATATCAGGTTCAAACCGAGACAACAAACCTCAGTTCTCCTACTCATTTTTAAAAATTTGCATCTACTGAAATCCAATCTTCAAACAGAATTTGGCTAAAACACTGCAAATACTAAACCGTTACGTAATATCTGTGCCTCAATCCTTCAAAAGACCTACAGGCCAAGTCTCATATTGTTGTTTGTTTGTATGTTTGTTGCGTAATGCCACAGTCAGCAATATTCCAGCTATTTGACGGTTTGTAAATAATCAAGTCTGGGCCACATCATCCAGTGATTGACATCATGAGCATTGGTCCACGCAATTAGGGCATACAAGCCTGCCCACCCAAATCAGACAGTCGCCTCTTTCAACCAGACGGATATTCTTACCCTGGATCAAGCTCCTTCCCAGCGCGTGACACCTTCGTTACACTCTTGGTAACATCGCTGCCACCAGTGTGGGCGCGGCCATTACAAGAATCTTGAAATTTGCTCTCTAACCCCATATGTAGTAACCATTATACTTTTGTTTATGTCTTTGGGAATGCCATCATATTTCATTTTGAAAAGGTTTACGACTGAAAATGTTTTCCAGATGAATTTACTTCATTGTTTTAATAATCAGATTGATTCGAGATTGCAGACTAACGGAAAATCAACCAACTTCTCCCCTACATTCTTACTATATCAATTAAAGATGATAGTTTTAATGAAATAGAAATTCAAATTGACAAACAAAGAAAGTAATTTATCAGCGGTAAGTGTATTCGGCGTCACGACAGTCACTTGTTTGTAAACATAACGGTCATTCGGTTGCGAGTTCAACTCCAAGCATGGTTGGGGCCACCTATCACAGTGGGGAGTTTTGACTGGTGGCAGCGATAGTATAGAGAGCTATTGCTGTGAGGAGCTTGACCCCGGATACCCAAGGGTTGACAACTCTTATACACATCATTGTACAAACATAATAACTATACAATGCCTCACCTGCTTGTGTTATCCAGTCTAAATACCCCCTAAGATCTTCTTCTAATTGCTGTTTTTCTCTAAGTTTTTGAAAATCACCCCGAGCTTTTGCTTTTTCTCTCTCTTTGGAAAACTCTCTGTAACAGAATGGAGAACATCATTAGTGGACTGTTTTACAGCTAAAATTAATATGTCAACCATATTACAATAACAAGTGAACATGAAAAACATTTTTTTCAGAAGCTTTAAACTGGTACAAATTATGATCAAAATCATCCTTTAATTCTTAGAAATTGAATGAGTTAACGCCTGAAAGTCAGCAAATATTAAAGACCGTCAGTGGTGTAGTCATGTAATGATCCTGGGACACTGTAGCTCACCTAGGTAAGCAAGTCTACAAAGACAGACACATAATAAAAGTATCTGTCAGCATTGATATTCAGTTATTTTCTGTTTAGAAGTGAGGACTTGAAAGAAAAAAATAGAAACATACATGCAAATGTCACCTTTGTTCTGGAAATTTAAGGGACATTCAAAGAGCCAAAAGACAGTTTGAGAGAATTCAAGAGCATGGCCAAAACATAAACGTCAAAAACTTATATGATAAAAAACACAGCATGGCCATAAATAGGTTCTTAACAATGGCTGCCATGTCGGCTAAATTTAAAATCAGATTTAAACCACTTATTCAGGTGTTTTAATTTGTGGAAACAAGCAGTTGGAAGTTTCAGCTTCCAAAATGTTTTACATCACACAAAAGGCAAACATGCCCGAACATATGCTCACTTGACTTTCAGTCAGGTGAGCTAAAAATTGGTTTCGGATTCTGTCGACACTAAAATAGTTAAAATGGAAAATGGAAAAGTCTGGCCTAGTGGTGTAGGCAACTTACCCGCTCAACACACCAAGAACAAGGTTGAGAACAAAAAAGGAGCCTATGATAATTAAGCTGATAAAATAGATCCACGGCCACTCACTTCCCACAGCATCATTCACCTGAAACACAGATCAGAGGTACCAGAAATGCACATATTTAGGCCTCTACATATAATAGCTCAAGGCCGCAGTCCTATAGCTGGAATACTGCTGAGTGCAGCGTTAAACAACAAACAAACAAACTATAGCTCATGGGCTTAAAAGCGAGATTGCTTTTTGGTGTGTTTTTTTAAATCAATTTTGAGTTATCCATCCCTCGCCCACATTTCAAAACAATGGAATTTGACAGTATTACGCTGATAATCAACACCTTTTTCAGACTGCTAAAGCTGCGAGAGGCATCAATATTTATGTGACACTTTGGTCTCCACAATTGTTTTTCATTATATTTTGGTGTTTAAGTGGTGTATAACTTTCAAATTTGAAAAAAAGTTGATTCATTAAAATTAAATTAGTCATGTTTGCATGTTTTTCATATTTAAGTCCAGGGCTTAATTCAGGATGCAATATTTAGTTCTAAAATGAGACAAAACCTGTTATTATGCCCTGGGCTTAAAGTATTTGTGTATTCTTTTGATATGAAATACTTAAACACAAGTCAATAAGATTTAAATATCCGAGGCTTACCGAGGAGTTTTAAACATCTGTCAATGAGTGTTGATATATTTAATATCAAAAGACATGAACATGATGAGTGTTGATATACATGATGAAGGTAAGATCAATTACCATACAAAATCATAACTCTAACGTTTTTAGTTTGAAAGTTATGTAGCATGTTAGCAATAATTTATTATCCAAAGCTTATTGCCTGAAGCTTATCATCTATCAAATACAGCCTATAAGACAATGTGACAACATTTGTGACAAGGACACAACACCACTAAATACTCACATCATACAAAACATCTGTCCATCCTTCATTGGTTATACACTGGAACACTGTTAGCATAGCTAAACCAAAGTTATCAAAGTTTGTAATGCCATCATTTGGCCCTATCCATGAATCCTTCACACACTCGGATCCGTTCACTACGCTTTTACAATCGAATCCCCTTCCACACGGGTGAGGATCAGGTAAAGCTTCTCTTACTGAAAGAGAAGGAAAAGAAAAAGCATAATTAGTCTGTTTTTTTCAAAATCAACAAAATGTAATAACTGCAATCCATTGTTTTAATGATTCTACCAATAAGTTTTCCCTCATGTGAGAGCAGCTTTGATTCCAAAAACATTGTCACTCAGTCTCCATAGCTCACCTGAATTTAATTAGTGACATGGTACTTAAAATAATAATCAATTTGCAATCAGGATTTGAGAAAGTGATGAAACTATGTTTGGATCAACAGGGCTGCTAATGTTTGGTATAACATAGACATGGTCTGTATAGTGTTCACACAATGCATATCAACAGTTACACACATCTCTGATCAAATATGGCCGCCATGGGGCAAAAGTAACATTTTCAATGGCCGCCATGGGGGCCATCTTTAAAATCTGATCTGCTTTTTGTGAGCATGTATACCATTGCAAGGATTACTGATACAAAGTTTCAGTTAAAAAAAATTCTTACAGGTGGAAAAAATGTAAAAAGCATGCAAAGGACAGTCTGATGTGACATTAGTTTATCACATACTTGATGCACTTATAATTCATGCACATGAATAATGTTTTGAAATGGCAAAAAAATGGGCTGCTTTAAACATTTTTTCAGTTATATCAGAGCGTGTCAATTTGATGTGGAGGGAAGCTTGAAGTGACAAAAATTATAGTTGAGTACCACTTTGGTAAAACCCTCTGGCACAACCACATATCATAATCAGGGATTCAAACTGGCAATCAGCAGCTCCTGGGCACCATTCCACAGAGCAATCTTAGTTCTACATTTGTCACAACTCCCACACTCTAACATAAACTTATTATAAGCGTTACACTAAAATTGCTTTGTGGAATGAGACCCTCCACAAGTAAAGAGAAATGCGCTTCTTTGGAGCACTATGAAAGAGTCTGATAATAAAGTGAGATATTTGAGTAAATCATTAATACTTACATGGATTTTTAAAATAACAGGTATCATGTAACTTCCCTGAGAAGAGTTCTAGTCCAATGATAGCGTAAATGATGATTACAAAGATAACTAACAGTGCTATGTGTAACAAAGGCACCATTGCTCGGAGGATAGAATTCAACACTACTTGTAAACCTGAAAACAACAAAAATACCATGGTTAACAATTAATACATTCAAACATTCACCATCACAAACATTTCAACTGTTCATCCATCTGCCTATAAAGGTTGTTTCTCCTCATGTTGCATTTCCATTGTTTTGTTGGATTATTATACTTCAATATTTCATCAATCCTCTTTAAAATTTCTCCTGACTCAAATGACAGAATTACTACGTCATACATAGGTCACAAAATCCTTTTAATAATATTTGATTTTAACATGACACAGTGATGCAGTGACACAGCTTCACACATTGTACCCATGAGGGGAATTGAACCTGGGGCCTCAGCGTGACAAGCAAACGCTTTAACCACTAGGCTACCCGACAGCCCTTTAGAATGATGGCGCATCATTAATGCTACAAGGGCTGTTGCCATACCACGTTATTAGCATGGAGCCACACAGCAGAAATGGTGTTGGTCATGTCACTTCCAAAATGAAGACTTTGTGGTTAATGGATTCAAGGTATTTTGCACAACAGAGTGGAGATATGATAGACTGGATAATTGAGGCTGTTCATTAAACAGTGCTGATTCTCTTAAAAAGGAACATCATGCTCTACTTAAACAGCACTACAAGTGGTGCCACGGCACTGTAGCTCACCTTACTATAAATTCAACAGTTTAAAATTACAACAAAGACAGACACTTAAAAAGGTTGCTGGCAGCATTCATGTTCATATTCAAATTTAGTTTCATAAAAAAATGTAAAGTCAAATAAAGGCCTAAATTGAAATATAGTGAATTTATTTTTGTTGAGACCTATAGTCAACAACACATGTACCAAATTTCATTCCACTTTGAAATAAATGTCTGGGAAATGGCCAAAATTAGGTTGTTCAATGTGGCTGGGGTGTCATCATTGGTGGCAACAAGCATGTTACCTTTCATCTTCATTGGTTTCAAGTGTTTTCTGAGATGACGATGTTTACAGTGAGAGGAAATGCATTTGGAAAGAATTTAGGAGCGTGGTCAAAGTGTAAAGGTCAAATAAAGGTATTCAATATGGCTGCCATAGTGGCCATATTGAAAATCAGATTCAAACAAATCGGGGTGTAATCATTGGTGGGAAGAGCATGTTTCAGCTTCATTGGTCCAGTAGTTTCTGATGAAGATGTTAAAACAACAATACACAACAGACATAAGCTCACTTTACTTGCAGTTAGGTGAGCTAAAAATGAACATGTTGTCATGCTATACGTACTTGGAGCTCTGGATACAAGCCGCAATGGCCTCAAAACCCTGAAGGCTCGTAGAGCTTTCACATCAAACCCTTTGCTATTTATCTCAGAAAGGATCTGACTTATAATACTGAAACATAAGAGAAACAATAATGAATATAATGTGAAACCCCCCGAGAAAAACAAAGCTATTGGGTTCTGTAGCTCACCTGATCTACATCTGCCATTATCAAAATGATGAAGCATTAATATGGATACATTGAAATACAGCCATGAGGTTCTAATTTCTGTTTTGTCATGATAGAATTCGTTTTGTATTCTGAAGGAAACAGACATGAATTTTTTAAATGTATTTTTCGCCAGGACATAACAGTACCCAATGGCCATTTTAACCACTGAAGGGACTGTGTGGTATCCTTGCAGTAAAACATTTGGCTCGTTACAACAAAGATCTGGAACTGATTCCAAACATATGTGCAATGTGGGAGGCCGATTCTTGCTGCCCCCTGCCATGTTTTTTGTTTGTTTGTTTGTTGTTTTACGCCACACTCAGCAATATTCCAGCTACATGACGGCAGTCCGTACATAATCGAGTCTGGACCAGACAATCCAGTTATTGAAAATCATGAGCATCGATCCACGCAATTGGGATTGATAACATGCATCAACCAAGTCAGCAAGCCTGACCACCCGATCCCATTAGTTGCCAACCCCTGCAATGATGCTGCTGGAATAGTGACAACAGTTGCATACAAGCAGTGTTTGACAAAAGCGCCTCCCCATAGGCCCATGAGGTGAGGTGAAATTGGGTTTAACGTCGCGTCCAAGATTATTGCACTTATATAGCGACGTGCATGCACGTGTATGTGTGTGTGTGGCTGCTTGTACTAGTCTGGACTGATGCCGATTTATAGTGCTAGCTCACTGAGATACCATGCCGCAGTTTAACATGAATACCCCACTCAGACACAGTATACTGACTCCGAGCCGACCAGTCCTTGTTTTAGCCCCTTAATGCCGAGCGCCAGACAGGGTAACAACAAGTACAATCTTTTAACGTCTTTTTGTATGACGCGGCCCGGGATCGAACCCTGGACCTTCCGCTCTCCGGGCGGACGCTCTACCACAAGACCACGGAGGCCGTCCATAGGCCCATGAGAGGTAGATCTAGTTTAGGGTACATAATTTCATATTGGTATGGGTCCATATGGCCTGCAGTAAATTTAAATGTTGATTTATTTGTAACAGTAAGCTGCAGTTTTTTCAATGAGGGCCTGGAGAGTTTAGGCAGGGCCAGCAGCTCACAAAGTCTCTGCGCCCTGATGGCATCCTGGCAATATGGTTTCTTTTCAAACACTGCATACAAGCTAACTCCCTCACTCACTTATTCAAACACTGAAAATAACAGCTGACGTATTTAGCAGCACCACAGCCAATTCAATCAACATAAGTAACCGATGTAGGTTTTTATTCCTCAAATTAGTGTTGCAATATCAGTGCCCTGTAGCCATTTCAGCAAGTGTATATCAAATGAAGAATTACATGCTCTCCATAAAAACTGTCAATCGTATCTACATGGCAACAAGCAATCCTCTTGAAAACATTACTAGCAATGCATTGTGTGTACAAAGCAATGACAATTCAAGGCTAAAAAAATGACCTAGATTTCTCAACACTGGATAATGACAGGGAATTGAATCCATTCCCTAAAGAAGTCAGCTTTCTGATCACTAGACTGTCTGTTAATTTGATTTCAAGAGATCTGAGTTGTCATGAATTATTCACCCTACAAGTTGAGAGCTTCACATAACAGCATGGTGGGACCTTGGATAGACAGTTTCACTGCATGGGGATGGTCCATTTATCATTAATAACCGTTCTGTCTGTCCGTGACCAATGACATCATGGGCTTGGGCTTTGTATGCGGAACAACGAACAGATATGTGACTGTGAGTGAGTGAGTGAGTGAGTGAGTATGGTTTTACGCCGCTTTTAGCAATATTCCAGCAATATCACAGCGGGGGACACCAGAAATGAGCTTCACACATTGTACCCATGTCGGGAATCGAACCCGGGTCTTCTGCGTGACGAGCGAACGCTTTAACCACCAGGCTACCCGACCGCCCCATATGTGACTGTGACAATTCAAAAATGCCCAAATTGGATGACTTCATTATATTATTGGTATTATTTACCTGAAAATTATCACATTTGAATGGCCTGTAATGAATTCAGACGTGACTGACTTCTCATGCCCAAATTATTTATTTTACACACTTTATTTTTGGTTAACTGATTTTGACATGGCTTGGTCAAGATAAATTTGAATATAAATTTGTGTGGCTCAATATATATATATTTTTGTAAGGCATAAAGTGTTCTGGGTTGGTTGGGGTATTAGGATAAAGAAATAATTCTGTTGAAAAGTGAAGAATGTTTACTGTGTTCACTATGCTTACCATGTTCACTATGTTCAAAAACATTAAGTTATGTGTTTGTTTGGTTAATGTAGCACACATGTGAAGCCCATTTCTTGTGTAAATAATCAAGCCTAGAAAGGACAACCCAATGATTGACATCGTGAGCATTGATCTGCACAATTGGGATACGATGACATGCATCAACCAAATCAGCAAGTGACCACCTAATCCTGTAAGTCGCCTCTTATGCCAAACATGGGTTGCTGAAGACCTACTCTAACCCGAATCTTAATGGGTATCATAATATGTAAGTAATCAAAGAAAGATTTGCAGTTCCAACTTAATTATATCATAAAGATTCATGGGTGTAAAAGCTCCTGACATGTGGAGCAAGGTTGTGAGTGAGTGAGTGAGTATGGTTTTACGCCGCTTTTGGCAATATTCCAGCAACATCACAGCCGGGGACACCAGAAATGGGCTTCACACATTGTACCCATGTCGGGAATCGAACCCGGGTCTTCGGCGTGACGAGCGAACGCTTTAACCACCAGGCTACCCGACCGCCCCAGAGCAAGGTTGTGAATCGTAGAGTCTGTTATGGTCAGTAATTTGTCCCAGATAAATGTTGACTGGTAGCCAAGTCCCTCGAGGAGGTTGTCTTGGTGCAAGTCTGCAGATAAGAAGCCCAATAAAGCATATACACCTACACCCACGTCAATGTTTTACCACGTGAGAGGGGATAACATGTACACACGATATACACAGCATACGCCTCACTGATTTCAAAATCTGGAACATAAATCTGAGCTTTTTATTGATTGACCTTTTTGCTATTGAATTACATTCCCAGAAGTTTTGATTACATGAATGACATTCTCAGAACTAAAGTACTTAAGTTATTTACTGGGTCTGATAAGAACTAACAGTAATCCTCTGGTTTTAACAACGTTAACAATAATCTCTGAGACTGATTAAGAATTTGATAGCCAACTTATGGCAACAGATGTACACTGAATCGGAGAATTGTTTGTCGCAAATTATGTTAATGAAGAGGTGAAACAAACTCCGAATTGTGAGTTCTAATTTCTGGGCAATGAACATGTTCATCATTAGAGAATTATGAGTCCAGGCAATCACAAGAAATGACCCAGAATTGGAGCATTGCGAGTCCTGACTACTGCAATGAATGACACAAACTGGAAAATTGCAGTGAACTGTGAGTCCCGCCATGATGAATGAGGCCAGGAACTGTGTCATTACTACCCAAGTATCAGTACTGCACATTCCTATAAAAGTTACAGCAGATGCACCGTCAAAAGTTTAATCCTTAAGCTGTGAATGAATGAGTAAAGCTCAACAGCTTGATGATTTTATTTCCATTAACTGAATTCAATACTAAAGTTAAACCTTGTTCCACAATGACTGTTAAAGTGATAGGAAGTAGGATAATGAAAGCCTATGATAAGATTAGACAGTGGTATGTAATTATCATACAATTGTATCAGGGCCTTTTCAAACTTTTGGATATATGGGGATAAACTACGTGGGGGCACGGGTGGCCCAGTCGTCTAAGGCGCCGCAATTCGCTGTGCAGAGTTGCGTCCCTTGTGCACTCCAGAAACCTATGATCATGGATTCGAATCCCGGTTCGTCCTGATTATGTTTCTAGGTTTGTCAGCACCATACCAGTGCTCGTGGGTTTCACCGAAGTGGTAAACATCCGAGACCTGCATCACTTTCCGGGCTTTCCTCCGACATTAAGCTGACATGCCGCGATATAACTGTAATACTGTTCAAAGCGGCTTTAAACCCAACTCACTCACTCACTAATTGGATTCATGATTCTTATTTCACAACCCTACACTATGTGACTAAAACGGGGCTACTCCTGGTATTCTCAATCAAAATGGGTTCCCAAGAGCCGATGCTTGTCTCATGAAGTGATTTCAGGGAGGATTGGGTGGACACAGAGCGGGACCTGGTTGAGGGTGCGCCTTAGTATCACCACTCATGCCACCAACCACTGGTTTGACTGACTGAAATTATTGCAGTTCACTGTGGTATAGCCGAAATCTGCTGACTGGCATAAAAAACCAAATACCCACGGTACATTTGCATCTTTACTTACAACAAGCATGGAACCTATGTTTCCAACCACATTCACAGACTGCCAAAATTGAGACTTTTCCCACCAAATGCAGATTAAGTTTCATGAGTGTGAAGGGATGGATTTTGGTTTAAAGTGTGAGCAAATATATTTTTCAAATGCCCACTGAATGTGTCAACATCTTTAAAATGCCTGTGCACAGAAGAGCTTTCAAAATGGCTGCCTGTAGAGATTATGCCTCACAGCAAACAGGTGAAGACAATATTTTCTTTGAAAGTTGTTCAAACTCAATGAACTTTTTGCTCGTGCTTTGAAAGTATTCCCTTGAGTGTGGAATGTCTTTCCTGAATGGGAGGAGATTCAAGCACTTGGAAATCCTTCACACAACCACTGTGCTTGAGGTGCAATGCTCCAGCATCAGTTATCTTAATGAGAGAAATTGGGAACACCAGTGTGCAGGTGTTAGGTGCCATGGTCTCTATTGCTCGTCTCATCTGTCTCCGATTATCAATCTTTTCTTTCTGTGTACAGAGTATCTACTTTACATCTGTCAGTCTTTAACATTTCTTTCTTCATGTGTCAGTATGTCTTCATATTTTTTGTCTGCAGGAGCATATCTGCCTTTAACTATTTGTCTTCATGGGTATGTCTGTCCATCTTTGGGTTATTTGTCTTCAGGAGTGTGTCTGTCTGTCTTTGGTTTGTTTGTCTTCAGGAGTGTGTCTGTCCATCTTTGGGTTATTTGTCTTCAGGAGTGTGTCTGTCCATCTTTGGGTTATTTGTCTTCAGGAGTGTGTCTGTCTGTCTTTGGTTTGTTTGTCTTCAGGAGTGTGGCTGTCCATCTTTGGGTTATTTGTCTTCAGGAGTGTGTCTGTCTGTCTTTGGTTTATTTGTCTTCAGGAGTGTGGCTGTCCATCTTTGGGTTATTTGTCTTCAGGAGTGTGTCTGTCCATCTTTGGGTTATTTGTCTTCAGGAGCGTGTCTGTCTGTCTTTGGTTTGTTTGTCTCCATGGGAACGTCTGTATGTCTGTCCATCTATGGATTGTTTGCCTTCAAAAGAGTGGGTAGCTTAGTGGTTAAAGTGTTCGCTCATCACCCCAAACACCCGGATTCAATTCCCGACATGGGTACAATGTGTGAAGCCCATTTCTAAGGTCCCCCGCTGTGATATTGCTGGAATATTGCTAAAAGCAACATAAAAACATACTCACTCACAAATGGGTATGTCTGCCTTTGAATTATTTGTCTTCATGGCCATATATGTCTGTCTTTGAACTGTTTGTCCTCAGGAATCTGTCTGTCTGTCTTCAGGGGCCAGGTATGCCTATATCTTGTTCAGTATTTCAGTATTGGCATTGTATTCAGGGTTATTTTGAGAAGGGCATTGGCAGCATAAATATTTTTTCCCTGAGAATATGTCCTCAGCTAATTAGAAACTGGGACTAATTCCCTTCACTTAATATTCCAATAATCACATTTCCAAAATATACCATGATCAATATTCATGTCCAAAAATTTAATTTCCACTCTGAAGTAATCCTTAATATTTAAGAATCTGAAAAAAGGTAACCTTGATCTTTGAAAACTGTTCATATTCTCTTTAAATTGTCATCACTCTTTTCCCCTCAATGCTTATACCAATTAATCAATATGTCTTTGAGGAAGTTCTGCCAGTACCTGCAGAAATCTGTCTATGCAGGTCACATGGTCTTGATTCCGTTCCCTATATTCCATAAAGGGCCTAGTCACGTGTCCCTTATGCTCTAATTGTGTCAGTGATACTTTCTGTTTTCTGGGGAAAATTTTCAAAATTAAATTAGGATTGATTTCTTGACATTGACAGTAGCTGCCATACTTTGGGATTTGGCATTATGATGTGGTACCATTTCAAAGGGTCATATGATATTTGCCATATAAAAATGAAACTTGAGTGTTGCAATGCATCGTGGGATTGCAACACAGTGATTCACACTTTTAACGTGATGATTAATTGGGTTAGTGAATGACCTAGGGTATAACACTACATAAAACATTTCTGTCACATCACAGGATCAGTCTATATGTGGGAGGAAAGCTTATGTGACACAGCAGGACATTTTCCACAGCAATGTATCTTTGGATGTAGAACTATATGTAACACAGGATGGTCCGTCTTTGCACTTGTCTCTATTTCCCATTGTCGCTATATCATTGACGTTAACCTTTCATTAATAACACAGACAATTCTGCCACACATTCCTCAAGGGTTTATCGCTGTCATTCTTAACTTCTGAAATAAAGGGGACGTGACCAGGGTGGCCTAGTCGTCTAATTCCTTTGGATTCATTCATTAGGTATGCTATATATTGCTCACACTTCAACAAATGCAGCACACCCCTGAATGTCACAGTCATCAACCTACAAATACATTACCAATTACTCATAATAAGTGTTAACCTTAATACATAAAAAAAACACTCTTTCATTACTTATACAGCAAGGGAAACTTAGCAAACACGTATACAAGCACTACTGACTTATAACATACAACTTAAAACTGTAGGTCATATTGTTAAAAATGATAAACAGTTTGGTTAACAAGAGTGCTCTGAGAGCACAATATCCCCTGCATGAATTTTTTTAACGTGTTTATATTTTCTTTGTATTTTATGAGATAACAACAGTAGATGGCACTGCATTTGAAACAAATTGTGCAGAACATTTTCTTGGGAGTAATCCAGTCTGAATGCTAATACCATAAGGATGTAGCTCACCCATAAAAGCCTTATACAAGGAAACTAACTGTAACTATAGTTTTAGTTAGATATTGTGATATTCTCTTGAAACTGGAGGAGGAGTAGATTTTCATGAAGCTCCGTAAAACTGGGGCAGTAACTCTGTCAAAATTTCTCGAAATGAAACGGGACTGCGATATGCGTATCATCAACATGTCGACATCAGGGAGTTTCGGGGATATTCTCTGGAAACTGTAGGAGGAGTTGATTTCACAAGCTTAGTACCTTCTGTGGGATGGACAGACTGACGGACGGACTGCACCACGAAATAATCCCCCTTCGGTGTTTCTGGAGCTCCAGCTGTTGTATGTCTTCAGCTTTATGAGTTCATGGTGGTATGAATTGGTGTGCACGCATTGCATAAACCTGCTATGCCAAGGTAATACGGACACAACAAAACACCTGAGTGTGAATGTACTGTCAACCAGTCAGAAGTATATAACACCTTTTGACAATTATGTAGATAGCCTTCAGGCAGATGGTTTATTGCCTGTCAAGTTAGATATATTGCTTCACTTAACGCCAAGTGCAGCACTTTCATCACATGACAGATGTTTACCATTTATTATCCCACAGTGCATTGACATCTTGTGTGGCAATAATAATAATAATAATAATAATAATAATAATTATTATTATTATTATTTCAAAAATATATATAATATTACATCACATCATCAACTTAAATTATGACAATCAGTTGTTTCGTAAGCCAGATTTTTTGTCAGTCTTCAAAGCAGTCATAATGATTTGGCATCCTACGTCAGTCCAGTTGCGGTCATTAATTTGATTATTGGACTAAATAATCAGTAAGTGAAGGTCAGTGGAGTTACAGGTGTCATTATATGAAGACCATCAGTAATGGGCAGGGCATTATACAACTGCTGGGCGATTCCTGGTGTTGTAACAGGCCAATAACTTCCTGACCTGACAATCTGTTGCGTTCCCCCGGGGAGCAGCACCATGCATATTGTTGTGGAGACCTTAACGTCATCCAAGTCTTTTGATTCTCTCTAACTCTTAACATACATTGAAATGTCCTGATTTCCCAAGGGTTCTTGAATTTTTTCAAAACAATTTTCTGTACCGCATCTTTTTACTGAAAAAATCTAGCTGAAGACATGGAACACACTACATCATTGCAAAACAAGGACTTCCTGATTTTCAACTGAAACCCATCTGGTTCAACATCAGCCATGCCAAAGATGCTCCTGTTTGCGAGGGACAATGATGGGTTTGAATACAGGCATGCTGCCAGGACCTGACACATGCAGGAACGTTCAGATTGTGGGGAGGGTCGTGTCGCAGGCCACACACACTAGGCTGTAGACTAACCTTTAGTCCCAGAAATAAAGTTATCTTAATTAAAAATAGATACCTACAAAATAATATAAAATCAAAATGGAGCCTAGAACAATGCTCAATTTCTGGCAATCTAGACTTGCCAAACCATTTCAGACTTGAGTTGGATTCAATTATAATTGTTCTCAAGGGTCTTGGATGCAAACTACAAAGTCTGCAGAATTGATAATGTTATCCCAAATGGCTTAACCTCCCTCCCCCACATTTTGGTTCTCCCCTTTTGTAAATCAGTTAGTTGCATCCTAAGTGTAACGGCTTGTTTCTGTTTGTTTCTTGTTTATTACGATACATAAGGATCACATTGAACACCTAATACTCCACGGCATTGTGTGACTGATTATTCCGTTGAGATAGATAAAAGGGCCATCTATCTCCAGGAGAGAGGGTCTTGGCAGGCCGACAACAAATATGCTTACTCAGTAATAACCCAAATTATTACTAACAGAATGCTTCCCCAGGCAAGAGTCTTCTGGCTGAACTGTCCCAAGGTCACAGCTGCCTAGATGATGCAATTCACCATATAGTCCTGTATTAAGCATTGTATAAACTTTAAAAAAATAATTCTACTAAGGAAACCTCGAGTATTAAAGTACACTCAAATATCTTCCCCCGGGCTGATGTTGAGAGGCTGCTAGATTAAGTGAGTGAGTGAGTAACATTTTACATCACATCGCCATAATTTAGCCATATCAGTCTGTAACTTCAGCCACTGGTCTGAAGCCCAAGACTAGTTTAGTTTTGTTTGGTCTAGTAAGCTCAGCTAATAAATGTCCATATAACACTAAAATATACTAAGATGCTAAGAGCCGAGTGTTTAGGCACTCACTGTCATAGAGCGATGAGAACAAATTAATCATCATAAAATAGGATGAGAATGGAAGAGGGTTGACTGTTTTATTAAAAATATGCTCGATGGTCAATTTATTAACTTCTGGATTAGGGAAGGTGAGGTGTACAGAGTGTCGGATTGGAGAAAGACTGCGACTACAACTGGTGACTTCACTGTTGGTCAAACTATACCACATACATGTCCATGACAGGATTAATGACCAGAGGCGGTATCCTTCAGTCAGAAGATCCATTTTCAGTTTGTTGAGTTGTGGAATGTATGCAGTCCAGTACCTATTCATTCTCAACTGTTGCAGCTGTTGTCTCTCAAGTAATATTCCAACCAACTTGTCATTGCTTCACAAACGGCACATAAATCATACTCCCCAATGCCTTCCCTTGTGAAATCGTTTCCCCAAATCTTCCTTTTTTCGTATAAGTGAGCGTGATCTGATCACGAAGTCAGGACAGGTCAGTCTTTGTGTAATTATGCATGTCTGCCGTCTACAACAAAACACATTCATCACACACAGACCACAGCATGCCACACACAAACAAGTTACAAACAGGTAGCATAGCTCCATAGGAAGATTATACCATTCACCACCACCACCACCGAAAAATCATTACAGTTACATAGACCCCAGAGAAAAGCATGAATTTATTATCTCAATAATTCTTCGAAACTTGTGACAAAAGCAATTATTCCAACAAAGAGATATCGCGCTGAGGAGAGATAGCCCGGGTCCGGAACAGAATCCACGTCTGATTCTTCCAGTTTATGATCCCGGATCATTTCGGCTCCTCGCCCTGATTACTCAATCCCTTAGGGCTTTCCCTTCCTTATCCCAGCCACTGGCCTGAATCTGGTAGTATTCCACAATACACAAGGCTGACAATTAGCCAGAATCTGACCCCCTGACCCCTGACCTACTCCAATCACTCATCTTGAAAAAAGTATTGATGAGTGCGTGAGGCTCCACATGAGGGGTCCTGCCACACAATCATTATTTGTCACTTAATCAGCTGGCATTTGTGTTCCTTAGACTCTAATTTGGACAATATATCCCAGGCTGTCTATAACATGGTTATTTCCTCACAATTTAGACTCAATAACTTTCCACCACACCCTGCAGTGGGTGAATGCTGGACCACGTTCTGTATCATTACTGGTGACTATTTCATTGCTGTTGACGAAATAAAGACTCAATTTTGACAGCTTGACTCACTGATTGGTACCCTAACATCATTTAGTGGTATTAAATCAACTAACCGGGGCACTAAAGGACTCAACAGGAACTTGATGTTCATCCCTGCATGCTGGAGATGCTGTGTACACCATGGAGAGGGGTAGCCATTTTACAGCAAGGTCAAGGCAGATGACACAGACATATATGTCACCCTTTGAGGTTTAAGCACTATGCTTGTCAAAAGAGGCGACTAACGGGATCGGGTGGTCAGGCTCCATGACTTGGTGGATGCATGTCATCGATCCCCAATCAGGATCGATGCTCATGATGTCAGTCTTTGATTGTCTGTTCCAGACTCAATTATTTACAGACCGCTGTCATATAGCTGGAATATTGCTGAGTGTGGCGTTAAACAACAAATAAACAAAACAGAACTTATGAGCACCAAGCACGCTACAAAGTATTGAACATGTCATTCTAAAAAAACAGTGTTTCCTCATAGTTCTATTGTCTAATCCATCTATCAAAACTGTTCGTTTTAATTTTACCAAATTTCAGTAAGTGTTTTCACCCTCATATAGAGCCTCATTTTGTCAGGAAATGTATATATATATCAAACACTACATTCAACCAATCAGCTGAATGTACTGGGATTGATTAACTTGGTGATTTACACCCCATCTCTTTGCTTGTGTAATAAAGAAGTCAATATATTACTAGATTCCACGAGTACCATACACGTTCTCAAGTCAGAATCACACATTCCTGCCCAAAGTACTTCCACTTCATGAACAAATCATTGTTACCGTCTTACTGTTACATTAATTACTAAAGAAAAAAACATAATCTTCTTAAGTCTATCCATTAAGGAATGAAACTTTCAATTCAGAGGAATTTCCATCTGCATTTTTAAATATAATTTTAATTGGATTTGTTTGTGTGGATATCTTAAAGATTTTAGTATCTTATATGTACTCTGAGTATAACATATCACACTATTCACTCACAATCTATGAACAGACATTCTTTGAAACATTCAATAGTTTTGTGGCTATTAATCATAACTAAATTATAGCCACTAGGCTATGTAGCTCACCTGCATTATGAAGAAATGTTAATAAACTATGTGTATATGTTATTCCACTTACCACATACTTGCTGCATATCAAAATTCATAATGATACAAGCAGATATGCCTGAGAAACATTACATTTTCAATATGGCTGCCATGGTGGCCATGTTTAGAGATGGATTAGAATATTGTACACACCTTTTATAGACACAATAGCTGGGATCATTCATGCAATGTTCCAGCACAATAGTTACAGACATGTAAAAAATGTAAAAAATAACAAAAGGACAACCAGATCTGGGATTCACACCCATGATCATACGATAATGGCTTCAAGACTGCACAGCGAATAGCAGCAGAAGACAACAGAGATATCCATGACCACTTCAACCAAGAGTATTTGTTTTCAGTTTTTTCACCATGTGGCAGTCTTAAGAAGATGCAGGCCATAGACAGTCACCGCTTGGTAAAACCCTCAAGGATGGGTAAGGTCACATAGGATCATTATTGAGGTGACTCAACCTCCAATACAGATACAAATGTATTGAAACAGAAAATATTTATATTCATTTCCTATATAAACAAGTTTATGGGACTGAAAAAAACACACACAGAGAAACTGTCATGGTAACCATCTGAGTCCTTCTTTGGTACCACTATTGTTTGGGTCTTTCCTTCCCAGAAGAAGAACTAGAAGAACTACTGAAGACCAAGGGTTTCCAACCTGAGTTGGACAGAATTAGACCCAATGCGTCATGAACAGTATTTTGGTTCTATCATGGTATGTATGCTGGACATGTGAAGAAAGCCCAAGTGATGCCAGTTGTAGACATACACCACTCTGGGGAATCTCTTACTGTGCATCTTCCTGAGGCAAGGGAGTTAATGGACTATAAAAGTTCAGTTACCACCCTGGAACTGTGGAGTTATATTTTGTCTAGACTAACGAGTCTATGCAAAGTCCAATCAAAATCGTGTAACCAAATCGACATCCGCTTTGTAAACTGATGTACAGATTTCAGTCGATTGCTGGATTTGCAAAGTATGCTTCAGGAAGATGGGGTACTGTGTTGAGAACAGTTATTAAATGGGCCAAATCTGAGATTAGGCCTCATGATCATGGCTAAGGGAGGAAACTCCACATTTTGAATTGTGGTTCCTTATGCCAGGTCAGGCATAGTACCTTATCCTATTCAACCATGACAGTACTGCTGTCTTTGAACAGGCAATAATCACACTGAAATGAACGACATGTTTGTGTAAGTGTGAACTGCAGCGTTTCAGTCCATGAAAGGTTGTTTTTTAATCTACATGCATATAATCACTGAAAAAGTGTAAAAATATCAATTAAAAGCTCATACTCACCCTATAACAACTATGATAAAATCTAAGATATTCCATCCGTTTCGTAGATAAGCACCAGCATGAAGAACAAAGCCATATGCTATTATCTTGAGAACAGCTTCCAGTGTAAATATCACAATGAACACATACTCTATCTTTTCCTGAAAGACAAAACAATAAAATTTACCAACCGCCTTAATAAAATACAATAACCATACTAAATTAACTTGAAACATCTTTCAACTGTTTATTATATGTATCTGAAATCTACTACTACAACTACTACTACTACTACTACTAATAATAATAATAATAATAATAACAATAATTATAATTTTATATAGAATTTTCTGAGTAATATAAACAGAAAAACATATTGATGCTTATAATGTACTGTTTTTTTTATTTCTTGGAATTGTTAAAATGTTAATTCTAATCCATACATACCAATGCTGCATTGACTTCGTTGGAATCTGACTGGGGGAACGGCGTGTACACTGCCAGCGCAATGCAGTTGGCGAAGATGGTGATCAGAATCAAATACTCGAAGGCTGTGACTAGTGTTAAGGCAAACATTTCACAGTTTGAACATGACAAACATTAATCAGCATGAGCAAGTGAGTGAGGGATTACTTTTTTATGCAGCATCATGGCGAAGGCAAGAATGGTATGTTTCTTAATACTGAAAACAGGCTTTATTCAATTGTTTGTTTGTTGTTTAATGCCGCACTCAGCAATATTCCAGCTATATGACGGCGGTCTGTAAATAATTGAGTCTGGACCAAACAATCCAGTGATTGATATCATCAGCATCAATCACACAATTGGGATTGATGACACGCTTCAACCAAGTCAGCGAGCCTGACCACCCGATCCTGTTAGTCGCCTCTTACGACAAGCATGGGTTGCTGAAGACCTATTCTACCCCAGATTCTTAATAATGAACACATGCAACTAAACGCATTGTAACACCAATACAAAGGTCAGCAGGCCAAACAAACACACTCATGATGCAAATGCCTATGAATCTCAACAAGATCAATTGTCCTATATAGTTATAGGGTCGGGGAAAATCTAGAATTTTAACAGTTAAGTAATTGTCAACAGCAGCGTGCAAGTACTGTCACATGCTTGTCACTTCTAATCAAACCGATGTCCCTAATCTTTGTTGTACCTTTCAGTACCTCATCATAAAATGTAAAAGTATTAAGGATTTCAAGTTTTTTCAATTCAAATGACAGTTACAAGCAAAATAAACTAATTCCTTGATCAGTTGGTGATTGACTGCTTCACAAACTCTTTCATCCCTCTTTGTCCAGGGTTTACTGAACTACACAAACCAATACACAGTTCCTGAAATATAAATAAGTGTCAATGAATGAAGATGTAACCATCTCAAATGTCACCGGTATAGGAAAGTAGGCGAATGTATAAACCACAGAAATATCAAGTTGTGCGGATATATCGCCCCATGAGAGTAGGAAGAAAAATTAGGGTGTTCTCATATTGTAATCTGTTGGTCATTCTTTATCCAGTACGCATACCGATAAAAATATTAGTATTCCAGTTTATTATGAATTGATATTTCATTCTCAGCCTTGACAAACAAATTACTGTGAAAGTATGAGTCACCAGAGAGCCTGACACAAACAGAAGCTGATAATGAGGACAATGTCTGCAGGAACTGACACCCATCTATCAAGCAATTGTAGAAGAGAACTGCATTTCCCAATACAGAATCTCATGCCTCGGTCACTAGCCAAGGACTTTAACAATCCTCCATTGTCTAGCAATTCAAAATCCGGAAGCTGAATTCCCCACAGCTAGGCTAATGTCTAGCAATTCAAAATCAGGAGGCTGAATTCCCCACAGCTAGACTAATGTCTAGCAATTCAAAATCAGGAGGCTGAATTCCCCCACAGGAAGGCTAAAGTCTAGCCCCTGTCTCTATCAGGAGACAGAATTCCCCCACAAGAAGGCTAATGTCTAGCCCCTGTCTCTATCAGGAGACAGAATTCCCCCACAAGAAGGCTAATGTCTAGCCCCTGTCTCTATCAGGAGACAGAATTCCCCCACAAGAAGGCTAAAGTCTAGCCCCTGTCTCTATCAGGAGACAGAATTCCCCCACAAGAAGGCTAATGTCTAGCCCCTGTCTCTATCAGGAGACTGAATTCCCCCACAAGAAGGCTAATGTCTAGCCCCTGTCTCTATCAGGAGACAGAATTCCCCCACAAGAAGGCTAATGTCTAGCCCCTGTCTCTATCAGGAGACTGAATTCCCCCACAAGAAGGCTAATGTCTAACCCCTGTCTCTATCAGGAGACTGAATTCCCCCACAAGAAGGCTAATGTCTAGCCCCTGTCTCTATCAGGAGACTGAATTCCCCCACAAGAAGGCTAATGTCTAGCCCCTGTCTCTATCAGGAGACAGAATTCCCCCACAAGAAGGCTAATGTCTAGCCCCTGTCTCTATCAGGAGACTGAATTCCCCCACAAGAAGGCTAATGTCTAGCCCCTGTCTCTATCAGGAGACAGAATTCCCCCACAAGAAGGCTAATGTCTAGCCCCTGTCTCTATCAGGAGACAGAATTCCCCCACAAGAAGGCTAATGTCTAACCCCTGTCTCTATCAGGAGACTGAATTCCCCCACAAGAAGGCTAATGTCTAACCCCTGTCTCTATCAGGAGACTGAATTCCCCCACAAGAAGGCTAATGTCTAGCCCCTGTCTCTATCAGGAGACTGAATTCCCCCACAAGAAGGCTAATGTCTAGATTCTTTCTCTATCAGGAGACTGAATTCCCCCACAAGAAGGCTAATGTCTAACCCCTGTCTCTATCAGGAGACAGAATTCCCCCACAAGAAGGCTAATGTCTAGCCCCTGTCTCTATCAGGAGACTGAATTCCCCCACAAGAAGGCTAATGTCTAGATTCTTTCTCTATCAGGAGACAGAATTCCCCCACAAGAAGGCTAATGTCTAGCCCCTGTCTCTATCAGGAGACTGAATTCCCCCACAAGAAGGCTAATGTCTAGCCCCTGTCTCTATCAGGAGACTGAATTCCCCCACAAGAAGGCTAATGTCTAGATTCTTTCTCTACCAGCAGAGGACTACATTCATTTCCCCCAAAAGGTTTCTAGTTTTTATTGAAGTAATAGTCCAGGTGTTTTAAATCTGTTTACACTTGTCATTGTCAGTAGAACTTAAGAAATTAAACAAATCTAAACTTGCACCACATCCTACTGCAAAACAGCTGCTTCCAGGCATAACAACATTGTTCTGCGCAATAATGCAACATAAGCCCCGCCCATTCTATTATCAACCAATCAAGACACAGTAGTCCATTTGTGGGTGTTGCTTACTATTTTCTTTTTCAGTTTATATAACATAAACGCAAAAGAAATTGCTTGGTTAAGTCAATCAAGTGCCATGTAATAACTTGCAATTTATTTATTGCACGCAAAACATAATTTCAAAAAAGTGTTTTACATGAAGCATCTGCTTGTATAGACCTGAATACAAATCTCTACATGGGTACAATGTGTGAAGCCCATTTCTGGTGTCCCTCACCGTGATAGGGCTGAATAATGCTAAAAGCATCAAAAAACCTTACTCACTCACTCACATATAGAATATCAAATTCATATTCCCACTGTAAACAACAATACCCTGCTCTCCCATATTCCAACAGGTCATGGCATATCTTTGCAACGCCCAACAGTTCTACACGAACCAGATCTGTGAAGGAGACAATTCAGAACCCCCCATATGAAAACAATCACGGTGAAGGTTTGGCTGCTGGTTGTGACTGATCAAATGAAGCAAGCGGCTTGGTTTGCAGGAACCCTTTCTAGTCTGACTGTGCAACTGGGGAGATTATGTACAGGTATGTGAGGCAGGAATGTGTGGCATCCTCCGCCAGTCAGGAAACGCTGGGCCAACATGCTGATAGGTGTGGATGAAGATTTGGTTTCCTGAACACCCTGCAAATGTCGGAGGGGTTCAATCACTGGTACATCATGCTTCAGGAATAGTGTGGCAGCATGCCCTAGACACCATTCAAAAAGACATGATTTTCTAGTGCAAAGGGACTTAGTAAATATCACCATGAAAACAAAATTGTACACAATTCCTCCAAGGTTCCAATTTTCTACGTCAGTGGAATATTTTTGGAAATATTTTCATCTGCCAACAAAACCGGATATATCTTGTCCTTATGACATACAGGGAAGATCCTTCTGCAAGCACATTCTAAACTGTTCTTGGATGACATTCCAGGAACATTATTCCAGAAATAGCATGAACAACCTGCCCCAGACATGATGCCACAATAAGGAATTTTGGCTTTAACGGAAATATATCTATTTTTGATTTTCAGTGTACAATGTATCAACTTGATTCATAATTTCCATTTCAGTGATTTTTAACAGCTTTTAAGAAGGTATTACAACAAATCCCTCTGAAAATGGCACTGTAGCTCACCTGGATATGATGTCAACAGTTTAAAATGTCAACAAAGACAGCCACTTAAAAAGACTGCTTTCAGACCTGGTGAGCTTAAAATCTTAACAGAAATGGCTAATTTCATGAGGGAGCAGAACAACAAAGATGGATGTTTGGAAAGTACATTTAACTTTGGAATGTAATGAGTGAGTGAGTTGGGTTTAACGCCGCTTTGAACAGTATTCCAGTTATATCGCGGCATGTGAGCTTAATTTGGGAGGAAAGCCCGAAGTGATGTAGGTCTCAGATGTTTACCACTTCGGTGAAACCCACGAGCACGGGTATGGTGCTGACAAACCTAGAAACATAATCGGGGCGAACCGGGATTCGAACCCACAATCATAGGTTTCTGGCGTGCCCAAGGGACGCAACTCTGCACAGCGAATCGCGGCGCCTTAGACGACTGGGCCACCCGTGCCCCCTTGGAATGTAATGAAAGTCCTGACATACTTTCCATACTTCCAGGTCCGGGTGAGGAGGGCAATTAGCTTGTTCTATCCATCAGCAGCAGGAAAAAGTGGACACAGTTGTACCAAAACCAAATAGGTCCCATAATATGTCATATTCTACATTATTTCAAACATTAATCAATCAACCAATCAATCAATCAATCGTTTTTCAAATAACCAATGCATAAACTTACAAACTCCCAATCTGTACATGACACAGCAACATCATTAATTTCCTCTGCCTTTTAACATGTACCAAATACCACATAAAGAATGTGTCGCGCTGGTTTGTTAAAACTCTCCTTCATACGTGAAATTCGAATAGGTGTTGAAAAGATCCTCTACCCATAGAATTTCATCTCAGTACTTGAACCTGAAGCTGGCTTCCTACACGATGCCTTAATGAGGAGTTTAGTAGTTCTACTCTGTAGGGTTCACTAAGAAACATCCAATAATCTTCATCATTCAGTGCCGGGGTTCACCCAGTTTTATTAACAGGTGGTGATGGGTTCATGCTTGGTGATAGCATACCTCATTTTGTACTGGAAATGACGCGATGGTAATGATTAGAAATCTGTTTGTCATTATGATTATCAGGTGGAGTGATGAGTGAAAGATGGAGTCACTCCACGAGTCCTTTCGACTATGCTTGTACCGATTCACTGAAATACGGATGTTGGTGTTGTAAGTTGGTGTGTCTTGTATTGATACAATTATGTCACCATATAGACAGGTGGTCTACAAGGGTAAGAAGTTGCTTTCTGTGATACATTGTCATACAATGTGAGTGAAGGGGTGGGTGATTGGGTGTGTGTTAGTGAGTGGGTGATTGGGTGTGTGAGTGAGTGAGTGATTGGGTGTGTGAGTTAGTGAGTCACTGGGTGTATGAGTGAGTAAGTGAGTGATTGGGTGTGTGAGTGAGTGAGTGAGTGATTGGGTGTGTGAGTGAGTGAGTCACTGGGTGTATGAGTGAGTAAGTGAGTGATTGGGTGGGTGACTGGGTGTATGAGTGATTGGGTGTGTGAGTGAGTGAGTGAGTGGGTGATTGGGTGTATGAGTGAGTGAGTGAGTGATTGGGTGTGTGAGTGAGTGGGTGATTGGGTGTGTGAGTGAGTGAGTGAGTGATTGGGTGTGTGAGTTAGTGAGTCACTGGGTGTATGAGTGAGTAAGTGAGTGATTGGGTGGGTGACTGGGTGTATGAGTGATTGGGTGTGTGAGTGAGTGAGTGAGTGGGTGATTGGGTGTATGAGTGAGTGAGTGAGTGAGTGATTGGGTGTGTGAGTGAGTGGGTGATTGGGTGTGTGAGTGAGTGAGTGGGTGATTGGGTGTATGAGTGAGTGAGTGAGTGATTGGGTGTGTGAGTGAGTGGGTGATTGGGTGTGTGAGTGAGTGAGTGATTGGGTGTGTGAGTGAGTGACTGGGCGTGTGAGTGAGTGGGTGATTGGGTGTGTGAGTGGGTGACTGGGTGTGTGAGTGAGTGGGTGATTGGGTGTGTTAGTGAATGGGTGGGTGACTGGGTGTGTGCGTGAGTTGATGAGTAAGTGAGTGAGTAAGAGAGTGTTCACTTTATGAATGGAGTAAAAATAATAGTTTAATAGCTTCTCTAGAGTGACCACATTTCAGTCTCTACTGCTTCCAGCTGAGAACAAGGGTCTGATGCCAAACTATGAAGAAAAGTAAAACAGCTTTCATTTTAAAGCTTGTCTCAGACCAAATAGTTCAAAGCTTAACCCTTTCTCTCCAATCAGCTTCTTTTTAACGGACTCAAATCCCATGAAAACAATAAAGTCAACACAAGACACGTAATGAAATAACAGACGACTGAATCCATAATTGATGACTTTTGAAGACCAAATTTCAATATATATGAGCATCTGTCAATCAAAGCCACATACCTACACAGCCTACTTCTATTCACATTGGTATTTCAAACCTAACCTGTCTTGACTAATGAGAAAATAACATTAGGTAAGCCCATTGACTAGAGATTGGGAAAGATTCTTGTGCAATATGGAAGGTAATTGTATATCCAGATGGCTGGATCTGTTTATATGTGTTTCCAAACAACTACCAAGATGTGTGTATGCCAGATAGGATGTTCCACACAACTAGGGAGATATGTGTATGCCAGACAGGGATCAATCTGCCCCCCACAAATGTCAGGGGAATAGCCTCTCACAAACTACAGCTTTTCACTTCAGCACTGGAACAGACATCTGAATGACTCCGAAGTAAAGTCAACATAAAAACTTACTGCATCATATCCTCGGCATTCGGTATTACAGCTTCGTTTGGGAAGTGACATCACCATCTTTTATCGCTAAATTAGCACAGAATTTCTCTTTCTAATGACCATAATTTGATTGGATGGCTATTTTTAGTTTCAAATATTTTGAATCAGGCTTAAATTCACAAAACATCTTGCATAACATTGTTCAAAGAAGTTCAAACTTAGCATATCCAGCCAGACTGCTCTAATTAACAACACAAGTCAACCCTAATTCACTGGTGAGAGCTACAGATATATAGAAGAAATATATTTCCTCAAATAACACCAATCGATTAAACACTAGGTAGTTTTTATGCACGGAATTCTCCCCTTTAATATCATTGCAATTAAACGCTGGGGATAAAGAGTGTCTGAAAGAAATATTGGCCAGGGTGTTTATCAAGGAAATATGGTATATAACATGTACAGTATGCCTTTTATCGTAAACTACATAACCCCGTTTTGTTTCTCTCAGTAGCATTAAGTGTCCAAAACATTCGGATGGCATACTCTGAGCTTCTCCGATACTGTGAAACCGTGTCAGTACTTTGATGATGTATAAAGTCTCAATGACAAGGCTCAAGGTTTGAATGTCAGTTGTTATGCCAATGAGGGAGACCACTTTGTGGTCAAGTGGATAGAACATCTACCCAGGGTTCAACACACCTGCATTGTCATCTGACCTAGCCATCAGACAACAGAAGTAAAAAATACCACATTGTGCATGTTATTTGAGGATATCCCCCTGGTTAAGCCAGGTCCTTCACTCCATTGCTCAGCCCAGTTTCTACCAATACTGATAAATCATGCCAGCCGTAAAAGGCGGTTATGCATGTCATCGGGTGGTCAGGACGCTGACTTGGTTGATGCATGTCATCATATCCCAATTGTGTGGATCGATGCTCATGATATCAGTCACTGGATTGTCTGGTCCAGACTTGATTATGTACAGACCGCTGTCATATAGCTGGAATACTGCTGAGTGCAGCGTTAAAACAACAAACAAACAAACATACTGATTAATCATGGCAGCTTCTACTGGGGCCAATCAATGGATTCCTGTCTTTGATGTAACACGATGTTGCTACTGGGGCCAATCAACAGATTCCAGTCTTTGATGTTACACGATGTTGATGTTTAGGGCATTATACTTGACCCAAAATTGTAACTTGTGATAAGTTGTGCTCTTCACAAATTTTGAGTTCGACTTATCAGGGTAAGTTTGAACTCATTTTTAACTCAGGGACTATTAATGTGATACAGCCAGTGTGACACACCAGTGGGTCAAAATTGTGATAAACATAGTAAGCCTTTTTTGGACCAGACTGTGACTTTCGACACATCCAAGTTCCAAGACATCGCACATCGTCTAAACAAAATATTGAGTAGACGGAGTTTAGTATAACAAGGTTCAACTATATGTTTAGATCAAGACAACACTAGGCTTGACAACTTGTTTACCTCATTAGATCATGGAACTGTCCACTGTCTAGTGGATGGAGCATCTGCCAGGGATCAGAAGGCCATGTCATACCTACAGACATTAAAAGATGATACTTGTAGTTAACATTTTGCTGCTGACATAAGGTCATAGAATAAGTTGAGTAAGTTGGGTTTAACGACGCTTTTAACAGTATTCCAGTCATATCACGGCGTGTCAGCTAAATGTGGGAGAAAAGCCCGCTTATTTCACGACATAATATATAGTTTGATCATGATGTCATTTCTGGAGATTCAAACATACACTCGCATCTTCAGATATACAAATGTTATTTTTGAGGGTAGTGAGTTGTTCCCCATTGATGAAGCTTGGCAACGCAGATAAATGCAATGGCTGAACGAAGACATCCACAAGTGAAACATGGCAATCGGTATTGGGAGAAAAGGTTCTGATAATGGAGATGAGAATTATGACAATATGCAGGAAATACCAAACGTAACTCCCCTGTTCATAAAATGGACTTGTCCAACATTGCCGAGGATGGATTGTATTCAGGGAGTCATCATTATTGAAATTAGGATAAATATTTTTAAACCGTGTACATTTTATCAACATCCTTTAAGCGGCTGTACAAAAGGTTGATATCTCATATAAGAAATAAACGGCACCTGGTGGATGTTTATAGTACAATAAAACACTGCAGGGAGAATAAACCACTCGGAGATGCTTCCCTCATGGTTTATTCTCCCTGCAGTGTTTTATTGTACAACCAACAACTCCCACTAGTCGATTATTTCTTACATAAAGTACATTGTTCCTTAACACAAAGAATATCCATAACACTAATTCATTCACTTTCTATTTCAAAACAAAACGTTAACCGGTATCGTAACCTTTATAATTTTGAAGAAAGAGTGAATGGGTTAGTGTTTAATCTGCTGTTAGCATTATTCCTAATGATGAATAAGCTTCATCGGTTGTACCATGTTGTAGGTGGAATCGAACCCAGGTCTTTTGCATCAACCAACACCTTGACCACTTGGCTAATCCCAACAATGCTAAGAGTGCTAATGTAAAGAGCAAGGATTCAAAGAATGGTAGGGCTTCAAAGTAACATAATGTTCTCTTCGAAGCCCTGTGTGTACTGCGTGCTTCTGATGGCAGATGAACATTTGCTCGTCTTCATTACGGTCCAAACAGGAAGTGGAGGCATGCGAAGCACGACAGTTGGAACTCCCTTTTCGCCTACAGACTAGCCGGATCAGGATTTACATCACAGCTGAATAAACAACATCTCATAGCAGGAAAAGTGGATTAGAGCATATGTAATACCTATCTACCTGTGATAGGCCTATTACCAGCCATCGCAACAGAACAGTTTACTTACAGCACCACACGCTGTAGCGGGGTTTTATGATAGTTTATCTATATTGCAGCAACATCACAATGGAGGAAGCCATGAATGGTCTGTCCTGTACCAAGATCGGTCAATGTTGAGGGTTGTTTTAATAATATGAAATAATGCTTTAACCACTCGTCTTGCCCACCCATCCGTTGCATTTATACAAAAAGCAGATGTGTTCACCTCATTGCATAAGGTTTATGGCAATTCGGTTAGGCTTTATTTTTATACAAATTCAGCGAAACTTACACTCTAAGACCTCCAGACCATCAAAAAAGCTCTCTAATTGGTGACGAGTAGAAAGTTAGTATTACATCATGCTGCCAATAAGGATTCTGATGACTTTGATGTTTTCCCCTTTGCTTAAACCCATGAGCCCTGTGAGTATGGTGCTGATAAACCTAGAAACATAATCAGGGCGAATCGGGGCTTCAAACCGACTATCATAAGATCCTGGCATGCTAAGGGACACAACTCTGCAGAGAGACTTTATTTTTTATCAAACAAACTTTTTTTTCTTTTTTTCTATGGTATGATTGGGATTTTTTTCATCCATTACAAAATCTAATATCTAACACCAACATATATTACTTTTCATTCCTGTCAAATATGTCTTGAAAGTAATCTAAGTTCAAAATTTACCATGTGCCGTCAAAATGATATGCTACCATCTCCATCATGCTGTGTACCATATGTACTGCCCACAGCACTCCTACACAATGTAATGGCAACATTAAACACTCCTTTCTGACAAGGAATCATTTGCATTAAATCAAACACTCCAAAAAACTAGGACTGAAAGATTTAGTGCCCATTTCTATTGTGATATTTAGAATATGAAACATGCATACGAGACCATCAGCATAGAACACGCAGAAAAACATCAAAAACAGGACCATTATATTCTCGTACATGTACCATTATATTTGGAAAATAAAGTATGCATGTCAGACCTCACCTGTGAGGACATGATTACACAAACACCAGAGCCGCTCCCCCAGACCTGCATATTTGGAGGCAGTTTTCACGATGCAATGTCCTTAAAGTTGCAATAATTTCCGGAAGCCTTCACATGCCTCATAAATCTATCTCAGCTTATGACTAAGAACAAGCCTCCTAATTGCCATGAGAAATACAAAGAAACATGCTTATAAATATGCTCCTAAACATTGATTTATAATAAATCCCACAAAAGAAATAAAGACGTGTTGTCCGAACCTTATTTTCATAGGAGTCTATGTTTACATTGCAACCAAAATATTCAGCTTTGTCCACTGGCGCCAACTGTTTCCTGTTCTTCCCTAAAGAAACAGTTGTCTTGGATCTTTGGTTCTGCCTCATAATGATGTACATAAAACTATGCAGTACCACCAATACCCAATGCTGACAACGCTGTATCCATAACTGATGACCATATGCTCTTGTGCTTTAATAGCAATTGCACTAAAAAGCTTGAAGGATGTTTTTAGATGCTTATGATGCATGTAACTTATGTTTCCTGCCAAGTGTTTCATACAAAACAGATTTTCCTTCAATCAATCCAAATATATATCATTTCAAGATGGCATAATGGAAAACATAATCACATGTTGGTAATGTGTCTTTGTTTTACCATATCCTGTGTAGACTGTAATATTTTTTATTCCATATTTCTTTGTGTAAGACTGAGGTTTCCGAAGTGTTATTTCAGTGCAATGAACATGACACTTAGATGGAACTATTTCCGTTTGTTATTCTCTTGACAATGTGAAATGTGTGTGCTTGACAATGTGCTGTGCTGAGTTGAAATATCCCCACAAAATGTGAAACGTGTGTCCCCAGCTAAGTTGTGTTGAAATAGCCCCACAAAATGTGAAATGTGTGTCCCAAGCTAAGCAGTGTTGAAATAGCCCCACAAAATGTGAAACATGTGCCCCAAGCTTAGCTGGGTTGAAATAGCCCAATAAAATGTGAAACGTGTGCCCCAAGCTTAGCTGGGTTGAAATAGCCCAATAAAATGTGAAACGAGTGACCCCAGCTTAGCTGTGTTGAAATATCCCCACAAAATGTGAAACATGTGTCCCCAGCTAAGCTGTGTTGAAATATCCCCACAAAATGTGAAACATGTGTCCCCAGCTAAGCTGTGTTGAAATATCCCCACAAAATGTGAAACATGTATCCCCAGCTAAGCTGTGTTGAAATATCCCCACAAAATGTGAAACATGTGTCCCCAGCTAAGCTGTGTTGAAATATCCCCACAAAATGTGAAACGTGTGTCCCCAGCTAAGCAGTGTTGAAATATCCCCACAAAATGTGAAATGTGTGTCCCCAGCTAAGCTGTGTTGAAATATCCCCACAAAATGTGAAACATGTGTCCCCAGCTTAGCAGTGTTGAAATATCCCCACAAAATGTGAAACATGTGCCCCAAGCTTAGCTGGGTTGAAATATCCCCACAAAATGTGAAACGTGTGTCCCCAGCTTAGCTGGGTTGAAATATCCCCACAAAATGTGAAAAGTGTGTCCCCAGCTTAGCAGTGTTGAAATATCCCCACAAAATGTGAAACATGTGTCCCCAGCTTAGCAGTGTTGAAATATCCCCACAAAATGTGAAACATGTGTCCCCAGCTTAGCAGTGTTGAAATATCCCCACAAAATGTGAAACGTGTGTCCCCAGCTAAGCAGTGTTGAAATATCCCCACAAAATGTGAAATGTGTGTCCCCAGCTAAGCAGTGTTGAAATATCCCCACAAAATGTGAAATGTCTGTCCCCAGCTGTGGCTTCAGGAGTGCTAAAAGCTGCGTAAAAGCCTACTTGCCTAATGCCTGCTTTTGAAACATCCTGGCGCACGACTTATGTACCACTCCTTACCATGCTTACAGAATGTGGTGCTAAATTAATTCACTTGCAGTAACTCGGTCCTCCAGTTCTTGCAGTATAGGAGACTAAAGGAATTACAGTTATGTAAGTGGGTTCCAGTTTACATGGAGACGAAATGGACATTTATCTGTATAAGTCGCAGATAAAGTATCAGTTAAAGTATCGAGTAATGCTGTTAACAAGATCTAGTGTCGGGAAAGTAGTATTATCACTGCTGGACCAATCCTTCACATCCCTAAAACAATTCTTTCAGATAAATAGGGTAGACTTAATTCTTCTATTGACATTACAATGGCAAGCAAACAAAACATTGTAATTTTATTAGGTTCTCAAAACTTTAAATGTGTCTGATAGATAACGTTTTCCTCAAGAGTATTTCTATTGTAAATACATCCTTCATATCAAACTCAGGAATGGAAACATATTTTTTAAATGTATTACTTGTTTGAAAGTGTGACACAAGGCATTCATCATGTTCATAGGTGTGCCCCCTTAAATTTAAGTATACCAACAACAAGAAGACATTTTATCCATCTTGAGTTTGCTGAATGGCATTTCACTCTGAGCATCATACACTAGATAGATAATATTATTACGGGTCACGTCAGACAGACCTTGCGCGAACTTTGACCGACCAGTGGCATGACCAATCAGAAGGCAGATTTCTCGTGCTTTACGGCATTAATTTCAAATTGGCGACTACGCTTCGAAACAAATTCTCGATTACAAAAGAACATTCTGATGGTCTAGATTGTATGGATTCAGTCGTTAAACCTGTAACTATCCTTTGGAATACCCCGTGTTAAAATTTTCGAGGTTGTATGATTCGAAATCACATTCCGATTGTCACTTTCATGATCTGGTAAGCGAAGCACTGATTGGTCGGATGAAAGGTCATTCTGACGTGACCCCTAATGGGATGTCTTCAGATCTTTGCTTAGCGGTAGCGAGAACTAGGGTCTGATTTTAATGAGATTGGAATAGTTTGTGATCATAAATTCCATTGCCACCGCAATATCAATGCAAGATAAACTGTAGAAGCATGACCCAAACAGTAAACTCAAACCACAGCCACACTGCCAAAGTTGCGTCTCATTTGCAATACATTAGCTTCTCCCTTCAAAATATTTCCTGAATCAAAGCTAACCATCTTCCCTTCTATTTCGGTCACAAGACAAACCACCATGGGCATGAAACAAGTGATGCTGCCCGTAACTAATGAAGGCTTGTCTTACAGCCTTTCCAGTAACCTATTACAAGTCTCTTAAACCCTGTTTCTTTGCTACTGCTAGAGCAGGAAATGCTGCCCCTTTTAGCAGACACCTGGTGTCACACCCTGGTGTAACTTATGCATCATGCTCATGTAACTTTCACTACTTTCACTTTCAATCTGTTTCATCAGATAACCAAGAATGATTATTCTCTTATGTTGATATTTTATATAATATACCGTCTGTTGTACAACCTCCCTTAATTAGTACAGGTTAAATAATATCAGGCTGATCTCGATACAATATCCTACAACTTGTCAAAAATAAGGGTTAGAATGGAACTGAAAAATACATTAACATGTAAAAAAAAAGGCTTGGGTTGTTTCTGGGCTACAGGAGTCTGCATATAACCAGGGATGTACGAAATCCATGACCTGGGCACACCTGTTAACGAGATTCCGTGGATGGATACCTGATATACACCCCCACCAGACTAAGACATGTTTAGCACATTTTCTGTACCAATAAGTTACATTCCGTACAAGCCTTTCTGCGTGAATGTCAGTGGTACATGGGAAGGTTTGAAAACGCCTTCTTACACAGTCTCTCAATCCGATGCTTGCTGCACTTCAATTGAATAGGGGCGGTCGGGTAGTCTGGTGGTTAAAGCATTCGCTCGTCACGCCGAAGACCCGGGTTCGAATCCCAACATGGGTACAATGTGTGAAGCCCATTTCTGGTGTCCCCCGCCGGGATATTGCTGGAATATTGCTAGAAGAGGTGTAAAACCATACTCACTCACTCACTCAATAGAATAATCTCCCAATTTCCATCAGGGCAAGCTCCTGGCAAGCAGCTTTAAAGTCAGCAACAAAAATCCATCTTTAAGCAATATCCCATCTTTATGATGGCGGTCTGTAAATAATCTAGTCTGGATCAGACAATCCAGTGATTGATATCATGAGCATTGACCTTTGGCTGAAGGCGAATTGTAACCATGGGTGCCATGGGTTTTTTTTTGTTTAACGCTGCACTATGCAATATTCCAGCTATATGACGGCAGTCTGTAAATAATTGAGTCTGGACCAGACAATCAAGTGATTGATATCATGAGCATCGATCCATGCAATTGGGATACGATGACATGCATCAACCAAGTCAGCGAACCTGACCACCTGATCCTGTTAGTTGCCTCTTACGACAAGCATAGCCGCCTTTTACAGTAAGCATGTTGTTTTTTCTGAAGACCTATACTACCCCAGATCTTTACGGGTCCCTTTAAGGGGCAAGCATGGGTTGCTGAAGACCTATACTACCCCGGATCTTCACGGGTCCCTTTAAGGGCAAGCATGGGTTGCTGAAGACCTATACTACCCCGGATCTTCACGGGTCCCTTTAAGGGCCAGCATGGGTTGCTGAAGACCTATACTACCCCGGATCTTCAGGGGTCTCTTAAGGGCAAGCATGGGTTGCTGAAGACCTATACTTCCCCGGATCTTCAGGGGTCCCTTTTAGGGCCAGCATGGGTTTCTGAGGACCTATACTACCCAGGATCTTCACGGGTCCCTTTTAGGGCCAGCATGGGTTGCTGAAGACCTATTCTACCCCGGATCTTCATGGGTCCCTTTTAGGGCAAGCATGGGTTGCTGAAGACCTATACTACCCAGGATCTTCATGGGTCCCTTTTAAGGCAAGCATGGGTTGCTGAAGACCTATACTACCCAGGATCTTCATGGGTCCCTTTTAAGGCAATCATGAGTGTCTGAAGACCTATTCTACCCCGGATCTTCACTGGTCAGGTGCCATGTGATATGATTAGGCCAACATTAAATGAGCACATTACTTCCTGTTTACAACATTCGTAGCCGACAATTCAAGCAGTAATGGCTGTCACAGGGAGTGATGGAACAATGGCCTGATCAATCATTGGTCCGTCGAGGCAACTAATGACAGCAGGATGGGAATGAAAAATATTTTGTTCTTTCTTACAATATACACAATAAAGCTCTTATTATTCATATATTGTTTGTATGTCCTTCACAGTAAGGCAATCTGACCATACAACTCTCAACAAAGTGGGTTTGAATCCCCGATTCTTCTTGATTATGTTTCTAGGTTTGTCAGCACCATACCCATGCTTGAGGGCTTCACCAAAGTGGTAAACATCTGAGACCTGCATCACTTTGGGCTTTCCTCTCACATCAAGCTACAATACCATGGTATAAGTTAAATACTGTTCAATCCAATGTTAAACCAAATTTACTCACTCAATCACGGCATATGATGACAAGAGCATATCAAGGGGAGACCACTCAAGAAAAACAACATCTAGTTTGTCTGCACTGTTTTAGCCATATTATGACAGCCTGTAAATATTCAAGCAAGGGCCAGCCAAATTAGTGGTTGATTTTACAAGTAAGCTCCTATTATGTATCAAGGAGTCTGGCCACCATGCTCACTCACTCATAATTATTTTACGCTTACTCTCTCTTGCCCTCCATCATACTCTTCTGTCCATATAATTAGCCAATAGTTAGTTCAATGTCCTGAATGAAAATCATATTTCATTATTTGACATTTGTCAAAGCCTTGCCACCTTGACCTTTGACCTAATCCACAGTGTTGGGAAAGGTCGGGACTACACACTGAAGCTACCATGCCACCATAGACTTGAAAATGATTCAAACATTTGATTGGGTTACACACTCAAAATGAATAATGAATTTTCATGTTTCAACTTGCTATTCAAAAGTTCAATGACAATTTCCAAAGTATCATGCGTGTTTGAAAAGTTTTAAAATACATTGTATCAGTTTTTTCCACTCTCTAAAATGCCTTTCTGAGAATTCTTGAATTATGAGTGAGTGAGAATGGTTTTACACTGCTTTTAGCAATATTCCAGCAATATCACGCCGGGGGACACCCGAAATGGGCTTCACACATTGTACCCCTGTCAGGAATCAAACCCGAGTGTGGTGGGGTCCTAGTCTGGCTGGAAATCCCCTCTCCTTATTGACAAGCATCAAGGTAACAGAATATTGTATTAGGACATCACTGAAGACGTTGGGGCTAGGACGGGTAACTCGGGTACTCGGATCGGGTGTGTACTCTGTAGGACCCGGGCTGACTACCCGGACTACCCGGACCCGTGGTTTGTCCCGTGATATATTGTTTAATGGAAAAAATAATCTCAACTCCATGAATTGTTTGATAGGCATAACTTAAAGTTGACGGATGACAAAGTAGACACAATTTATGGATAACACCTTCTTTAATACTGTAAAGGCGACATTTTAGTCTTGCTTGACAACGGTATGAGGATCTATACCGAAAAGTCACTTTTACAGTATTAAAGAAGTTGTTATCCATAAATTGTGTTGACTTTGTAGAACTCCATGGTTACACTACAAGTCACTAATGTTCACATTTCTCTCTGACTATCCACACATTCCTTCGGATTTAATATGTTTGAATAATGTTAAAACTGCAGTCAACTTCAGTGTACGTATGACAGATCTTTTTATACGAGTGGGGGTACCCAGGTAGTAAAACTGGACTTGTCACAGCCCTAAAAGATGTCTTAAATATTACATTATGTTCTAGCAAAAAACACCACTTTGGATGACAAAGTTCTTCTCTGATGCAAATTCAATATATGTTTCCAAATCAGTTATACAACTTCCAAAACTACATCTTCTGTTTTACTTTTGTGTCAGGATACACAAAGCTACATACAAGATGATTACAGCATAATCATATGAGTTTTTCACGCGGAATAGACGATGTTCAATACTCTATCCCCATCACAGACTTCCAATTTGGAAATAAACACACGTGTGTACTGTTTTCTGACAAATAAATATAATGAAAACATCATGACGGCAGACCTGGCTTCTCCAGCATGACAATGCATTACAATATCTTCCTTACAGAATCAATAAACACTCATATAGATACTTTTGTTTCACAAATACAATCCACAAACACAGCCAGATGCCATCCTCGCTAATATGAATCTACAAAAAAGCACTTAGTTACATGATAAATGCTCCTCTCGTAATTGAATATGACAATAGGGCAGTATCCTAGCAAGACCCTGGTATTCAGTGCCACCTAGGTGAAGATAGCAGCTGCAGCTGGTCTCAAGGGAGAGCACTCTCATCCGCCAAGACACTCGGAACATATGCCCCCTCATTTACCATGGATAGCCAGCATTGCCTTAGTTCCAGCTAGGATAGATTGGCTAAGTGGTGATTGCTGTGGTGTTGACCTTTTGCAGATTTCTTCTTACTCTGCTTACATGGAATTTGACCACAAAATTAATGGTTTATTACTACTTTTAAAAAGAATTATAAATCAACAACATATTGACATAGTGCCATACTGTTTGGGGAAAAGGTGTGCTGTTCTATTGAGCAAGCCATTGGACTCTGGCTGTACTTGTGTCGTAGAGAACGGGTCGGGTTCAGATGGATCTGTGTACCAAACCAGGGAAAATAATTCACATCTTCATCTCTTAAATTATTGAACAGAATCATCACCATCACATGGGGTAACCCATTCATTAAAACCTGTTTAGCGTATTCAATTTACCTTCAGGGTACAATATGTGAAATCGTCAGGTACCTGGGTAGGGTCGGTTGTAAGTTTGGACTTGTCCCAGTCCTAATATACATGACATAACTGATTTTTCTTTTCTGGTAAGAAATACACACAAAGGCTCAGGTTGTCAGTGGGTGACTTTCTTCGATCTATTAATGGTGCAATCCCCATCGTTCTTAAGTATAAAAACACCCACCAAAAATCTTGCAAATCAAGTGAAGAGTGCCACAGATAGCAGCCCTGGGACCCCAAATTCAGCAACCCATGCTTGCCGTAAAAGGCGACTATGCTTGTCGTAAGAGCCGACTAACAGGATCGAGTGGTCAGGCTTACTGACTTGGTTGATGCATGTCAATGTATCCCAATTGCATGGATCAATGCTCATGATTTCAATCACTGTATTGTCTGGTCCAGCCTTGATTATTTACAGACCACCGTCATATAGCTGGAATATTGCTGAGTGTGCCGTTAAACAACAAACAAACAAACAAAAGTCCTGTGGATCCAACATAGACATCACTGCCACTACCATACCATCACCACCCTCATCCTTGTCTTGAGGTCTTACTCCTGTTGAGAAGCATCCTGTATAAGGCCCCACCTGAGCTATAACTAGCATATTGCTCAGCCCCATAATTCCCTGTAAAACAATACTACCATCTTCAGTCAGTCAGTCAGTGTATCGTGAGTACACACAAGCCACAAAAGTGCTCACCCCAGTGATATTACAGTGTGGAACAGTTACAGTCTATTGCATAGCTCAGCCCATTACATACAGGAACATCGCTCATAAACACACGCAAATATATGTCCCTATCAGCCAGGACTTTTCACTACAGGGTCGGAACATTTTCACTGCAATTTTATGTATTTAATCCTGATATGTTTTCCAGGTTGGAACTAAATTTAGGCTGAACAAAAACATGCTTACAACAGAACATGGAAGTGAACCTAGTGGCAGTGATTCCATGGCATCTGATTGGCTAAAACAAGCAAATTGTTTTCCGTTTTTAGTAAGTTTCCATAAACCTAAAACAAATTAGGCCACACCCACTGGCAGATTACTGTTTCCTGATTGGATGATAACGTGTAGCATCATCAATGCACTGAACAATGCCATGTCTTTTGGGGTTAATGATTCAAGGAGCAGTCTGTGGAGCTATTATCAATGACTTATTTATAAGAATTGTCTTGAATATGTTTTGGGATGCATAAATGTAAAAGTTAGACAGATTTACACAGCACACTCATACATAAATAAATGCCAAAAATAGTGAACATTTTGAAGTCAATTCATAAATATCTTCGATCACAGACCTATTTGGGTTTGTATCATGATGATATTGGACCGCCATTTTTCTTTAAGCTGAAACTATGTAGACGAGGTTCTCATTTAACATTACCCAACAATCCGATTTGTTTTTAAATATCAACCATGGTTTGTAAATGTATTACCTGTATTGCCTGTTTCCCAGGCTTGACAAATCATGTGGTTAGACAATTAACAACCACTGTCACAATGAAAAATATCCAATATATCTTCAAACAAAGTACTGACCTTTCAATTTCTCTGGTGTAATGCGAACTTCCTCACTGATCTTACATACATGTGACCTTTAAAATCCCATTTATATTCAGTTGAGATGAATTGACAAATTTTACTTTGACAAGTAATATCTCCATGTTCTGTTTCGTCTGTTTTTTCAATCAAATATAAAAACAACAACAGTTGGCATTTTACTCTGAAGAGTCATTCAGTTTGAATATTGTTTAAGTGGTATTGGCAGAACAGTTCTGTTGACATGTTTGTGTCTACTGTGCATTGTTACACAAGAAATGGCTGTTCATTTCAATAAACACTTCCAACATGCAGTCAACAATTTCTTATGCACCAGACGTTGAGGCAATGCCTTGGCCCAAGTGGTTGAATGAGGCATTACACGTCAGGCGGTCAGCAATGCCTTGGTCAAAATGGTTGAAAAGGCATTACATGACAGGCAGTCAGCAATGCCTTGGTCAAAGTGGTTGAATAAGGCTTTACACAACAGGCAGCAATGCCTTGGTCAAAATGGTTGAATAAGGCTTTACACGACAGGCAGTCAGCAATGCCTTGGTCCAAATGGTTGAATAAGGCTTTACACGACAGGCAGTCAGCAATGCCTTGGTCCAAATGGTTGAATAAGGCTTTACACGACAGGCGGCCAGCAATGCCTTGGTCAAAATGGTTGAATAAGGCTTTACATGACAGGCGGCCAGCAATGCCTTGGTCAAAGTGGTTGAATAAGGCTTTACATGACAGGCAGTCAGCAATGCCTTGGTCCAAATGGTTGAATAAGGCTTTACATGACAGGCGGCCAGCAATGCCTTGGTCAAAGTGGTTGAATAAGGCTTTACATGACAGGCGGCCAGCAATGCCTTGGTCAAAGTGGTTGAATAGGCATTACATGACAGGCAGTCAGGAATGCCTTGGTCAAAATGGTTGAATAAGGTTTCACATGACAGGCGGCCAGCAATGCCTTGGTCAAAATGGTTGAATGAGGCATTACAAGACAGGCAGCCAGCCATGCCTTGGCCCAAGTGGTTGAATCATACTTTAGTCAGACAGACAGTGGCACCGGTGGTTGAATGGGGTTTTACTTCAGTTAGCAATACATTAGCATCAGTGGTAACATGGACTTAAACACTAGTCAGCAGTATATTGGTAGAGTGGTGGAATGGGGTTTTACTCCAGTTAGCAATACATTAGCATCAGTGAGTGAGTGAGTGAGTGAGTGAGTATGGTTTTACGCCGCTTTTAGCAATATTCCAGCAATATCACGGCGGGGGACACCAGAAATGGGCTTCACACATTGTACCCATGTCGGGAATCGAACCCGGGTCTTCGGCGTGACGAGCTAACGCTTTAACCACTAGGCTACCCGACCGCCCCCATTAGCATCAGTGGTTACATGGACTCAAACACTAGTCAGCAGTATATTGGTATAGTGGTGGAATGGGGTTTTACTTCAGTTAGCAATACATTAGCATCAGTGGTTACATGGACTTAAACACTAGTCAGCAGTATATTGGTAGAGTGGTGGAATGGGGTTTTACTTCAGTTAGCAATACATTAGCATCAGTGGTTACATGGACTTAAACACTAGTCAGCAGTATATTGGTAGAGTGGTGGAATGGGGTTTTACTTCAGTTAGCAATACATTAGCATCAGTGGTTACATGGACTTAAACACTAGTCAGCAGTATATTGGTAGAGTGGTGGAATGGGGTTTTACTTCAGTTAGCAATACATTAGCATCAGTGGTTACATGGACTTAAACACTAGTCAGCAGTATATTGGTAGAGTGGTGGAATGGGGTTTTACTTCAGTTAGCAATACATTAGCATCAGTGGTTACATGGACTTAAACGCTAGTCAGCAGTATATTGGTAGAGTGGTGGAATGGGGTTTTACTTCAGTTAGCAATACATTAGCATCAGTGGTTACATGGACTTAAACGCTAGTCAGCAGTATATTGGTAGAGTGGTGGAATGGGGTTTTACTTCAGTTAGCAATACATTAGCATCAGTGGTTACATGGACTTAAACACTAGTAAGCAGTACATTGGTAGAGTGGTGGAATGGGGTTTTACTTCAGTTAGCAATACATTAGCATCAGTGGTTACATGGACTTAAACGCTAGTCAGCAGTATATTGGTAGAGTGGTGGAATGGGGTTTTACTTCAGTTAGCAATACATTAGCATCAGTGGTTACATGGACTTAAACGCTAGTCAGCAGTATATTGGTAGAGTGGTGGAATGGGGTTTTACTTCAGTTAGCAATACATTAGCATCAGTGGTTACATGGACTTAAACACTAGTAAGCAGTATATTGGTAGAGTGGTGGAATGGGGTTTTACACTTCAGTTAGCAATACATTAGCATCAGTGGTTACATGGACTTAAACACTAGTCAGCAGTATATTGGTAGAGTGGTGGAATGGGGTTTTACTTCAGTTAGCAATACATTAGCATCAGTGGTTACATGGACTTAAACACTAGTCAGCAGTATATTGGTAGAGTGGTGGAATGGGGTTTTACTTCAGTTAGCAATACATTAGCATCAGTGGTTACATGGACTTAAACACTAGTCAGCAGTATATTGGTAGAGTGGTGGAATGGGGTTTTACTTCAGTTAGCAATACATTAGCATCAGTGGTTACATGGACTTAAACACTAGTAAGCAGTATATTGGTAGAGTGGTGGAATGGGGTTTTACACTTCAGTTAGCAATACATTAGCATCAGTGGTTACATGGACTTAAACGCTAGTCAGCAGTATATTGGTAGAGTGGTGGAATGGGGTTTTACTTCAGTTAGCAATACATTAGCATCAGTGGTTACATGGACTTAAACACTAGTCAGCAGTATATTGGTAGAGTGGTGGAATGGGGTTTTACTTCAGTTAGCAATACATTAGCATCAGTGGTAACATGGACTTAAACACTAGTCAGCAGTATATTGGTAGAGTGGTGGAATGGGGTTTTACTTCAGTTAGGAATACATTAGCATCAATGGTTACATGGACTTAAACACTAGTCAGCAGTATATTGGTAGAGTGGTTAAAGCGTTCGCTCATCATGCCAAAGCCCCGGGTTCATTTCCTGAAATGGATGTGAGTGAAGCCCATTTCTGGTGTCCCTCCAGCGTGATAATGTTGGAATATTGGTAAAAGCGTTATAACAAACATACACAGAAAAGTGTATCTCTCTCATTATCCTACTATCATAATTACATAATGACATTACTTAACACACAGTTAGGAGACCTGTGCTGTGATGCTGACTCTCATAATCACTAGCACAGTGACATAATGAATTGTCAGACACGGGACTATTAACTATAGGTACAATGATAATTAAAAGACGAATGTGCTGTACAAATCTATATCCTCCGCTTGTTTGTCTCCCATGAAGAGAGGAATTCTATCACTCTCGCATAGATTAATCCATCAAACGCTTGCATATGAGGCTGATTAATGTTATACAATCAGATCCTGCTGACTGCCCGGGCACATGCTCGCAAGGAGGAATCACTTGAAGGCTTGCCCAGTTTCCAGGAGGAAGCCACTTTCGGAAGTATCCTGTCTTGATCAAGGATACTTGGTGTTATAAATTGTTCACATGGTTTCACTGTCTTATCACAGAGTTAGAAATACATACTCCCTAATTTAAACACATGTAGCATCAAGGCAAATTGATCACTTCTGGAGCAAGAAAGCTGGAATTGTAAAGGATAATTATGCATCTGTTGTTTTTGTAAGACTCAGTGGCTGAATTCGGTTTTATGCCACTTTGAACAATATTTCAGTTATATCAATGGTTCAGCTTCATGTGGGAGGAGGTGAATGAGTGAGTGAGTTTGATTTTACGCCGCTTTTAGCAATATTCCAGCAATATCACAGCGGGGGACAGTACAAATGGGCTTCACACATTGTACCCATGTCAGGAATCGAACCCGGGTCTTCGGCATGACGAGCAATTGCTTTAACCACTAGGCTACCCCACCGCCCCATGTGGGAAGAAGGCCCAAAGTGGTGCAGGCCTAGTAACATGTTAACCAGTTGAGTGAAACCCCCCACGAGCACGGGTTATGGTGTTGGTGTTGAGAACTGTGGCACCTTAGATGACAGGGGCACCCATGTCCCTTTTTTAATAAGAAGACGATAAGAAATACGATATAACTTATGACATTCTTGGTCTTATCATGATGATCTTAAAGTTTATCAGGCGACAATCACATAAGTATAATTGAATAAATATTTTACATAAATCATAATTCATTATAACATTTGACACCCTTTTCTTTCAGGATATTTTAGTATATATTTCAACTTTCAACCCTTTCATACTTCATACTGTCATACTGTCAATACTTGATACTGTCATACTGTCAATACTTGAGCAAAAGCTCGACATAAATCATTTATAGGTATCACATAAAAATCAAAATATATGTTTGCCATGTCTATTTCTCTCTGTTGAAGATGTGATCATTCATCACATGACCAATCATCCCAACAAATACATTTCAGCCCCTCAAACAAACCCTATATTTCATCATTCAAACATTATCCATCCCCTGTACTATGAGTGTTGAATATATGTAATTTGAGGTGAGATGAAATGAGGTAACATCATGTTCAAGATTATTGCACTTATATAGCGACATGCATGTGTGTTTGTGTGTGTGGCTGCTTGTACTAGTCCGGACTAATGCCAATTTTAATCCACTGAAATACCAGGCACAGCTTAACATGAATACCCCATTCAGACACAGTGTACTGACTCCGTGCCGACCAGTCCTTGTTTAGCCCTTAATGCAGAGCACCAGGCAGGGTAACAACAAGTACCATCTTTTAATGTCTTTTGGTATGACGCGGCCGAGGATTGAACCCAACCTTCCACCTTTTGGGCAGACGATCTACCATGTAGGCAGTCATGTATTTTATGAAACCAAAACCAATCTAGAACATATAAAAGAGCTAGTCTAGCCAGTTCTATTCCAGATCAGGAAAACATATTTTTAGAGGAGAGAAATGTATGTGGAAAATACAAGATGACTATGTTCTAACACAGGTGTACACCAAGTATTTGGGTCTATCATACCTGACCATAGCCGTCTGTTAATCTGTCAATCTGTTAATCAACAGCTGTGAAACAGCTGTGACTAAATCACAGACACACCAGTCCTAGTTATGTGTATCAACATCAGGGAGCACTGCATAAGCTCTAATGAACAACTTCATCACTCATCAATAACACACAGATGGACCTAAAACCTGTGGGGTGATTGTTGCAGGCCATTCAACCACTGCTATAATTAAGTTGTAATAACTCTGTCACTGCATTTGTCAAAATGTAATTGTAATGCTATTGTAACATTTGTGTAATTAACCCACAGTTATGTGTGATGATATTGTAGTGGTGTAATGAAAACACTGCATGTGTTGAAATATAATTTTAATGCAACTGGTGGTTCAAATTAACAATGGCAATAGACTTAAAATGCTATTTGCAGTGCTATTGGTTAATATGCTGGTTTAATTAAACCACTGCAAAGATCAAAACATTATTGCGATGCTATTGTAAAGGTGGCGTAACAAAACCACAGGAATTGTTGAAATAAAAGTTGAATGTAACTCACAGTGATGGTGGTTTAATAAAACCATTGCAATAGACTTAAACCATTGCAATGCTATAGTTATGGTGTGGTAGTTAAACCACAGCGATAGTTAATACAATATTCTGATGCTATAGTAATGGTGTTGTAATTAAACCACTGCAATGGTTAGTACAATATTACGATGCTATAGTTACGGTGTGGTAATTAAACCACTGCAATGGTTAGTACAATATTGCGATGCTATAATAGTGTGGTAATTAAACCACTGCAATGGTTAATACAATATTACGATGCTATAGTAACGGTGTTGTAATTAAACCACTGCAATGGTTAATACAATATTACAATGCTATAGTAACGGTGTTGTAATTAAACCACTGCAATGATTAATACAATATTACGATGCTATAGTAACGGTGTTGTAATTAAACCACTGCAATGGTTAATACAATATTACGATGCTATAGTAACGGTGTTGTAATTAAACCACTGCAATGGTTAATACAATATTACGATGCTATAGTAACGGTGTTCTAATTAAACCACTGCAATGGTTAATACAATATTACGATGCTATAGTAACGGTGTTGTAATTAAACCACTGCAATGGTTAATACAATATTACGATGCTATAGTAACGGTGTTGTAATTAAACCACTGCAATGGTTAATACAATATTACGATGCTATAGTAACGGTGTTGTAATTAAACCACTGCAATGGTTAATACAATATTACGATGCTATAGTAACGGTGTTGTAATTAAACCACTGCAATGGTTAATACAATATTACGATGCTATAGTAACGGTGTTCTAATTAAACCACTGCAATGGTTAATACAATATTACGATGCTATAGTAACGGTGTTCTAATTAAACCACTGCAATGGTTAATACAATATTACGATGCTATAGTAACGGTGTTGTAATTAAACCACTGCAATGGTTAATACAATATTACGATGCTATAGTAACGGTGTTGTAATTAAACCACTGCAATGGTTAATACAATATTACGATGCTATAGTAACGGTGTTGTAATTAAACCACTGCAATGGTTAATACAATATTATGATGCCATGGCAAAAACAAATGGTAAATGAAATAGCAGGTTTTCATTCTATTACTCTCAATAGTATATTGCAGAATCAATGTTAACTATTGATCATCATTCAACAGCTGGATGGTTGCAATGCACCAATACTTCCATCAGTCCACTGATAATGAGCAAATGTATGTACTATGAGACCCTGTCAACACCATGAAAACTGTTAATGCCATCTTTCACCACAATAATGACATGCTACCCATTGACACATGATTGACACCTGTCATTGACATTGCAATGTTGCAGGGGGACACCAATCAGTAATAGTCAAACAGTATTCTGGGTATTTTTAGGTCTGCGAAAATAGGTTCCATGACAGGCAAAACGAGCACATGTTCTCAGTTTTTCTTAATCGTACCCAACAAAAAAAAAATGTCTTGCCCTTTGTGCAGAGATGTGCAGAGGAAATGGGTACAGGTTTTGCATACTAACACTTGTGGAGTTCTTACACTGACATATGTTTTGTACTTTCCATCTGCCAGGCAAAAAATCTTTGCCATTCAAAATGGCTGACCTTTCAACTACACAAAAACATTTCCTGTTGCGGGGTTCATGAAAGAGCAAAGAGCTTGTGACTACCAAGTGCTTCACCTGGGGATTCAGGCTACTGGGAAGGATAAAATTAATGCAAAAAATGTGACAGTCCCTTGCTCATATTAAGAAAGCATTACATTTTTAGCTGGACATTTTGGAGTTTATCATCATGCCAAGTTCACAGCATGTGTCGGAAACGCTGCCATGTAAGTGAGTGCTCCTCAACAATTTGTGTCCAATGTGGTCAGTTCGTTAACACGTGTTGATCAAGTGAAGTTTGTGATGAAAGCAAACTATATTATTCAATTGAACTGCAATCAGCCCAGAATCAGGGTGTTTTAACTACTTGTCTACAGTCTTGGTGTTACTGTTAGCTGCTTCACCTTCAAAAGGCTACTTGCATTAACTTCATGATGCATTTTTGTTCTGGGGTCGACATTTGCATTAATTTAGTGACGCATCATGATTTACTGTAATCCTGAAGTACTTGGGCGAAGTGGAAGGGGGGATATAGGAATGGGTGCTGTGCTGACCAAAATGAGGATCACATGATTACATTGTTCGACCTGGTAATTCTGTCACCCAAAACTGGGGATTGTTGCCCTTGTTATCAAACACTTGGCCTTGGCCTGATTAGTTACAGGTCACAGTGGCATCATAGGCCATCTTCCTGAGGTAAGGGAGTTAACTGACTGTAAAAGTCCAGTTTCCACCATTGCCAAACTAGGCTGGAATTTCATGAACCGACTGTAGCGCCACAAGTGGCTATTACGAGTTAAGTCTGTTCTATGTCTCTACTGTTGACCAATCAGATTCCACATCTCATATCACTTGCATCTGCTTCGAACAAAATGGAGGCGCCCAGTCAAACGATCCGATCGATAATCAAGTCTATATTGTTATGAAACGGGTCTTACTTCCCGAAGTGCATCATATCACATGAGCACATGATTAAAAAACATGATAAGATTTGGAAAATATCTCTTGACGCTAAGTTGACGGTACATATTGTTTGCAAATCCTGCAATTGACCGAAATCTGCACTGCAGTTTACAAAGCAGATGTCTATTTCATTACATGATTTTGATTGGACTATGCAAAGACTCGATAGTCCAACCAAGCTATAACTCCATAGACTCGATAGTCCAACCAAGCTATAACTCCATAGACTCGATAGTCCAACCAAGCTATAACTCCAAAGACTCGATAGTCCAACCAAGCTAAAACTCCAAAGACTCGATAGTCCAACCAAGCTATAACTCCATAGACTCGATAGTCCAACCAAGCTATAACTCCAAAGACTCGATAGCCCAACCAAGCTATAACTCCATAATTGCAACCTAGTTCAGCAAGGGTTGAAACTGGACTTTCCTAGTCAGTTAACTCCCTTGCCTTAGGAAGATGTGGCATAGCTGGAAAATTGCTGACAGTGGCAGAAAACAACATTCACCCAATCACACACTAATAAGGCTGAGAATAGAATTATGCTAAAATAAAATATCTCAAGTACTAAACCAAAAGTACTGCATGAGAGATTGGGGCAGAACATTCTAAACTGTGTTGTATATTTATGCAACATTGCACATTATTCTGAGTTATCTTATACCAACAATACACAGATCACAAAAGGGTCAAATGAAAAGTATGCTAAGTGTGTAACACATGTTTCAACACAATAGACATGTACACAGTATATATCAAATTACACCATAATGGTGACAATATGCTAATAAATGGTTAATCATTAAAATAATGTATTCAACATGGCTTCCAGAGCGATGAAGATAAAACAGGATCAGAATTATGGTATTTTTAAATGGAAAGTGTGAGTATTATCTCGAGATTTGGGAGATGTTAAAAAGAAATGAGTTCCATGGCAGGACAACGATCTGATCAATTTCTGTGCGACATAAACTAACACAGACGTTTGCTTCAGGTGAGCAAAAATCAAACAACACTTATAAACGAATGGAGAAATTGAAGATTGACCTTTCATAAAACAGCACTAGAAGCATGAAAACTAGTTTTCTTTAAAGGGAAGAGTTTGTATACACCTATTAAGGACTGACACATGACTGCAGGGTCCAAGTTCTCAGCAGCATAGAAATTGGTTGACCCAGTCTCCAGCTCAAGTCTTGTGACGAGGCTGAAGACAGACACTTAGCATCCAGTGAAGGTCACAGCACCACAGGTACAATAACACAGGTCTTGAGAGCTTGGGATGCTTGTTCAATAAGAAATGCCTGGTCCGATAGCTCTTTCAAGAACCCAACCCAATTCCCTTACTATCATCACACTTGTCCTCGTTGTATGAATAATTGATATGGCTCTGTATATCATAAAGGCCCGGGAGAATATCTTCAACATATCAAATCACAGTTTGACAATTATTGTCTAGCTGTCCCTCATGAAGTGATACATATGTTCAAGGAAAAATAGATCTTGTCTATGTGGGGATTCCAGGGTGGAAAAAGGTCCCCAGTGCCTGATGTTTGTCCTTCTGTGGGGATCCCTTGGCGAAATGTCTCCCCAGTATCCCAGGCAGAATAGGTCTTCAGCAACCCATGCTTGCCGTAAAAGGGGACTATGCTTGTCGTAAGTGGTCGGGTGATCAGGCTCAATGACTTGTTTGAAGCCGACATCGTATCTCAAATGCATGGATCAATGCTCATGTCAATCACTGGCTTGTCTGATCCAGATTTAATATCTTACAGACCGCCGTAATATAGCTGGAATATTGCTAAGTGCGGCGTTAAACAACAAACAAACAAACAAACAAACAAACAGTGGAGATAACGGGGCAGGATTACATAAGACCCTCACCCATGTTTGTCTCTGGTGGAGATGGTTCGATGAATCAGTGCTCATTCTATCAACCATTGGTTTGCCTGGTCCAGATGAAATTATTAACAGGCTGCTGAGGTGTAGCTTAAAAATCGCTGACTGTTGCAAAAATAACATTAATTCACTCAAACATGTTTCTGTGTTGAATGTGCTTGGAAAGTTTCCAAGAATTATCTCTTCAGCATATGAATCCATTCAGCGCCAGGCTTACACGACAGTGTTTGCATGACCAGTCATGAAGTTGATCAAATACCCCTTACAGTGTTTACGACTGCCTCCATGGTTTAGTGGATAAAGTGTCTGCCTGTAGATCAGAAGGTCAGGTTCAATCCCGCTCGCATCACACGCAAAAAATGATGTTAAAAGATGGTACTTGCTGTTAACCCTCTGGATGCCGAGGTTTTGTTTCTGACGCACATTGTCCTAAGATTGGAAAAGTGAAGGTTGTGCGAGAATCGCGCTCATGCGGCACTGGATCTACCTCTGGCTATAAAATTATGCAGAGGTGGAGAATATTAAATTTCCTGCTTGATGGTGTAAATTTAACTGCAAATATTAAACCGGTTTTAAAAAAATACACTTCTAAGCATTGTCCAAGGATTTATTCTGTGTTAAAAAACAGTAAATTTCTCCGCCTTTTTATCGTACATCGATAAAAGTACTGTGCGACGATTGTTTTTATTCATAAGATTTACGGAAACTGTGAGCGAACAAAATACTGCCTAATATCTGAACGTCATAACTATATATCAAATGGAGTTATATGCGTATGTATAACGACATACATTCAATGCCAAAAATAGCATGCCATAAATGACGAAGACTGATTTTTCTCTATGACGTCAAAAGGCGACAGAGAGGTTACACGTGTACAAAGAAAAGGGGGAATAACTCCGCTATGCTTAGCTCTAGTTTATTGTAACTCGGGTCACTTGGTGAGAATTAGCTGTGGGTAAGGACAATATATTTTCGTGGTGTTTTGTTCACGAGGAACCAAACTATTCCAACACTAATATTGATATTGAAACTGTATACGTTTAGTTATAAAACAAACAAAACATAAGAAATGATAAAATCGCACTTCATAAAAAAGAGGTAATAGAGAAATGGATAGCCCTATCTACATGATCTAAGATATAACTTAATCCTTAGATTCCAACATTCTCCTGAATGTGTAAGTGTAATTTGACTAATGTTGCACTATTATTAATGGAGCACTAGCCTTATCATCAAATGTAATGAAATACCAAAAAAATAACTATTTGACGTCATGGCTGGTTTATGTCTTTGATAACGTCAGAGAAAGACGACACTGGTATTTTGATTAATATATATCTCCCCTAACTTCATGGTATGGAAAATCTCGATGTGTAAAATGGAATTTGACGCTTTTTCGACACAACATAAAAGGACTGCTTTCATCATATTTATAATGTCTTGTATATCAGAGTTCCGGATAAGCTGCGTATCTGCATAAAATACGCATCAGAAATGCAGAAATACGCAGTAAAATAAAATCCAAGCGCATCAAATACGCAACGAACATTACAGATACGCTACAAAAATAAAACTAGTGCGTATCATCAAAATATTGTGAAGTAACCATATATGTCCCTCTGGCATCCAGGGGGTTAACTTGACTTACGCTTGTCATTAAGAGCTAAAACAAGGACTGGTGGGCTCAGAGTCAGTATACTGAACCTGAGTGGGGTAACCATGTTAAACAGCAGTATGGTATCTCAGTGGCAACATTAGATACTATTTCCCTCACCACCACCAGTGTCATCACATGATGTGCTTAACCCGTGAAGATCCAGGGTAGAATAGGTCTTCAGCAACCCATGATTGACGTAAAAGCTGACTATGCTTGTCGTAAGAGGCAACTAAAAGGATCAGGTGGTCAGGCTCACTGACTTGGTTGTGTGGATCGATGCTCATGATGTCAATCACTGGATTGTCTGGTCCAGACTCGATTATTGCAGACCGCCGTCATATAGCTGGAATATTGCTGAGGGCGGCGTTAAACAACAAACAAACAACATTATGTATTGCAGTACATATATGACCCATATACAAAGTGGGTGAAACAATGTGACCCAATAACACGCTCTACTGACACATGTGTCCGCGCAGCCTCAATAACATGCTCTTCTGACACAAGTGTCCGCGCAGCCTCAATAACATGCTCTACTGACACAAGTGTCCGCGCAGCCTCAATAACATGCTCTACTGACACAAGTGTCTGCGCAGCCTCAATAACAACATGGAGCAGCTCACTGACGACATGTGTCCGCGCAGCCTCAATAACATGCTCTTCTGACACAAGTGTCCGCGCAGCCTCAATAACATGCTCTACTGACACAAGTGTCCGCGCAGCCTCAATAACATGCTCTACTGACACAAGTGTCTGCGCAGCCTCAATAACAACATGGAGCAGCTCACTGACGACATGTCACGAGTTACAATACTTTCCACCTTCAGGTATTGCAGAATTACCAATGTCAATCATGTGGGCAAGCCTTGTGTTTTAAGCAAAACCATAATTGCTCTCTAAGTGATGAAAGCATGTCTGCATAAGGACATTATGGATTTTCTAAAAGCCCTTGCATCTTTATTGCGGACATAACCAGTTCACCTGAGACCAAGGGCAATGCAAGTATGTCAGGCACCATGTGGACTTTTGCAAAAGACTAAGGTAACTTAGCCAACAGTACTATTGGTTGGACATACAAGGAGTCCAACAATGCACTTCAGCAAATGGTGTATTTCAAATGCATGTTGACAGCAGCTGATGACTCTTATGCATGTAATGGACAACATTTTGGCATTAGTCAAAGGCAAGAGGAGGCTTCTGGTCTGTCTCAAATAATGAGATGAGTGAATTGTGTTTAGGCTGCGTTTAATAAGATTCAGTTACATCACGGCGTGTCAGCTTCATATGGGGGGGGGGGCAAAGTGTAGCTGTTTTCCATTTTCATGAAACAGCAAGAGTCCTAATCTGGGTGGATTCAAACTAATGACTGGTGGATCCTGGCATGACCAAGGGACATAACTCTGTTGAATAAATTGTGACACCTCAGATCAATAGATGATGGTTGTGACCAACTCTGATAACACGAACCCAGCCTCTAGTCCATCTCAAACTAACATGGACACTCATCAAGTTTCTTAGCATGTTACTGTAATCAAAACAGAATCAGGTTTATGACACAATCCATGTCTATAGTACATCACTTCAACGCACAACGGCAGCCTATTCCTTGACTCTTCTGATCTTTAGCATAAGAACACAAAGCCTGCATTCACACCCATGACAAGCAGCTTGTCTGATGGACAGACACCTTTCATACAGCACGCCCTATGGTCAAATATCTTTTCTGAGTCGTTAGTTGATTCCATGGTATAGATTTCAAGCGGTCATGCCAGTGGTCGGGTCAGAACTTCATACACTGCTGTGCCATATGCTCATTGGTACGTCCCAAGGCATTGAGCACATGTCATGCCACACTCCGACTGGTGTGTCTGAAGGCACAAGTGGCTGGCCAGTGCCATATGCCTACTGGTGTGTCTGAAGGCACAAGTGGCTGGCCAATGCCATATGCCTACTGGTCTGTCTGAGGGCATAAGTTGATGCCTAACACAAGCATGACTCTGTGACACGAGCACAACCAAGAGCAGTGTGATCCTTTATGAAGCAATCCTTTCAGCGATGCATCATAAATGAGCTGCAAGGGCACAGCCAGCTCGTCACTGACAAAATCAATATTAACCTAAGGATATAGGTTGAAAACCTGGGCTCCATTTAGCTTGTTTTCTTTCCCATCTCAAGACACAGCATACCACAGAAATGTATATAAGGACAACTCTAAGCATTTTTCAACTTCATATTTTCATAGATTTAACCATTAACAGGAATCCAGCGAAAGAAAAAATCCTTTTCTAAATTTTTTTTAGAGAGCTGGAACAGTTATATTATCTGATGTTGAAAGTGTCATTTAAACAACTAATTACGGACAATTCCCATATATTTGCAACTGTTTACTTTTTCTTAGATTTAATAGTTAAAATAAACCTACTGAAAGAAAAATAACTTTCTTCAGTTTCCTTTAGAGAGCTTGAAGAATTGTATTATCTCATGTTAAAGCGCCTTAAAACAGTTTGTTGTGTCATAAGAGTCTTATTGATATATCAATAGAGTTTGTCAAAACTGGCAACTAAAGAGGATTGAATGGTTACAGTATCTGACTTGGCTTGTTGCGTGCCATCATACTATAACAGCTGAATTGTTGTTCACTCTATCAACCACTTGTTTTCCCGGACCACCCTGTATAGCAGGAATACTGCTGACGTGGCCATAAAATAACATTCATTCACTTACTCAACGTATGAGTCATCACTTATACAGACCTATCATGCTTATTGCCATAATGCATTAAATGGAAATAAATTGTCACCAGCTGTATGATTAGAGCTTGAATTTATTGATAGCAAAATTAAAACCTATTTAATTCTCATTTGAGTCGAAAGTGAATATATTTACAAATAATCAAGAATTTATCATGCCATACGCTATTTCCAGATGAGCCTTCTGAGCACAATACAGCATTTTTCATTTTTATTTTTATTAAATCATTCACAGAGCAATCAATATAGACATCCAGCCATCATGGTAAATCCCCAAAACATGTTACAAGCAAGCCGTCACCTCAAACTTCTAACAGAGGACCAAAGTTTCAACAGCCTTCCGTTGTTCCAATGTTACTTAAACATATGCAGCCTTACACAGTTACTCCCATAAACATCTGCCAAAACCTTTCCTTGCAGCTTCAAGACAAACCATTTAAGCAAGAACATCATTCAAAGAGCAGCCTCTATCTTATCCCATAGCTAGCAACAGTTTAGATGGATGAGTTAAATATTCCTCCTATCCCATTTCTTTCTACTCACATACACCCAGCTGACTACAGTGCTTAAATTTTTTTTTAAAATGCAGCTAAAGGCATATTATTACCAAAAATCGGTGTTTAAGTCTAATGTAACAATTATATGTCATACCATGTGACCTTGATGTGGGAGGAAAGCCCAAGGTTGTGTAGGCTGGAGATATTTACCGGTACCTCGTTGGTTAACACCCACTCGCACAGGTATGGTGCCATTGGGAAGAAAGAATCATTATCAGACCAAGTTTAGGATTCGCTACATCTTCATACATGGAGCAGGGTGAAGACTGATAATGTAGCCAGAAAGCTGAGATGAGTGTGGAGAGAGTAATGATGTTCCGACAATGTTCAGACTATGTTCCTACAATGTTCAGACTATGGGAACAGGCTTTAAATTACTCTTCAAACAGAAACTTCATGTCACGTCCCAACTCAACCGGGGTATGGGTGGCCCAGCCAGTCATCGAAGGTGCCAGAATGTGCAGAGTGGGTAGCCCAGCCAGTCATCGAAGGTGCCAGAATGTGCAGATTGGGTGGCCCAGCCAGTCATCGGAGGTTCCAGAATTTGCAGAGTGGGTGGCCCAGCCAGTCATCGGAGGTTCCAGAATTTGCAGAGTGGGTGGCCCAGCCAGTCATCGGAGGTGCCAGAATTTGCAGAGTGGGTGGCCCAGCCAGTCATCGGAGGTTCCAGAATTTGCAGATTGGGTGGCCCAGCCAGTCATCGGAGGTTCCAGAATTTGCAGAGTGGGTGGCCCAGCCAGTCATCGGAGGTTCCAGAATTTGCAGAGTGGGTGGCCCAGCCAGTCATCGGAGGTTCCAGAATTTGCAGAGTGGGTGGCCCAGCCAGTCATCGGAGGTGCCAGAATTTGCAGAGTGGGTGGCCCAGCCAGTCATCGGAGGTGCCAGAATTTGCAGAGTGGGTGGCCCAGCCAGTCATCGGAGGTGCCAGAATGTGCAGAGTGGGTGGCCCAGCCAGTCATCAGAGGTGCCAGAATGTGCAGAGTGGGTGGCCCAGCCAGTCATCGGAGGTGCCAGAATTTGCAGAGTGGGTGGCCCAGCCAGTCATCGGAGGTGCCAGAATTTGCAGAGTGGGTGGCCCAGCCAGTCATCGGAGGTGCCAGAATGTGCAGAGTGGGTGGCCCAGCCAGTCATCCGAGGTGCCAGAATGTGCAGAGTGGGTGGCCCAGCCAGTCATCGGAGGTGCCAGAATTTGCAGAGTGGGTGGCCCAGCCAGTCATCGGAGGTGCCAGAATTTGCAGAGTGGGTGGCCCAGCCAGTCATCGGAGGTGCCAGAATTTGCAGAGTGGGTGGCCCAGCCAGTCATCGGAGGTGCCAGAATGTGCAGAGTCGTCTCCAGGACAGAAACAACCTATGACCATGGACCCAAATACCGGTTTATGGAATATCATTTATGTGAATGATTCTAATATTAGTGCTCCGCTTGTCAACTGTCTAGCCCGGGGCACATATTACACCAAATACAGGATTAAAATGATGAAATAAAAAATGTTTATCATAATGCAAATCACTCATAAATACATAATAACAGTCAGCCTTTTCCAACATGAGAAAATTATATCCAAATGATATATCATCTTTACACTGCGAACAAATCAAACATTTTCCTGCAGGGATGTGAGACAAAGAATTTAATCTTAGCCTGATTCAGTACCAATTCTAGCTCCTTGTCCGATAGGCATACAACAGTACAAGCTGGAAGATACGTCTCACTCCAAGCATTACAGATCTTTCAACCTCTACCATACCATACATGACCATCAAGGTCAGAGCTTCAGACTGATTAGAATCCATATAGGTCAAGTAAATACAATGGAATGAAGGGCCTTGATTGAGAACCACATAGCCAGAGGACCTATTCTTCCCAGATACAGAGATCCCAGGCGTTTTAATGACCAGGACCCTACCATAAAACCACCCTAGCGTTACAAGTTCTGTAAGTCAGCGTCAAAGCATGGCATATGCAACTGTCTTAGCGCCATTAGAATGTGTTATAGACAGGGGCACCCCCTAAATGTTTCACAAAACGAAAGTAGTGCTACAACTGTCATAAGTCTATGTTACAGTAAGTGAGTTACGAGCTCCTTCACGCTACAATTGTTTTGTAGACCAGGTCACTGAAGCATTGCAAGTTCTACACAAAACTCACCTCATAGTAATATGACAATTATTCCATTCTAAGAAATACAAAGATCAGTAACAATGACAATCTGTCAGTTCTCACACAACGAACAACTAAGGACTAAGGAAATAATAAATGACTAGCAGCTTGTTCAGGTAGGCTAGAAGCACCGTGGGACAAAACATTAGTTCCCGTGCAGCCCAGCGCTGGTTAAACCATACCAGCACAGCATAATGGTAATGGTAACATTGTTAGCCTGGATTCCCTGCGGCGGGCAGCAAGGATATAACTGTCTCTGTCTATTTATCCAAGACATTAAGCAATGCTTCAGTGGTCACATTGTAAAGATTGGCTGTAGTCAGTTACGCATATGTAACAACATGTGTCTAGATTAATTCTGTATTGTTACTGAGAATTGTAAGTAATGTTTCACAGCATCATATATTGCCAGAGCATGATGCAGAGGACAGTCTGTGTGGTGCCGACATTTTCTTGTGTGCTGGAGACAATAATACATAAGAGAGAGACAATATCTTATGATTGGATGGCAGTGAGTCAGTGGTTTACTGTCCATACAATATCACAGCATGGGAGCGAGATGTGGGAGGCGAAAACCAAAGTATTCAAAATGTGGACATTTACCTGTTTTGTGAAAGCCAAAATATGATATTTTTTTTCAAATACTGGTTTGAGAAGGTTGTCTCCCAAATAATAGACTTGGTCAAGGCAAATAAGGAGTTTTTTATCACATGAAGGATTTAATGAAATGTATGGTATTTGTTCATCCTATTTAGAATTTTATGGTTTTGTCAGCAGCATTAAACAATACCTTAAAACTCTAAATTTAGTTAAAGTCCCTACAGATTCTGTGGAGGACCAGCACTGTGTGGTTAAAACTATTTGTAGTTCCAAGTCCGGTTCAAAGCATATCTAAATTCCAGTGGTTTCTACAGAAGTAAAAACTACAGGGGAGGAAAGTGGGAATTACAATTTGAAAACTGGATTTTTTTTTTCATAAAACCATTGTAAAACAGTAATTTGCAATTGGGATAAACGTCCTGATCAAGATTATTGGACTCATGTACTGACGTGTGTGTGTGTGTGTGTGTGTGTGTGTGTGTGTGTGTGTGTGTGTGTGTGTGTGTGTGTGTGTGTGTGTGTGTGTGTGTGCGTGTGCGTGCGCGCCTGCATGCATGTGCATCTGCATGTACATGCGTGCATGTGTGTGTGTGTGTTAGTGAGTGAGTGTGTGTGTGTGTGCGTGTGCGTGGCTGCATGTAATTGGCTATATTAGTGCAATGATCTTGGAAATTCACCACGTTCATCTTCACATCACAGTAACAAAAACAAGCTGTACAGAGACAGAAGATATTCAGAACCTGTATACAGTTTACAAGGCTACAAGGCTACGTCTTGCCCCTTCCACCCTTGAGCACAAGGGCGGTACTTATAAATCAAGGACAGTGAATCTGTCATCTAAACCCATGTGAGTTGATGCCCAAGACCACTGAGCTAATTAGGACCACATCATAACACGGACACCTTTAGATAGCATATAGTTGTTGGTTGTTTAACGCCGCACTCAGCAATATTCCAGCTATATGACGGTGGTCTGTAAATAATCGAGTCTGGACCAGACAATCCAGCGATTGACATCATAAGCATCGATCTACGAAATTGGGACATGATGACATGCATCAACCAAGTCAGCGAGTCAGCTTTTACAGCAAACATGTTTTGTTTTTCTGAAGACCTATTCTACCCCGGATCTTTACGGGTCCCTTTTTGCTGAAGACCTTATATTTTAGGATCCATTTAAGCATTAAGCTGCAGATCAGAATACTAGGACATGACATTGTCTGTGGTAGTCCTTGAGGTGAGCAAAGCTGGGTAAGTAGCTTCTGTTTCATGACAAAAGGGATAAATATTTGATAGCAGACTAAATACATGTCATGTATCGACTGGAGAAGCCATGATGAGAAAGGAAAAGCCCCTCGGGACAGGAATGTCTTGCACTCAACAACCTCAAATTTTGATCGTCGAGCTTTTCGGTACTTTCAATGTTTTGGTGTCTTTGAAATTTTTGGTTCATTATATAGAGACACAAGATGTGTGGATTTCAACTTCTGTGCACCCTATACAAAACGTTTCAAGGTACATCTCTGGACGCTTCATCTGGTTGGAGAAAAAAATAATTTGAGGCTACTTCATGCCCTCCATCATTGATGGTATTTCTAATACTTCCTAAATGTTGTACGACTGCATGAATATATACACATTTGTTAAGCCAAGGAAACTTAAGATGACTTAAGGACTCATGTACATCATGATACTAGTCTGGACAAACACTGGTTTTAGAGTGCTAGCACACTGAGATACCATGCCGCAGTTTAACATGAATACCCAGCTCAGACACAGTATTCTGACGCCAAGCCAACCAGTCCTTGTTTTAGCCCCAGGCAGAGCAACAACAAGTACCATCTCTAATATGTGGGCAGACGCTCTATCCACAAGACCACGGAGGCGGTCAACAGATATGTGTGTCATGGTGCACCAGCATCATGGATGCTTGCTCATACTATCAACCACAGGTTTGGCCCAGACATAAATAACAGGCCACCCAAACCTAGCCATAATAAAGCAGACTAGTCAAAAACAACATCCACAGACTCTGAAAACATTGTCAGAATTTTCTTTTCTAGCCATCATAAGACACAATTGCAGCCACCAGTAAGTCTGGTACTTATCCCCATCAAGTACCAGTTAATCACACATTTGCCAATTGGTTCACCAACTTCCTCTACTCCTCAGTGATGAGCAAACAACACTGACCTCGTGGATGTCTCAAGTCAATATGCATAGCCAAATGTTTATTGCTTGGGACTTGCAACGAGAGACTCCTTGTTTGGGGAATTAATCCAGGCATATATAATCTAAGAGCATTGAATTCTCGTCCTATGATCAGAGTGATGGTCAAATTTGATTATCTCCACGGATAGGTTCATGAAACGTCTAAAGTTCATCTAACTGGACCTTAGTGTTTGAAGAGCAAGTCATACCACTTTCAGCAATATTCCAGCAATATCATAATGGGGGCAGCAGAGTGAGTGAGTTTGGTTTTACGCTGCTTTTAGCAATATTCCAGCAATATCACGGCAGGGGACACCAGAAATGGGCTTCACACATTGTACCCATGTCGGGAATGGAACCCGGGTCTTCAGCGTGACGGGCGAACGCTTTAACCACAAGGCTACCCGACCACCCCTGGGGGCAGCAGAAATAGCTTCACACATACCCATGTAGGGAATCAAACCCGGGACTTCAGCATGATGAGCAAACATTTTACCCACTAGGCTACCCCACCGACTCAATCTAGCCAAAGTTTTTGAACAATAATTAGGGATAATATCAAAATACAAATTCAATATTCACATATTGATAACATAATACTACTTCAAAAACAAATTAACACATGTCTGAAAAATTGATTATAATAAATATTTATACATTAACAAGATAAATATCAGACATGATAGACAACATCATCTATATTTATATATGTATATATTCTGCCATCAACATTAAGAACACCACGTAAACTGACACTCTTTGACGATGCAATTTTCTGTCATATCTGTTTACCAACCTGATTGAGAGTTGTAATTTCATGTCACAAGCACAATATCATATACCAGTGTAGTCTGTCTAACATACCTGAATCATATTATTTTCCTTTCTGTATTTGCAATAGCTCTAAATGAAGTCCAGATTTTCAGAATCTCACAATCTCACTGAGGCTCCTTTTAAAACTAAATGTAGTCCTTTGTTTCTATGAAGATTCTATATTTTCTAAGCATTACCGGTAGTCTAATACCAGTGTACTGGTCATGGTTCACATGTCAACACGCTCAAACAGAGATTTGATCTTTAACAATTCATGTAGATATGCAACAGCATCTTCCTATGGAACCACACAACAAGGGACCATGTTGAACACTCCAGGCACAATTCTAGTCCAGGATGCACTTGCATGATGTTGTCTTAGCGCTAAGACAACTGCAACTCTTTATGTTTGTTTGTTTGCAATATTCCAGCTATATGACGACGGTCTGTAAAAAAAATCGAGTTCCGACCACACAATCCTGTGATTGATATCATGAGCATCGATTGGGATACGATGACAGGCATCAACCAAGTCAGCGAGCCTGACCACCCGATCCTGTAAGTCACCTCTTACGGCCACCTTTTACCATGGTTACGACAAGTATGGGTTGCTGAAGGCCTCGTCTACTCCTTTATGAACTGTTTTAGCCCTGTGGTGGCTTTGTGAACGTGGATCTCAGACTGGAATGTCGGGTAGCCTAGTGGCTAAAGCGTTAGCTCGTCACCCCGAAGACCTGGGTACAATTCCCGACATAGATACAATGTGTGAAGCCCATTTCTGGTGTCCCCCGCCGTGATATTGCTAGAATATTGCTAAAAGCGGCGTAAAACCATACTCACTCACTCACTCAAGCTGACCCCTCATGATATAACTGTTCAATGTGGCTTTAAACCAAACTCACTCACTCACTCCCCAGTATAACCTGTTAGCAAACTAATTCAATCAGGTGGTCTCAATGCGCATTCATACTCCAGTGGTGTGGAACGCTGGCCAAGCCGTCAGAATGTCTCTGTGTAATCACAGCAATTAGCAAATAAGTACCAGCTGGACTGATACGTCTTATAAAACATGAGTTCAGAGACAAAGTAAATTTTAATTGGTTTGCATGAAACTAAAGACTGCCAATGCCTAAATCCACCAGAAAACATAACTTTCATTTTGTCCCTACAATATTAGCACTTGTTGACTGAAGAAGGATCGCCCTTCAAGATGGTCACGCCTCAAAAAGATGCAAACATGTATCCCTCATCACCTTATCATGGCTTGCCCCAAGATTCTCAAAAGAATCATTTCACACCTTTTTAACCTGATTGAATATCGAGGAATAATTTTATTCTAGTACGTCTTGTTTAGATTCTACCCATGAAACTCAATAACTGGACCATTAATTACTCCTTGCATATTGATCAGCCTGACATTGCATCATGTGTCAATCAGTGCCTCCTGACCAGGAGGGTCATTCCCTATACCTCAGGGCCTTATGGACTCTTAGCCATGTGAGACCTCAGCCACTGACTGGTCATTGAATCACGTGTCCGTCAGTGCCTCCTGACCTGGAGGGTCATTCCCTATACCTCAGGGCCTTATGGACTCTTAGCCCTGGACACCTCGGCCACTGACTGGTCATTTGAGTCAGGGAGGAACAGAGTGGCGGACAGCAGTACATATGACCTTGACCTTGGGTTGCGAAACAAAATGCTGATTATGAAATGTTGGATTTTGATTTAAGATATTATGGGGAGTGATATGAACATTTGTAGTATCCAGAATCGTGCCAAAAGAATTTGTTTTCTTAAAAGGACTAGGCAAATTCTAACTCCACTTCAAACCAATGTTTCACACAGGAACCAGTCATACTGTGTAGACAATGTCTCGAATTACATACAATGTATAGACTACGTAGGTATTGGCTGAAATATACTGGAACACACCACACACCACACGACACCACACCACACACCACACACCACACACCACACCACACCACACCACACCTGTAAGAGCAGGATTGGTACTATTTTCTAAAGAAGTCCAAGTGTTCTGTTAACAAGATAAAATACTGCACAAGTTCATTCACTCAAAATGTTGAATCCTTTCGATTTTTAATAATATATTGACTTATCTATAATTTGAGACAAGTCAATACTAGACTATATAGCTATTAAAGATTCACAACATACAATGTTTCACATTGTCCTAAACAACATATTAAGTTAATAGAATTCAAGGTACCCGAACAAGAGGTTGCTGTACTTTAAGAACAGTTTCTACCACTCATACAGATGTTAGTATTATTGCTACATTCCGCAATCAATACCATGGCGAGAGCATGAATACTTGACAAAGCTATTATTCCATTACACATAGTTAATAGTTCAGGAAATCATTGGCTTAGTTTACTAGTAGTGTGGGCATGGACGGTCCAGCTGGTTAAGGTGCCGCAATTCGTTGTGCAGAGTTACATCCCTTGGGCATGCAAGAAACCTATGAGTGTGGTTCGAAATTCCGGTTCACCCTGATTATGTATCTAGGTCAGCCAGCATCATACCCATGTATGGGTTTTAACAAAAGTGGTAAACATCTGAGACATGCATCACTTTGCTCTTTCCTCCCAATTCAAGCTGACACGGGGGCAGTCGGGTAGCCTAGTGGTTAAAGTGTTAGCTCGTCACGCCGAAGACCTGGGTACAATTCCCAACATGGGTACAATGTGTGAAGCCCATTTCTGGTGTCCCCCGCCGTGATATTGCTGAAATATTGCTAAAAGCGGCGTAAAACCAAACTCACTCACTCACTTAAGCTGACACATCATGATATAACAGAAAACTGTTCAATGTGGCTTTAAACCCAACTGACTCACTCACTCCCCAGTATAACCTGTTAGCAAACTAATTGAATCAGGTGGTCTCAATGCGCATTCATACTCCAGTGGTATGGAACGCTGGCCATGCCGTCATTTACTGACAAAATTCTCTCACTCGCTCATGAACTTATAAAGCTTGATAAAATCATTCTTCCTTTTGCATCTCTGATATCAACCGACAATTTACCAGCTGACACTGAGAGGCGAATTAAGCAAATTATGTCGCCTGATTAAGAACGTCAGTATTTGTTAATAGTGATATAAGCAGCAGCACTTACAGGCTGATAATGACTGTAGCCTGTATTATGATTAATCTTGTGTACTGTAACCACGGTTATTAGCATTGTTAGCCCTGATTAAATACACAACAGGTCATGCTCTATGTAGCAATTACTTCAGCATTGCTTCCTTGATGGTACACTTTTGGATGATGATAATCAAGGTTCATAAGCTTTCATTTTTTTTTCATACATTTCCGATTATGTTTCTAGGTTTCTCAGTATCATACCAGTGCTTGTGGGTTTCACAAAAGTGGTAAACGTCTGAGACCTGCAATCACATCAAGCTTTCCTCCCACATTAAGAAACAATATTCCCGACTAATTGTTAGCCTGTTTAAAAGATGCAACTGGACCTGATTTCACAGAGGAATCTTAGCACTGCAACTGTCGTAAATCTATATTAAAGTATGGAAGTTACGATCACCTTACTGCTAAGATCTCTTTGTGGAAAGAAGCCCTGACTTCAGATTGAGGACGTGCATAAAACCTGAATTGTCATTGGTAAGTGGAAAGAAAAAACAGGAGAAAAGATGTTCACTGAACGCTGTGCACCCCTTTCATATGTCCCCAAGGCTAATACCAGCCCCTAAGTTCAACAATGTTCTGTGACCCGGAATCCGCGTATATAAGGGACACATCCTATTCTGATAACACCGACACCACTTTAGCACTGAACAAATACAATGAATAATGGATCAAGACAATCTTAATGACAGTAATCTGGGTCATTCAAAAACAGAAAGGAATCCCAAGATATATCCTCTGAATAAAATATATATCCAGTATGCAACTTTTAGCCATTAGTCCAAAACTTGGGTCTATAAATATTTCTATTGATCTCGTAAACTTTACTGATGAACATTAAAATCTCCTAGAAATAATCCAGTGACAAGTTCATGCTTGATCTTGGCTAAAACAATAGGATTATAACTATCTGATGTTTGTTTGTTGTTTAACAACACACTCTGTACTATTCCATCTATGTGACAGCAGTCTGTAAATAAACAATTTTGGACCAGACAAGTGATTAACGTCATGAGCAATTGGGATACAATGACATGCAACATCCATGTCAGCAAGTATCACCCCCTGATCTTGTTAGTCACCTCTTACGACAAGTATGGGTTGCTATCGACCAATTCTAATCAAGGTCTTCATGGGGAATAACCATCTGTAATTCTATTATCATAATTTACAAATATAATACATCCATATTCCAGACAATATATTCCATATTCCAAACTTTATACTCCATATTCCCAACCATATACTCCATATTCTAAACTATTTACTCCATCTTCCAACCATATACTCCATATTCTAAACTATTTACTCCATATTCCCAACCATATACTCCATATTCTAAACTATTTACTCCATCTTCCAACCATATACTCCATATTCTAAACTATTTACTCCATATTCCCAACCATATACTCCATATTCTAAACTATTTACTCCATCTTCCAACCATATACTCCATATTCTAAACTATTTACTCCATCTTCCAACCATATACTCCATATTCTAAACTATTTACTCCATCTTCCAACCATATACTCCATATTCTAAACTATTTACTCCATCTTCCAACCATATACTCCATATTCTAAACTATTTACTCCATCTTCCAACCATATACTCCATATTCTAAACTATTTACTCCATCTTCCAACCATATACTCCATATTCTAAACTATTTACTCCATATTCCCAACCATATACTCCATATTCTAAACTATTTACTCCATCTTCCAACCATATACTCCATATTCTAAACTATTTACTCCATCTTCCAACCATATACTCCATATTCTAAACTATTTACTCCATCTTCCAACCATATACTCCATATTCTAAACTATTTACTCCATATTCCCAACCATATACTCCATATTCTAAACTATTTACTCCATCTTCCAACCATATACTCCATATTCTAAACTATTTACTCCATATTCCCAACCATATACTCCATATTCTAAACTATTTACTCCATCTTCCAACCATATACTCCATATTCTAAACTATTTACTCCATATTCCCAACCATATACTCCATATTCTAAACTATTTACTCCATCTTCCAACCATATACTCCATATTCTAAACTATTTACTCCATATTCCCAACCATATACTCCATATTCTAAACTATTTACTCCATCTTCCAACCATATACTCCATATTCTAAACTATTTACTCCATATTCCCAACCATATACTCCATATTCTAAACTATTTACTCCATCTTCCAACCATATACTCCATATTCTAAACTATTTACTCCATATTCCCAACCATATACTCCATATTCTAAACTATTTACTCCATCTTCCAACCATATACTCCATATTCTAAACTATTTACTCCATCTTCCAACCATATACTCCATATTCTAAACTATTTACTCCATCTTCCAACCATATACTCCATATTCTAAACTATTTACTCCATCTTCCAACCATATACTCCATATTCCGAACCAATTACTCCATATTCCAGACTATATACTCCATATTCCAAACTATATACTCCATATTCCAGACTATATACTCCATATTCCAAACTATATACTCCATATTCCAGACTATATACTCCATATTCCAAACAATATACTCCATATTCCGAACCAATTACTCCATATTCCAAACTATATACTCCATATTTCCAACCAATTACTCCATATTCTAAACTATTTACTCTATCTTCCAAGCAATATACCGTATTTGACGTAATAAGCGCCCAGGGTGCTCTCAAATTTAGAAATAGGGGGCTCTTATTAGAATATTATTTTGGTATTGAAAGATAAATTTTGTGGTTTATGCTGACAGCCTGAAATGTTTATATACGAGAGATACATTTTTCAAGAATTTAACTGCCCTAATTAAGGGTGCAGATAACACACGAGTGCGTATTATACGCGAATAAATAAGTGTTGTGTACATTGATCAATCGGAAGCGGTGCTAATTGGGATTGTTCACTAGCCAATATATTACAAATATCGTCGTGGGTGCTTATTAGAGCAGGGCGCTTATTACGTCGAATACGGTACTCCAAACTTGATTATTTACAGGCTGCCATCATATAGCTGGAATATTGCTGAGTGTGGCTTATAACAACAAACACACATATAATATAGAGAATATTTATCAACAACACTTATTTATATAACCTATATGCAACTTATGTAAAATAGATAAGGCATGCTTAAGAGTCGTGTCAAATGACCGTTAAATGGCACATGTCTTCCATTCATTATCGGATTCTGAAAATATTAATAATGCATTTGTGGAACGGTAAATTGACTGTATCAGCATGTATGATAATAGCATCTCTCCAGAGAGTCAATGTCCCTGCAACAATGCCACAAAGTGTGACAGCAGAGAATAATGCTTGCAGGATACACATTGTGCTACAGTGTTACAGCACACAATGCATGCTGCACAATCGCATCCCATTACAGTATACCATATACTGGGAATAACACAGTTATCTACACTATCCAAAACAGTGTCACACGACCCACTGCTGCGTTTACACAAACGTGATACCCCTTCTCATTAAATATTAGGTTTCTGGTGAAGACAAGAGAAAGATGATAGCGAAGACATAACAAATCCGGGACTAACATATCCTCGACAAATTAAAAACACACACAAAGCAGGGCACCATGTGTTCGAAATACATGCGTTGCCATGGTAACTTGGAAGCATTGATTGCACATATCAGTCTGAACAAGACATCCTTGTAGTCTGAGAATCCTTGGTGTCGCCAATTAATTTACATCTTCCAGGTGATATGATACTGCATATTTTGAAAATGTCCATGAAAGCAAGACCTCATTTAAACCAGACTCCCCACTTAAAAAAGATTCATTGCTACGATAATGGTTCATTTGCATCAGCTGAAATCAGATGCTAATACTGGAGAGATTAGGGAAGAATGTTACAAGACCCAGCTTAGTTAAATGGAAATATGACGTCTGTGAACTTTACGAATGAAACGACTTACTCAAGAAATGCTGCAAAATTCATGGCAGATAATGTTAACCAGTTGTGACACAATTAAATATGTAGAATACGTAGAATCTATCAAAATCAATATAATCAGCATCTTGAGGGTACTACAAACAGGGAGAGTGTTGACATACTGGAAGGGTATCACAGCACTGTATTTAAACCCTGGTGACTGATGCACTGGTTTGACCTCACTCATGATACAGATGCTATATGAATGTTTTACATACAGCTACATAGGGCTGGCTAAAAAGATCGATAATCGGAATTAATATTAGCGATTATCAATATGCAAATTGTGTCATCGATAATAACTTACATAAACTATTGTGATGAAATAAAGTTTAGATTTACCAAAACAGACTTGTTATTGTCAATCATGTCATTTGCCGAAGATGGGAAGTAACTGTTTTTGTTGTATCTCAAATGTCCACAAAGTAATCCATGCATAAATGTGCCACCACTCACCAGTAGCATGAAGTGTGTTGATTTCGTTTGGACTTTTTTTGCATATACAATGTATGTTCAAAGTTATTTCTCTGAACCGATAATTTACCAATAATTATCGACATTTAGTCGCGATTATCGATCTCTGTGATCTATATCGATAGCCAGCTCTCCAGCTAGTTAGTATGCTTTACATTGCTAGTCACTTCCTTGTTAGTGTCAGGTTTATTTACACAGGAGGCATGCTGTAGGGTCCTGCTCAACACGTAAAGTTAGGACATTCTTATCTGACAAGGCAGATAAGCGTGTGCATGTGCACATCAGCCACACAGCTGTATGCATGTCTGCACGTCGCTGCTGCAATCCTTCTACTCATATCTTACATTTCATGACACATCATCCTTTTGTTCATCTGTCATTATGAATGGACTTTCATTATTAAACATTACTCTTGCATCCATCACTGTCATCATCATCATCATCATCGTCGTCATTCTAATGATTCAACATTACTCTTGCATCATCATCATTTTTATCATCATCATCATCATCATCATCATCATCATCATCATTGTCGTCATTCTAATGATTCAACATTACTCTTGCATCATCATCATTTTTATCATCATCATCATCATCATCATCGTCATTGTCGTCAATCTAATGATTCAACATTACTCTTGCATCATCATCATCATTTTTATCATCACCATCATCATTGTCATCATTCTAATGATTCAACATCACTTTTACATCCATAATCATCATCATCATTTTCATAAACATCACATTTGCATTCTTTGTGTTCTATTGTCATCCCCCCTCACTGAAAAACTCAACAAATTTTGTCTCCTATTTCACTACCCCTAAGGATGGAAGTGATACATGATACATAGATACACCTCAGCCTTCTTCCTTCCTCACATGAGGCAAACCCTTGCAGCTCAACTTGCAGCATTTGATAACAAGCCTTGCCCACTGAGGCCGATAAGGAAGATAATTAGGGTGAATGTCATTAAGATTCCACTGTCTAGTCCTACCCAAGTACACACTGAAGTCTCATCTAGAGCACTGTCCCAGAGGGTGTTTGGTTGTTGATGACGTCAACAATACTGACAAAAAACATTCTGAGTATGTATAATTAATTCATAGATTTGTTTCGTTTGTTTGCTGTTTTACGCTGCACTCAGCAATTTTCCAGCTATATGACGGCGATCTGTAAATAATCAAGTCTCGACCAGACAATCCAGTGATTGATTGACATCATGAGCATTAACGCAATTGGGATACGATTAATTCACAGGGAAAAAACAAATCATTCAAAATTTGTTTGGTGGCCTGGGATTATCAACGTTGAAAGACCTGTGACTATCAAATAAAAAAATGATTTTGCACAATAACTGCCCAGTCATAACGCAAAAGATGAACCTTCACACCTTCGAAACAAGGGGGACAACTCCTACATTTAGTTGTCTGAGTTACTGGCCTTTATACTGAGATATTGGATGTTGTGCAAACTGGAATGGAAATGTTTACTACATCTAACTGTGGACAAATGTCAACTACAAAAAAATAAGTTAGAGATTCTGTATCTTTGCTTTTCACGATGATGTAATGACCCCTAAAGCAAGGATTTATCTCAACCTAATCAGAGGCAGATGTTCAGCCCTAAGTGTGCAGCAAACAGAAATAAAACATTTCCTCGTTCATGTTTTTATAGTTATAGCTAATGCTGATGGACGAAGTATCTTGTATTTCACTGATGTTGTATTTCACTAAATCCTTGTAATGAAATAAGATTATTTAAAAAAACCCAGCTTGACATGACTTAACAAGGCCGTAGTTAACTTTTTTTTGACAGGGGGGGGGGGCAAATATTTGTACAAGTATCACTTGTCCCCAACTTGATTCAAATAAAACTGTTTTCTATAAAAAAATCCAGGGGGGGGGGGGCAACCGCAACCCCTGGCCCCCCGGCTGGCTTCAGCACTGCATAAACTGTTGACAAACAACCCAATTATCTTCTGTACGGTAAACTACATTTATAACGAACACGCTTATTACGAACTGACTGATATAATGAACTTAGTCCCGACCATTTGTTGTATATATATTAAAAAAAATATGCTCTATATATGCTTATAACAAACTACGGTTATTACGAACTAAAATTAGTGGTCCCTTTGTGTTCGTTATAACCATAGTTTACTGTTTTTCATTGATATGATCATAAACATGATATGATCTCTTCAAGTAAAAACATTAGATATTACTAAAAAAAATAACAATGATACAGGAAAAGAGCACTATCACCCTGGAGCCAAATCATTCTCCTACTCTGCTTATCATGTTCTTATAACAGACATCCCTAAAACAGGGTCAAATATGCACATCTAACTAACATAACTAGTGGCATGCCACTGTAGCTCTTACTGTCCAACAAACACGACCACTTTCTTCAGGTAACAACTGATGATCGTTGTCGTTCATTAAGTGATGGTGATACATGAAAACCACTGACTACAGCAGGACAAAATCAATAATGCAAGGTCAAATTGTAAAAATACAATGAAAAAAACAAAACAACTCCAGTGCATACTTTTCAAAATTCATTATCTGGAAAAATGAACTCCAATGCATTCTTTTCAAAATTCATTATCTGGAAAAAATGTTTCATGGCAAAAATGGACACTAAAATCAATATCTGGTACCCATTTTGAATTTAATGTAGCAACAAACAAAGCAAATTCTTTATCCCTCTGTTTCTAAATTATCCCACCAAGTTTCAGCTCCACAAAATGTTCAAAGAGCAAGAGTGCACTACATTTGAAAGCATGGTTAAAATGAACCGGTCAAACCAAGGCCAAAATAAATGGATATACTGACTCCCACTTAATGCCAAAATTTGTATGTCCATAGACAGGTTTTCAGATATGGCTGAAATGGTGGCCACTTTGAACATTGGATGATGCAAAGCTTCCCCAGATTGCTTGGAGAAGAAGAAAAGGGCTTGCATGGAGAAGAAGAAAAGGGATTGCTTGGAGGAGAAGAAAAGGGATTGCATGGAGAAGAAAAGGGATTGCTTGGAGAAGAAGAAAAGGAAGACAGACACCAGATGAGCAAGCCCTGACAAAAGCTCACTTGACCTTTGAAAATGTGGCTTGTCAGGTCCAGACAGTGACCTGAACCAAAATAACCTCTTGATGCCTCAGATCACTGCTTCCTAATATCCCCATGTGATGAACTCTGACTGAAGATATTGCACAAATGTAATGTATTCTAAAAATCGGTAAAGAAAAACAATATTTACACAATTCACTACAACATTTCCCATTGTTGTCAAAGGTACTCCAATGGTTCCTGAAAGAAATGCGTGCAAGGATTGACCAACAAATACATTAATGAAAAGCACACAATGTTTTCCATGCACACCGAATGTACTAGCTAAGTAAAGGATCTATAGAGTTTCTAAAAATCAAGTGAATGAAGGACCACCATCCATCATTGATTCTGAAAAGCTTTGTATTTCTGCACTAAACTGTAAACATGCTTTCAAAAGACACAAAGAGGTGAATGCACTTACCATACTGTCAGTATGACATACAGGTACTTATCATATTGCATTAATTATGTAAAGGATATCTCCATTCCACAACCCGGATGCACAGCTTTCTGATTGGGTTGTTCAAGCGGAGACAGAACAATGCCCGCTGCGGGCGCACGTTTTGGTTTTGTTGTTTCCTCATGTTGGCACGTTTGCGAGTCATGGTTGCGGCACCGGCTGCTGCAGCTAGAGCAGTATTCCAACCTGAACTAAGAAGAACCTTTCCGTCTTCACCTCCCTCGACACCTTCGATGTCACCCTCCGCGGGTGCACTGCCACTAGGTGTCGCTTCGGCAGGGGAATTTTGGCCGTTTCGTGGACACGGCGACTGGGTATCCGATTGATCCCCACACCGGGTTTCTGTGGTTCTTGCTGACCGAATTGGGCTTTTATCAGGGCCCCGGTCATTGTTTGACCCTGGAAACAGAAACATTGGGATTAGATCTGAAAAGATTTCAACATGACATTACAGTAAGCTGAATGCTTTAGCAACAGCACCATCATACCTGCCATCTCCAGGACTCTGTTGCCCCAACCAACCATTTCCTCGAATGTTCCACAATTACATAATCATATGAAAGAAGAGGTTTGGTTAAACGCTCTGAACAGTGATTCAGTTAAATCATGGCTTGGAGGAGGAAAGACTGCTGTGATGCAGATGGTAGATGATTACAGTTTGTTAAACCTGTGATCATGGGTATGCTGCTGATAGACCATGGTTCATAAATCAATGATTTTGCCACAAAAAGTGATTCCTGGCACAACCAAGGGAAGCAACTCTGCTTTGCTTAGGGGCCTCAGACCACAGAGCCACGTTTGCCCTCTAATACATCAGAAAACAGATGTATTCATAACATAGACTGTTTGATTCCTACATATTATGAACACTTCAAATGAAACCAAATCATTTTGGGAGATAATTAAATATCAATTCACTATGGTCACGCTGCTAGAAAATATATGTTAGCATTACATGATGCAATCAATAATTATTCTTAACACATTTACAATAAAGAAGAAGAATTTCATGACGATAGTGACATTAAGAAAACTATACATTACATACATGTCATAATGATACACCAAATAAATGAAATTATGACTATGTAAACTTTCCAAGTAAATAAATAGGGTGATGCAATGTGTTTCAGTACACCCTTCACTCTGACGTCTACTGGTAAACATAAACAAGCATGATGAAACAGGTGTGGCACCAGTAAACATCCATACACCTGTCTGTGGCTCGTGATATGGCGGCACCATGTTTACAGACAGACTGATCTGCCTTACCATCACATCCACCAGATAACCCTGCCTCGTCTTAAAATGTCCTTAGTTCCTGTACTTAGTCGCCACTAACTAGTCATTAGAAATTAGGCCAAAAAACTAGTTTCGGCACTCTCCAGGAAAACACCTGCATAGCAGGACGTGCTCTACATTTTAAGACAATAACATACAGCGCGTTACCATGGTAACTGAGTTAACCAAAGATCTTTTTTTGTTTGTTATTTCTTTCAAATGTCTAATCTGTTAATCATGTTAATTGTTTTTGTTTCTTGGCCTTGTCTATGTAAGAATGTGTAATTACTGCTATGTATGGTTTAAAAGCGTTCGAAGTTACCGTAAGTGTGACAAGGGATCTGAGTTCTGATCCTAACGGCAAAAGTTAAAAGTTTAAGGGGGTCATCGATGACACATATACAGGACCCCCGAACTATTTTAATTTCAAGAGATACAGATTATGACAGATTGTCTCGACATCAACAGCGAGACAAAGTATGAGTTACAAGCAATCTGAATACTACGGGTGTGTTGTGTGTACTGCCACTGCGAGCAGTATTTCAGAAATATCATCTGTGTCATCATCTGTGTGCACAAAAGCCTATGTCAAAGATATTTAACACTTGCTGACAGACAGTTGCTGCAAATAGCTGCAATATCTGATACAAATTTAAGCAATATTAACTCACCCACTCACTCACAGACCGTGGTAACATGGATTGTTATTAATAACATTAACCACTGGTTTCTCTGCTCCAGGTTTCATAACATACAGACAGGCATTAGAAACTGCATCATAGCCAACTGTAGCCAAAACAACATTCACTTGTTGTTTCCTTCCACACTCAATAAGCATGATGCCGTTATGATCCTTAAACTTGTCATATTTCAGCAACTCATAACACCACAGCCTAGCCTGGTAGATATTCAATAACACATTTGAGGCCATAATTGCTTTATATAAATGTACATAGTGTATATTACATAGAGCTGAAGACATCGAAATACAGGTATCAATGACATAGTATACAGGTATCTCATTAACATACAGCACTACATGCTGTTTATCACACACATAAATGGCTTGCACCATGAAAGACTAAAAACTAAGGCCCCTTGTCTCGAGTGAATTTGCTCATACTTGTTTATAAGCCCTTGCAGGCTTTTATAATTGTAAAACTGGTCATGTATTTATTTATTTTTATTCAACAACAACTGTTCCATTTATGAGCAAACAAATTTCACTAAACCTACATAAACCTACATAAATGGAGCGAAATGTGTTGAGTTTACTACCAGCCACCTATATACCAAATTTCATTAAATATGTTAACCAAGTGAAACAATGTTAACAGTAAAGGGTAAAAGGCCTCAATAAATACAAACTTTCCTCTGGCCAAGCCTAATTTCAAAATTTATGCATTCTGACTCATGTAATCTAAGGCCTAAAATTTCAAATTCCCTCTGACGAAAAATGAGCAATTTCACTTCTATCATATTTGTTGTGTCTAGAGCCCTGTTCCTACAAGTGCTCCATACTTTGACAACACAGAGATCTTGTGTCCAAAATTAGTTTCCACTTAACCATTTAGCCATGTTAGCTAGGCTATCTTGTCAAATGCAGGATGAAAGATGTACTTCAAATTATGAGCCAGAACAAAGAAGGAAACGATGATAAAGATCATGTCTCATAATATTCAAAAATATCCTCTATGATAAACAATGAACAAAGAGTTGCTAGGAAATTGCCACAAATTAGATTGTCATAATATAATATAGTATGTGACACAACATCCAAGTGAGCAAGAGGGAATTTTAATATTAACTGTCGGCAATAGAAAGTATGTTTGATGGTGGTAAAAAGGGAAACAAACAAGAATTGGTTATTTGATGGTGATGTATTGCATACAGGTATCATAGTTGTGTTTTGTAAATTGATGCTCATGATGTCAATCACTGGATTGTCTGGGTCCAAACTTAATTATATACAGACCGCCATCATATACTGGAATATTGCTGAGAGAGGTGTTAAACGACAAATAAACATCTGAATTAGTTGAACTTTGTCAGAAAAAACAGAAGTACTCCACACATGTATAAACACTGGCCACCATGATATACTTGGATACTAATGAAATACACATTTCCTAATGACAAACAAACATTCAATGATGATGTAATTAAAACAATCTAATTTGCAACATGTTACAACATATCCCATGATGTCGCGTGTCAGATATAATGGAATGAAAATACAAGCTGTATTTACATATGTTATCAGCAAACATATCAGTCAGGCATAAGTGTACAACACTACAAGGAATACCAAGCCCATTACAAGTTGTCGACTGGTCTGGAGGGGGATAGCTTGATGTACCCTGTGTGTGAGGCGATGTACCTTGAGTTGGTTTGTCTGTTTGTGTGTTTGTTTGATGTGTAACGCCGCACTCAGCAATATGCCAGCTATATGATGACTGTCTGTAAATAATTGAGTCTGAACCAGACAATCCAGTGAATGACATTATGAGCATCGATCTACACAATTAGAATATGAAGACGTGCATCAACCAAGTTACCGAGCCTAACAACTATATCCCGTTAGTCACCTCTTATGACAAGCAAGGGTTCCTGCAGACCAATTCTAACCAGGATTTTCACAGGTATCTTCAGTTGGTAGTACGTGTATCAAAAATGCACGACTACCAAACTATTTCACCTACGTCTTGACAGCTAGCAGATGTAATCGCATTCAGAGTTAATGCCCTTGCATTCCGGGGTAAGTTTGTGAAATTTGACAGGTTTTCAGTTTTGTGATAACAATCATATCATTGTATTCGCATTGATTTGAAGTTCGTTAGCTAGGATTTTGAAATTTGTACCTCATTTGTCCCCATTCATTAACCAATCAGAAGAGAGTACCGGTACCAGTATCTTACTGCAAGATAAGATAATGATGAACTATATACACCAGTAATACACCCATATAAATCTTTGGCCATGATAAATTAGTGTTCACCTGGAGTTTAAAGTCAAACAAATAGTGTCACAGCATTGTAGCTCACCTGGATATGTAGACCGCAGTTTAAAATATCAACAAAGATGAACAGTTTAAAGTTGCTGTCAGCACTGATATTCAAACATTCAAATACTCAGGTCTAAAAACTAACACTATTTTTTTTTATTTAACAAATTCAGGAGTCATCATTGGTGAGAAGAAGCATGTGAAGTTTCAGCTTCATCGCTCCAGTGGATTCTAAGGCAATGATGTTTACAGAAAGAGAATGTACTTGGAGACTTCAAGGGCATGCTCAAAATGTATAGGTCAAATCAAGGTCAAAATGAACAACATTGAGATAAACGGAGCATATGTGTTGAGTCTTACTTCCAACCACAAACATACCAAATTTCATCACAGTCTGAGGAAAATGGCTGAGTAATAGCCATATATGGGATTTTAAACATGGCTGTCATGAAGGCCATAGGAAACTTAGAGTTGAATCTCTTGGACAAATGTAGGTGTCATCATTGGTGGGAGCAAACCTTTGAAGTTTCAACTTCAGTGGTCCAGGGGATTGTGAGGAGATGATTGTTACAGTGTAAAGAAATGCATTTTTTGATAATTCAAAGGGATGCTCATCATGGTCAAAGTTCAAAGGTCATATCAAAGCTAAGCACTAGTTTATTTAACATTTCTACATTCTCAGGAAAAAAACACCTAGTCATCATGTCTAACCTTGTATCAAAAAAACTTTAACGTAGTTAGTAACAAGATGATGTAACTGTGGTCATGGTAGTCATATTAATAACATGCAAGTAAAACTTGAAACGCACCAGATCATCAAAAGGCAATAATAATATTTACAGGCCTCTGTCACACGTACAAAATAGTTAACAAAAATAGTTTTTTCCTAAACAACGCAAGAACAAGCCGGGGTATAATAGTACCCTTGTATTGTGACAGCTGTTTAAACTGGCACTCGTCTCACAGCCTCAACCAAAGAGTTTCGACAGGACTAGTGGGATAGCAAAGATTTCTACGATACATATATGGACTTGTGGTCGGAGTTTGTACTTCTGCTGAGGCAGATGGTGGGGTGGGCTAGTAATTAATGCATTTGCTCACCACACCGAAGATCTGGGTTTGATTCTATCCATGGATACAATATGACCACATTCTTAGCTCCACATGATATTACTGGCATATTGCCAACAGGGTCTCTAAACAGTACTCACTCACGTCTGTAACAATCATTGAGTGAGACACACATTGTTCCAACATGATAATGATCAGTATGTCATTTTTTTCGGTCCAGCTCCATTTAGTCTGACCCAGAACGGTTCTGCTGATCACAATATTTCGTAGGTTCTGTCACAACACAGCCAGGCTCTATGATACAAACACTGAGTGCTTCACATGTTCAATCATTAAAGGCTCAACTTCAAAAATCAGGTCAGTGCTTTCAACCGCTGACAAATGTGTTAGGAATGTACCGTTGCACATACCAGCTGGTGGTCAACTCATTGCTGAAGCTTATTAATTCTGCGCTCTCTCATATCATCTTATTTTAGCTAAAAACTTGTAATTCTCAATGATATGCAGTTGATATATTGATAACAGTCCAGGATTGTCCCTGTACAACGACTAGGGCTGGGACGAGTCCAAATTTACCACCCGGGTACCCACCCCACTAATACCCCACCCTACCCAGGTACCCACTGTTGGTCTCAAGAAATAGGTTCAAATGTCCGATTGGGAATAGTTTGACCGTAGCCATGGCAATAGGTATTTAGATACTCGTATGAAACGATCTGGTCATGCATACACTGAAGTTGACTGGACTTTTATGTCTATTCAAACTTATAAAGTCAGATGGAATGCATGCATAGTCAGAAAGAAATGCGAACATTAGTCACTTATAGTGTAACCGTGAAAGTTCTAGATGATTTTTGCCATCAAACAATATATCACGTGACTAACCACAGGTCCGGGTAGTCCTGTGGGTACCCAGATCCTACTCAGGAACCACCTGACCCGAGTACCCGAGTTACCCGTCCTAGCCCTAACATCGACCTCATATTTGTTTGTTCTTGTTTAACAAGCACACAGCAATATTCAAGCTATAACCAGACAATCCAGTTATTGACATCATAAACATCAAATTACGCAATTGGGACACAATGACATTCATCAACCAAGTACGCAAACCTGATCCTGTTAGTCACCTCTTACAACAAGCGTAGGTTGCGGAACCTTGATTATGGGTTGCTGAGGAACAATTCTAACCCAGAACTGACCAGCACCGACCTCATGCATCAGTACATGAAGATCCGGGGTAGAACAGGTCTTCAGCAACCCACACTTGCTGTAAAAGGGGACCGTGCTTGTCGTAAGAGGCGACTAACGGGATCAGGAGGTCAAGCTCGCTGACTTGGTTGATACATGTCATCGTATCCCAAATGTATGGATCGATGCTCATGTTGTCAATCACTAGATTGTCTGGTCCAGACTTGATTATTTACAGACGGCTGTCATATAGCTGGAATATTGCTGAGTGTGGCGTTAAACAACAAACACAAAAACGAACACAATACTTTAGTCATGATATACATGTTTCCTAATGCTTAATTTGAGGTGTTGATGCAATGCTAATCAGTGTGGGTCACGCTCAAATGACAGGTTAATTCTTATGTATAGTATCCATGGTATCATCAGGGTTAAATTTGATATTGATCAGTGAATTGTGACATCCCCTGAGTTCAATCTGCTAACTGGCCACTAGGCTGAGACCCAAACTTTATATAGTTCAATCAATGTTAAGATTGAAAACTATGCAGAAGGACAAGTTTGGTCCATTAGACTCAAAATAACAAAATTTTGCAAGAATCTGCAAGTTTTATGTTTCACATATGTAGGACTCTGACCCGTGGCGGATTCTCAGATCTATGGCAGATTCCACAAATAGGGCAGATATCGGCGCATACTCAGATCTATGGTAGATTAAACATATGGAGCAGATATTATACTTAGATCTATGACAGATTATCATATAATATTAATAAATGTCAATTTCTATAGCGTTAAACGTCATATAGATTCATATATAGCGGCAGGCTTTTGATGATCAATGTTGTGACATCTCTGGATTATTTTTTGTCGTTTCCCCTTTGGATCAGCATCTTGGGTGCAGGGATCGCAAATCGGTACTTTTCTTAAAAAACGTTCCCCTAAGCCTCATCATAGAAATATTTTTTTAAGACCATCTTCTCATTTGCTAGACTTGATAAAATCCTGAATATGTTCAGGCTTCCAGGATTCAAAGCCTTTAAATGAGGAACTTCTTGGATTTCTAAAATATCATTTGAAAGGGAAGGGGCTTTAGGGGCTTTCAGTACTGGTTTCTTTTTCCGCTGGCATGAATCCACCTAGATCTGAGATTCCGCCAGATCTGAGTCCTACATTATGTACATATATATCATAGCCATGCCACAACATCTATACATCTGTATAGTGTAATCAGAAGGGGAACTAGACACTTCGAAATAAAATATCAGGTACAAAATTCTAACCTGCCATTTGTCTACCTGATACCTCTTTAACTACTTTTGTCATAAGCCTGGGGTACTAGGCCTTCCCTTTGAAAAACTAGTAAGTTGTCTCCTGTAAGCTATATCCGTACTATTTCTTGTTGCATATGTCCTCTTTGTCATATGCAGATTAGATTTCTAATTTCATCAGAATATCACAAAAATGTATCCTGTTAGAATTTCCACATACGGTTTGATGCTGGTTTTTATCTGGGCATGTTGGATATGACATGTGATACAACATATCAAGCTAGAATATATAAAGTCTTACTATTATTTTTGATAATTAAATATTAACATTATTATATATAGTTCCATATATTTAGGTTCAAAGCTTCATTTAAGTGTCCAGAAAATATCATGAGTAACTCCAAGAACCTTGTATTCATTTAGAATATTGTTATTATCAAAGAAGCTGACAATGAATTTCACTGTAAGCTAAAACAAGACCTACATTGTTGCACACATGAGTATAATAGCTCTATTTAATGGTAACAAATTGAGATGTGTTACTTTCACCTCCATAACTTGCAGAAAAGTAAAATCAGATTGATTTAATTTTCTTAATCATGTTAATAAACTTCATTTTGACCATGTTGACAACTGATAAAGTGTTCAACTTTGATTTGCCTGTAATGTTTTCCGAAAATGGTGAAAATAATGCAAAAAATTACAAGAAATTGAAATAAAAACAACAACCATCCACCAGTAAACTAATATAGACATCATGGAAAATATAGAAGAGGAAGCAGGATATGTTATGTAGATGCAACATTCACTTTGTGTTGTGCAAAAACTTTTTTTCACTAAGACTTATACATAATTCGAGTGAAAACACAATCTAAGCGATTTTCGTTATGTCTTATAAAACAATGAATTATTGTTCTACTATCGATCCATAAGAATATACGGCTACATTTAACCAAAGTATGTTACCCTAGCCTTTAGTTACATTAAAATATAGACGAGTATATGCATCTTGTGAAAACACCGAGATTGCCACCGACTGTGGGATTTTGGTTATGTCTGCCTGGAAACACGAATTATGACAAAATGTCCTTGTGTCGTTCGCTGTCACAGTCGCCATCCCGCGGCTCTCGTAATCAATGCTACAGAGACGCTATATGTTGCAAATAAATACGTTTTAGCATGCACGAGTGGTGGTCGGGCATGAATGCATGAATCCACTACCCCCAAAGAAATTCGTGAGGAACATGGAGAAAATTCTACGCTGCCATGTTTTTCGTCAGAATCTGCATCAGCAACCGAAACATTTCCGCTTCTAATTTATAAAAGATAACACAATATACGATAGAATAAAGCAAATATTCTTAAAGAGAAAATAAGTACCTGATGCCGCAGAGGCCATTGTGAGGAACCACGGGAATCTGTCGTTCCAAACAAAATATTTGGCCCTATCTCTTGGTTTCCTCCATTTTTCTGGTAAACCTACAAATATCGCATTTTCATCCGGGGCTTTCTGATCGGTACCATTCTTTGGTTTTCAGACTTTTTCAAAACCCCGGTCAATATACACCATAAAATCCATCCAAAATATGAGGTGTGTACGGAAATATCGGCAAAAATACAGAATTTTTGCATATGTTGTCAATTAAAATTGAAATTCTTGCAAAAATATTTATGTAGAATATTTTATCGTAAAAATATAATAGAACTATAAATGGGTCAATAAATATAGATTTGAGTTTCTATAATTTGAGGGATTATATTACATCTGACAATCGATTTTATTTCTGCAAATAAAATAATGTTTATGTGGCAAGCAAAAAACGGCCTTCGCCTTCAGCCCGGAACTGTTTTCAGCGCGCACCTGTACTGAGACTGAAAACATGGCGGAAAGTCGAATGAACCTAGCGACTCTGCAGCAGCGAGATCCATATATTACTGAAATAGCAGACACTGCGTCGCAAGTTGCGTTATATTCGTTTAGTTCTAAGAGTAATGAATGGGTAGGTATACTTGTCAGTGATATCAATGGGTTTTTAATAATGCATTTTGCCGATTCCGTTTTCTGTCTGGAATCGTTCGTTGTTTACAACTAATTCGCGTCGTCTGCCAAAGGCGAAATGCAAACTCCCGCCTTACTCCTACACCGCTATCAGAACAAAATAAGGCCATGGCCATTTCATTTCATCCCTGACCTTGGCATTTGCGTCGTAAAGCAAAACGGTTCCAAATAAATATATGTTGATGTAAAAGTAGTTCCCAATGATGTCATTTTCAATTTGTTTCATCATGGCTGAAGTAATATCGGGTAATAGCGACTAGGGATGTATGAAAACTGAAACTGTGTCAGTTGCATGGTTGCTTTTCATTGATGACACAAAACCCTGAGAGTTTCTAGGAATATAATTTACAAATGAAGAAAATCATCATTATACTAATCAGTTTCAACATACTTATTTCACCTAATTAAAAGAGCGTGCAACCTTTACAAAGTTTTGATAATAGTATGACAGAATATGACTTTGAAAGTTGAAAATATGTGTCAGATAATTCCAAGTTGATTGTGGTTTCTTTATTTGGAGTGAGAAAATAATGTTGTAAAGTGAGAAAATACGATGTTGCAAATATTAATTAATCAACAGGACATTTTGTGATTTCAGCCCACAAATGTTTTGGAAATATGACTGCATGCAGGATAGGCCCCCGTGCAATGTGATACACAACTCTCATAATAAATATGCATTAAATAATGATAGATTATGCGTCTGCAGATAAAAAGTTAAACATCTCAAAGAGAGGAGGCTTCATTTTGAGGTATCTATGTCTCTTAAAAATTAATTTATGTTGGTGTGAAATAGAGACACTTGAGAAAGTAACTAGTTATTTCTCTATTTCACTATACAGGTTAATTAAGTCTTGTTTGAATTACTGGATGTGACATCCCATGTCATAGTTAAAATTGTTACCAATGCTTAATGAAGAGAAGGAAGTAAATATTGGCTTTAAGTTTGATGTGGTGTCACTTTTCATAGAGCAATCTCATAACATATAGTTTGTCAAAGATAGTTGTATTTTTCCTTTATATCTAAGAGTAAAATCTTCTGTAAATACTTTGATCATGTCTTTGATTTGCATTTAGAAGTGGGAAGAACATGGATACATGACACATTTTGATGAATAACAACTTCTTTATTCTTGTAATGACGTTTCAGACTACTTCTTGCCCCTTGAATAGGTGAATCGGATCATGCTTGCGGCCAAGTCTGGGATTTTTATCCTGAGATCTTTTAAATGTTTTCATCTTTGACTTCTACATCGAAATTCTAGTTTTCTAGTTTTACCCTGTACTTTTCAGGGATAATTCTATGATTGATCAATATTAGTTTGCCATAAAACTAAAAGATATACAGAAAATATCAGTTTATTGAGATGGAATCCATACATGTTTATCCACTCAGCCCATAATATTCTATATCTATTATATTAATACTTGCATCAACTAAGCTAGATACTGAAAGACAGGTTTGGCAAAGTTTTGGGCAAGCTTTTAAAAAAAAATTACACATGCCATCCATACAGCTAAAATAGATCCTTAGAATAGTAGGGGCTGCTCAAACTAGTCAAAGGGCTAAGACAGTAAGATTCTTTCTAGGGGCAATATCAAGAGTTAGCAACACATCCTGATTTTTGGTAAATGCCCATACTTTTGATCAGTTCCATTTGACAGGTATATGAAATAATTTATCAACTGTCAGATACGAATGGAACTTCATATAAGATCACAAAAGGTTGATAATTATAGGGTCCTCAATTAACTTATAAAATTGATAAGCTAGATCTGTCTTAATTCCTCCATAACTTTTACCATTGTGCTTGCTATCCAGACTAATAGCTTCAAACTTCTGTTGAAGTGGAACATCTATCACTGTTGTACGAAAAAGAAGCCAGTTTTGAGAACTGTCAGCTGTTAAAGGTACCTGTATTGTGATAGAGTTAGCAAGTGTTATGATTTGTGTCAGGACACAATGATCGCTATGTGATACACATACGCTTTCGGGAACAGGTTAAAGTTATGAGTCATTTTAACTGTTTATCCATAACCTAGTTGTGATGTCTGCTATCAGTTGCCTGAGATTGATGCAGCACACATAGGAAGTTTACAATTGCAATTAATATATGGTTCACTCTAATGATGTGATTGTTATTCTCTCAGACTGGTGTATAGTTTAAGCTTCTGTCAGATTGATAAGAAACACTTAACAGTTCAAAGTCATGACAATGAGTATTATTATGAATAACAGCTTCTTTAATATATTGTATAATTAAGAAATTGTTATCCATAGCAATAATCACAGACATTAAGTGTTCTGCTGAGGCAGCAGCCTAACAGGATTCTCACAATATTTTATCGATTTACTCTCAGTGGGACAAGGGGCGCATTCATGTGGATCTGTTTATTTCATATAATTATGGAAGTCACTTACTGTCATAAAACAGTTTACATCACTTCGCTGCTTCTATTATTGAATGTAAATCTTGTGATTTTTGTTGCCTTATTGGTCTCAATTTACTATCAGCACCTTAGCTGAAAGTAAAAAATAGTCCAATCAGAATCAAGTTTACACAGTTTTGCAAATATAGTAGTCACAGTTCTGATAATGCCAAAGATGTTTCTGCTTCAAATGACCCCGGTATCTCAGAATCACAGACCACAAGTTATGTTAGCAATACACAGAATGTGTTGCATGGCTCACCTGAGAGTGACCATGTTGAAAGACAGAGGAAAGGTAGAAAAGCTGAAAAAGTCAAAATTTTCAGCATACCTGGTTTTGTGACTACACATGGTTGCAGCATAACTCAGAAAGAAATACTACAACATGTCAGCTTTGTATAAATCATGTGAAATTTAATTCAATGACAAAGCTACATTGTAATTTTTAATACGAGTACCTTGAAGAGACAAGCAAACGGCAATGATCACAAACTGTTGAGGCTAAATATATATGACATAGAATGTTGTTGCGGTAATTCATAATATCTGAGAAAGATGCCTGCGAAAATTCTGTCTATCGTTCTATATGATGTCTTAGAGTCAGAGTGTGGTCCAATAAGTTTTGACAATGACCCCTTGTTTATTTTGCTGAAGGGTTCTCCGTCCCCATGTGTTCAGTTTCTTAGCAGTTCACGGGTCATATTTACATCCGACTTCTAATCCAGAAATATCCTCAGGTCTTTGAAATGCATTTAGAAATGATACACAGAAGGAAGAGAATATATGGATGTCAACTTCTATATTATGAGGAACACAACGTTTCGCAGTATATGCTTACTCCTTCATCTGATTAATGATGCCATTTGTCTCCAGCATTGAACAAGTGTGCACTTTAGATAACGTACACATTTCAGTGATTTCATAGAGTCCTTAGAGAGATGATGTGATATCCCTCCTGCTTAGTGTTTTTCATCACAGGCTTATATAACTAGTGGATCCCATATCAGTGCATACCACCAGCTGCTTCATAGATTACTGGCTTCTGGCATAGTGATTATATGGCAGTATTCACATAATGTTTGTACAGGTTGGCTTGCTAAACAGTCAGATTGTTTTATTTACCTCGGTATGTTTGGAGCTCCTTTGCAATTGCATTGATGTCTCGGGTCATTTCAGTTACGTTGCTCTGACATGCACTGTTGTTTTTTTCGTTTTGCCATTTGTTTAGGAGACTAAGTACTTTCATAGTGATAAAAAGCAAGTGTTGCTAAACATTGATCAACAGGAAATAGAACTTGTTTAGTCTAGCTGTAAATCAGGAAGATCTGCAGTGCAGTACATCAGAGCTATATGCTGGTCGATCAATGTTTGAAATTTTTGTCTGTCCCACATTGCCAGTAGTAAGTATTTCAGATGGATTAGTAGTAATTCAAATTTCCTTTCCTATCAATTGGATTATGAATTTCTACTTATCTCACAAACTTAAAAAAAAACAAGTTACATATTTGAATATTTTGAAAACTGTTCAGGGAAGATGATTTGTATTTTCATTAGTCTACAAATATATTCTGCTATTGAGTTGCTATGTACCTAATGGTAAAAGTGGTAGTCCACAAGCATATGCCACTACTAGGTGTTCCTGGAGTTCACTAGTCTCACACTGGCAGACTAATGTCAATTTCGAACTCTGTTTTCAAAGAACTATACAATTATGTTAGCTGGGCACTGCAGTGTTTGAAATTGGCACTAGTCCTGTAGTCCTTGCCAAACTGCCTAATAGTTAAGGTATCATAAGGACTAGTAGTAGTTTGCCATTTTTCAAGGTTTTGCTATATGTTATCATTATTATAAGGATCTGATCTGATGTCAATTCCACAGCAGTTTGTGAATTCATAGAAATTACTAACCATAACAGTACCCACAGAGAACCAACTCCAATGAGAACTGTCTTCGTATTCTGACAATGTTGATCCTTGCACATGCTAACAAAAACTAGAGTGTTCCTTTTCCAGATCTCATTATTAACAGGGAGATGAAATTCTGGAACATTGTTGACTGTCATGATAACAGTATTTCACTCTTATGTTATGAGGGAATTGATGGTTTCTTTGTAATTACTCTGAAATGTCAGGGGATCTGTAGGCAGGTAGGCAGTCTGCGACTTCAGCCACTACTCTGAACCCCTAGTCAAGAAATACATTGTTTGGTTTGGTTTGGTCAGCTAATATAGTCCTTATGTGAACACTAAGACCTACTGAAAGCGATACTCAGAGACACCTTCGGGTTAGAAGACAAGGAGGGGGCATGGGTGGCCCAGTCGTTAAGGTGCCGCGATTCGCTGTGCAGAGTTGCGTCCCTTGGGCACGCCAGACACCTATGATTGTGTGTTTGAATCCTGGTTCGCCGATTGTGTTTCTAGGTTTGTCAGCACCATACACGTGCTCATGGGTTTCACCAAAGTGGTAAAAGTCTGAGACCTGCATCACATCAGGCTTTTCTCCCACATTAAGCTGACATGCTGCAATATAACTCTAATACTGTTAAAAGCGGCGTTAAACCCAACTCACTCACTCACTAGAAGACAAGGTTTTGGCACAGATTGAGTAGGCAACAGTATATATGTGAGCAATTTTAAACTGTATGCAGATTTGAATGAATTGAAATATTTCATATTGATACTTTATTTATTTACTATTCATAATCACAAATCGTGTATAACTGGCTTGCCAAGCATTATGTCTTACATTTTTTTTAATATTTATTATCTGTTGATTAGGTTAAACAGTTCTTTTTGCTAAATGACAGTGGACAGTGGATTTCAAGAATGAAGTTATTTGTAGTCCAAGGGAGATAAACCACATAAAGATTCCTGTCATGTGTTCTGTAGTTCAAATTGGTTTGGTTACGATCACTCGGGCTTGAACTTGTTCATGATAGTCTACCTACTGAACATGTACTGGACGTGCCATTTCCCCATGATGCCATTAACAGGAGCAAGCGGACTGATAGGTAGTTTGTTACCAAGTTGACATCAACGGACAACTATAGATGAAAGTTGGATATCAAACGAGCTAGTTAGGTTATGTATATAAAGTTTCATATACATTGTGTAATATTGAATAAGCTTTTGGAAATATAACGTCATCAATAAGTAGGCATAATAACATAAAACTAGATATCCGTTTTGGATACCCATTGTTTGAAAATACAATATTGACATAACTAGTTCACTGAAGCACCCTGAAAATGCTTTTTGACTGTGCAGCGTTGTTACTTAACTTTATTACTGCATTACGATCAGGATTAAAATGATAAGTGAAAGTACACTGTAGAAGCAGTAGAAAACTTTTGCGAGCAAATATATCATGGAATTTAAGGGATTGAATATTGATTTCCCCATGGCATAAATACAAAATAGATATTTTAGTGACATTATGCTTACTGTTAATAATATTAGTTACATCTATCACTGCTGTACAAACTAAATGGTCCCATTAGTCACACCTTGACTTTCAGCAGTGCAAACATAGTTAGTTGTGATGTGACAAGTAAATGACATCATGCTATCTGTACAGGCCGCTAACCAACTTGACAAGGTTAATTATATTGATTATTTACTGATCTGCTGGGGCGGTGGGGTAGCCTAGTGGTTAAAGTGTTCACTCGTCATGCCGAAGACCCGGGTTCGATTCCTCACATGGGCAGTGTTAGAAATTGGCACTAGTTCTGTAGTCCTCGCAAACTGCCCAATGGTTAAGGTATCATAAGGACTAGTAGAAATTTGCCCTTTATAAGGCTTTTGCTACTTGTTATCATTATAATGACAATTGGACTAAAAATGTTAGTTTCTATCCCTGCATGGGAACAATGTGTGAAGCCCATTTCTGGTGTCCCTCGCTGTGATATTGCTGGAATATTGCTAAAAGCGGCGTAAACAATACCCACTACTGACATGCTTGAGGGACAGAAAGTGACAGCTGAATGGTTCTCCTATCATGCATAAAACCGAACTTAAAGTTTAATCTCCTGTAAATAAGCCCCTTCTCTGAAGTCCCTTTTGAAGTTGTCTTTATACATGTCGGGGCGGTCGGGTAGCCAGCCTAGTGGTTAAAGCATTTGCTCGTCACACCCAAAACCCGGGTTCGATTCCTGACATGGGTACAATGTGTGAAGCCCATTACTGGTGTCCCCCGCCGTGATATTGCTGGAACACTGCTAAAAGCAGCGTAAAACCATACTCACTCACTCACATGTTACTGATTGTTGAACACAACAGTTCAGTCAAGTGTCATGCTTATGCATGTATTAATTTTATGCCTCATTACATCTTCTGAAACAGTACTTTGTATGCATTATTTATACTGACTTCTAAGCAACATTTGCACATGAACACTTGTGTTGTGGTCAAGGTAGGGTGATATTGATGCTGCTGTCAGGGGATCATTAAACATGTATACAGGTAGTTTTCCAAGTAAGATTGATGGCTTGAAAGGAAAACTGTTTTCTTGTTTTGTGAATATGGTGATGATTATTATCTGACATGATAACTGCAAGGTGAAGGATATATTGAAGACATGATTCACTGATATTGACTGTTAGATTATTGAATGTTTCACAGAGCAGTGTGTTTGCAGATTAACACATTAGAGTTAAATCAATACATGTCTATATGTCTGTATAATGAGTTTTAGCTTGGATTTCAAATAAATGTAAGTGGCTGGGAAATTGTTGACACCCCCAACCCCCTTATCTTCTCAAATTTAGTTCAAGGTATTTGGCATTGCATTTAATACAGTGTTGTAAAATTAAATAATAAATATTGGAAATTTATATTTCTCTGAAGTGATGTTGATCACTTAACTACAAGTCACCTTTTCAAAATAAAAACATTATTCCAGATGTATTTTGATTGGGAAAATATTATTTTAATTTGGGAATTTATTCTGGAATTTGCTGTAGACCTCTGACTGAATATTGGCCAACACCATGACAAAAGCAATATCATATATATGCCATGGGTTCTCTAAAGTATCTTTTCACTAAAGCACCTTAAGAATAATGTTCTACAGTGTATGTAGTTTTTGATTATGTTTGAAATCAATTGTACCTACTTACAAATGCTCAATAGCTTACAGTGACAGTTATTAACTTAACAAAACTGATTTCTAAAACTGTTTCTTCGTTTGTAAATGAATATATATTCCCCTCCTTTTCCTAAATGATAATTATACAGTACACCACTTTCATGAAAGGAAATTATCAGTCCAATGAAAGGGACATACAAGCATTGGTGACAAGAACGTCTAGGTAATGAACAATTTCATTTCATCTAACTTTATCTCTAGTTTGAGTTCAAATTTAACTTCTAATCCAAGCTGTCCATATTTTAATGATGAAAATAATAGATACTCAATTTATCCATTTTCATATATCTTATTATTCCACGGGTGACAAGATTGTTTAGGTACAACATTAACAATTTCAATACATCTAACTTTAACTCTAGTTTGAGTTCAAATTTAACTTCTAAACCAAACCGTCCATAGCTTCTTGATGAAAATTATAAATACTCACTGTATCCATTGTCAGACATCTTAGTATTCCACAAGTTCACTGAATTAAAACTTTGTTATGACTGGCCCAGCCATGCCCCTGTTAAACACTGTTATGAGGTACAGTCATAGGGGCTTGTAATGTTGTTAGAGTAAGCTCCCTTGCAAGATGACTACTGCTCCATTTGCTCATTAGCCAGCCATGGGGAGTAGGTAGTACTTAGTGCTAAACACTTCCATCCCTTACCACATGTGTTTACAGGTGGTCATTGGGATCTTCTTACTCATTATGTAGGTTTCAATAATTATGGTGTGGCTATCTCATTCTGTTTTGGGTAGTCATTATGTAATTGGATCTAGATTCCTTGAATTCAGTGTTGTATGGTGTTTATCGTCAGTATTACAATGAATATTATCGGGTTATTAGGGCCTGACCATTACCTAATTGTGAAGGGGGAGTCGACATATTTTGTTGGAGAGGGAATATTTTTTACATCACTGCTTATTGTGTTGCCTAATATATTGTGTATATGCTGTACATGTGTGTATGACACTTGCACATTCACATACCAAGACCTTTTAGTAAAGAGCTTTAAGACAATATTTGTTAAAAACGACAAGCTTGAAACAGGTTGCAGGGATATTCTGATTAGAATGAATGGTACCGAAAGAATCTCATGAAGAAGTAAAATTTGAATCCTGTTTACAGTAAGAAGAATCTGGGTATTTTTTACTGGGTATTGGGAGCAAGCCCAAGTCAAAAGCCACGAGTCCTTATAAAGATAACATATAGCAAAACCCTTAAAAATGGAAAATTTCTACTAGTCCTTATGATACCTTCACTATTGAGCAGTTTGGAAAGGACTTCAGGACGAGTGCCAATTTCTGACGCTGAGTTTATAACTGAACCAATCACATGCAAGAAAAACAGGAACCATCCAAATGTGTTGATTTCATCAGCTTTAAACAGGATGTTGGGAAATAGTATAACCTGTTGTTTGGGAGGATAGTTCATACTGACGTCATCCTGTATTTCAATCTCATAGTGTGTTAACCAATTTGGACAGGGATAGAAATTGCCACTAGCCTGCTAGTCTACACTAGTTTTGTTAACGTTAATGGTATCCTAAAGGCTAGTAGAGTTTCAAACATTTTGGGGTATTGGTCTATGTTATCACTAATAAGGCTAGTTGATGTTGTTGGTTTCACTCCATCCCAGTTCAAGCTCTGTGTTTAATGAGATGCTAAAACTAATACATGTCCTTGATTCTGGTACAATTGTAATTCATTCTTTGAAGCGCTATCTCATAGTTGTCAATATATATTCAGATATAATGTGACATGCTTCAGCATTGTTTTTGTGAAGAAATATAAACAGCATATTTAGCTAATGTCACAGTTTCACAAATTTTACTTTGTAGTAACCAGAAAACATTGAACTTCTCTGTAAATTCTCCCCACACCATGACTCCACGTTGAATCACATCATTCTGTTGTCCCATTGCATAATATAGGCTTGAATAATTGGAAATGTTGTTTGCAAATGTTATTTCACTTAATGATCTTGCTTGGTATTTCATGGACAAGTGTAGAATATTACTGCATTACCAAGCATGTGTTTACAAGACATTTTTAGTTGATAATTTTGTTTTACATTCAATATAAGTAGTTCCTTTGAGAGGAACATACTGGCACTCCCACATTTATGTGGGCACCTGAAAAAAACATGTTTCAACTTTGGGATAAGTCCAAAATGTTGTGAATAACAGGTAATTCTCATTGTGAGGTGAACGTCATTTAGAGGTTGTATTGATAATATCCTACTATGCTGTAGAGGTTCGGGAAAAAGACAAACAGGAAAGTAACTGTATAAGTCATACACCTTTTAAGTGGGAGTAGTTTATAGCTAGAGAAATAATCTTCCTACGAGATGTGTAGGATCAAGAAATTTTATTTCAGTGTGTTTAACATGAATAACATACACAGTGATACAGTGAACGCTGCTCTTTTTACTTCTCTGGCAGACACTAACATATCTTGAGCAGCTTGGATAGCTATTTGTTCTACAGTTGTAGTATGTTATCTGGAAGGAAGCCATCATGCCACGAGACAATTTGCTTCTTTCAGATGAGGAGGCATTATGTATATACTCTGACTATGTGGTCGCTCAATTATGAGGACTTCTGTGGCTTTCATGATCAGCAATTGGATGCCTCAATCATCAACGGAATGGAGATCTGCATTCCCTTGAGTGTATTCATTAACAGTGTTCAAAAACAAGGTGGAAAGTCATAGGGTCTGCAGCAGTAGGAACTAAAATTATTTGCTCTCGTCCTTATTATGATATCATTTTGCAAAACCCTTTTGATACCTAAACTATTGGATAGTTTGGCAAGGACTAAACGACTGGTGTCAATTTCTAACGCTGGAATCTGTGTCTTATCTTTGATCTTAAAACTTCAGAATTAGGGGTTGTCTATTTCAATACTGTAGCATTAAACCCAGGACCCCCTTCAACTAATGGCTGATGTAAGGCACTGGAGGCCCAGGCAATGTTAGAAATTGGCACTAGTCCTGTAGTCCTTGCCAAACTACCCAATAGTTAAGGTATCATAAGGACTAGTAGAAATTTGCCAGTTAAAGGGTTTCGCTATATGTTATCATTATAAGGACAGGTGGACTATAAGTGTTAGTTGCAACACCCTGTTCAGATTTGTGCCATCGGGAGTGTTGGGCAGTTCACATCAGGGTTGGGACGAGTCCAAATTTACTACCCGGGTATCTGCTCTATGATCTGCCCCTACCAGCATGCTCGCTTAAATTCCTAAGAACTATTTAAATGGCGATCACGTTCAGTTATAATGAAGCTGACATGCCAGGATATTACTGAAGCCATGTTCAAGCTGTGTTGACCCATCCTGATGGTGCATGAGTGAGTGAGTGAGTATGGTTTTACACCGCTTTTAGCAATATTCCAGCAATATCACGGCGGGGGGAAACCAGAAAATGGGCTTCACACATTGTACCCATGTCGGGAATCGAACCCGGGTCTTCGGCGTGACGAGCAAACGCTTTAACCACTAGGCTACCCGACCGCCCCCTGATGGTGCATGATGAGAGACATGGATACAAATCATTTTATACTCGTATTGAGTTCTGGGGATACTGTAAATTGTGAACAACAGCAGATGAAATGTATTTACTTATTGGCTATGTAGATAAGCAGGTTGAGTCAAGACACTTGGCATTACTCCTAATGTACTGGCCTATATACCATGGTGCTGATCCATTTCACTTAGTTGTAAGACCCGTGAAGATCCCGGGGTAGAATAGGTCTTCAGCAACCCATGATTGCCGTAAAAGGCAACTATGCTTGTCGTAAAAGGCAACTAACAGGATCGGGTGGTCAGGCTCGCTGACTTGGTTGATGCATGTCATTGTATCCCAATTGGGTGGATCAATGCTCATGGTGTCAATCACTGGATTGCCTGGTCCAGACTTAATTATTTACAGACCGCCTGCATATAGCTGGAATATTGCTGAGTGCGGCGTTCAACAACAAATAAACAAACAGTTCCTGTAATTGTAATGCACACAGTCTAAGACACTGATCATAATAAACCAATCTTCATAATCATAATCATATTTAACTTACTTTAGCCTCTTGAGTTGCAGTCAGTCAGGTCTCATTGAACAAGCCAGATGTTTTTTGTCCTTATTGCACCAATCAAATCGCATTTACCATATCGTAAAAGGCGGATCAATTAAGACATTACTGTAAGCAAGTCATATTCTGTGACATTTTATGAAATCGTAATTACTGTTGCTGCGTAATTACATGTGTAAAATGCTACCATGGTATTTAGCCACCATGTTTGTTGCAATTTCCTCATTGCCCTACTGATCATTGTTTAATAACACATTACAAAAAGTGTCTTTGCTGAGTGACGTTTGAATCCATCCAAATTGCTGATTTACAAAAAAGGAGGAAGAATATCCATCAGTAAAAAGATCATATGTTTATATATCCTATAGACTAACATCTAATCTCTGAAATAAACATATTTTGCAGAAAAATAACAGTTGTTAAATTATCTTAATAAATATAATGAAAAGGAGCCTAGAAAATCTCTTCATTTTTTAACTTGCCAACAACTAGAGACTTGCATAGACTGTATTGGATTACGGTACTTGTTTTTAGGGTCTGTATGACAGCCTAATGTATCCTACCTTGGCAATAAGTGGATCAGGCAGTCAGGAATTTACCTGGGTCTTTCTACTTGTGAGCCCTGCAGAGTCTTAGAGTCTCAGTAATGATTTTCGGGGATCCCTGGCATGACAATTGTGGGGACACGGTCTGGACACAACTATGATGTAAAATATTTCTGAATGATGATGATGATGATGATGATGTTGGAGATTTAACGAGTGCTTCCGGTGTTGCCGATTTCGCACTCAGATTTCTGAAGCGTTATGCTGAACAACAACTTCGACATATTTGTTGTTTATTATTGACAAATGTTTTTTTTACTTGGTTTTGTATTCTTGCCAATGTCTTTTGTAATCAGTTTTTTATTATTGACAAATGTTTTTAACGAGAGGACTACATGAAATACTAAGACAAATTAGTGCCTATGCTTAATTGTTTCGTATATACCTGTATATGTGTACCGTTAAGATGAAAGGGAAGGGGCCCTGTCATTTTCCTGTTGTTATATGTTCAAAATTTAGGGGATCCTTAGATTTAAATCCCATAGAAGCAAGTCTCAAGGAACACCAACCCTCTTAATTAAAACACTGGGTGTTGCTATGTTTGTGTTGGAGCATGTGAGGGAGAGTGGTGTGAAAGATGGAGACAAGCCACAATTGAGGCTCTCTCACACCTGACTGTGAATACACATTATCATGGATCATTATCATCTGTTGTGACTACCCGGTATCTGTGCCGTACATATGTCGGATGGTAATGTGATGGAAACCCATCTAATGTTGTGTCATGACATTGGAATCTTGATGAAATATTACTTATGTACTGGAAACATAATGTGATGACATGATTGTGTACTGCTCAATGGTTAGTGTGATCACATCAGTTACAGTAGTACAGGTCTGTTGTCCTCGGGATCTTCATGAAATATGTACAAAAGCTTGCTGACGCATAGTTTCAGTATTGTGGTAATACTAATGGTTTAGGTAACCAAGTACATATGAAAACAATACCTTCGTGCAAAAATAAATGATACAGTGGGATGTTCATGTTCATGTTTTTATGACACATGCCTATGATATAGTCGGAATGGTGCAATGGGCTCTGCTTTTAGTGGAGATTTCTTATGATTACAGAAATGTTTAAGTAGCTTATATTTAAATGTTTGTTGCTGTGGGGATAAACAGGCACTGCATGATCTTGCTAGAACGTTATTCTGTATCATTACATATATGAAAAATATCTTCAGGTCGTTTTAGATGACAATCAGTCATTGTGCTAGAAAATGAACCAGTCTGAAACCCTGCAGATGTAAAAGTTAATATATTGATTAAATATGCATTGTGAGCAGACAGGATGAAAGATGAATAACATTCACGTTTCCGTCTTATTAAGTGAGTGACCCACTCGTGCCTCATCCATTTGCTTTCATCAATAAAAGATGTTCAAGTCAATGTAGCTAACTTTCGATATGAATCCATATTGTCAAATGTGAAGGTTAGTGCAAAAGATTATGCAAAATTTAAACAAAGATTAAAAGTCCCATCATTCCTAAAATAATGTTTTCTCTAAAAGTCAGTAATTCCAGATTTGCATTGCATCTCTCAAAGATTTTCCAATTGCTCTTCTGATATAGCCATTATCAAAGATGCCTATTTTGAAAGGTACAACTGCATACGAAGGGAAGTAACTCTGTTCAACTTGTTGCCTGTTTCACCTGTCAGGTGCGTGATGGAGTTGAGTACAGGGATACCGACATGAACTCCACACACTCAGGCAGTAGAGAGGCAGTGGGGCAGAGCTGGCAGAAATAGGCCTGGAAATGTTTTTACAGACTCCGAGTAGTGTCTTAATGCTTGGGGCAGCCAAAAAATATCTTCAACACATGCTTGAAAGTAATCTTTGGAACCATTACTTGAAGAAATCCAGTTATCGCTAGTTTGCTTCATTTACCGTTGTTAAATAGGAAATTAGTTTTTAGTATTTTTATGTTTGCAGACAGAATTAGGAGTCAATACCTTTTGATAAGGGATGAGAGAAAAACAGTTGAGCATTATTGTGATGAACCTTTGTGGCTTTTTTTCTGTTTTGTTAGAAATAGTCCCTCTTTAGCATGTTTATTGGTCTGTTGACAGACACCTGTGTTATTGTATTTTATGCTGAAAAAGCATTTTGTTAACAAGGTTAAAGTTTTGTCGAAAATGTGACTTATCCAAGTGACTAAAGTTTTTAGCTAGTTTTGGTAAAAAGAAGGGCTCAATTATCACATGAATACAATATGTAAAGAATTTTTTATAAAAAATAAATTGCAAGTGTTTCCATGGCATTTGATTGGCTGATGTTGATTGGTTTAAGTTTCCATAAACCAAAAAACAAACAAAACCAGATTACTGTATCCTGATTGCTGATAACAGAATCCTGAAAGGGGCGGGGTTTGTTTGGCATCATTGCCGTGAAAGATGCCGCTGATTACATACTGTTGTCTAAATATTTTATGGTGTTAATGATTAGATAAGCAGTCAGTGAAGTTATTTTTGTTGACATGTTTATTTGACTTCAAGATGTTTTTTCGTTCTAAACGTAAAATCGGTGTATACATTATTTAGATTTCAACAGTATGCACACTGGTTTGATGTTCATAAGTGCAATACATATTATAGTCAATTCTTAAATGTCCTCTCCAGTCACACTATCTGTGATATGATTGAGTTGGAAGGACAACAACAAAATGACTGTTTCCAAATTTGCAGAGGATTTTCATTGAACTTATCAACTCTGTGATAAAGCTACATACAAGATTAAACATGGGTATACATCACGTTATCACAAATGAAATTACCTTCTCATTTCTTTTTAGGAGAAGACATCAATTGAGGGATCACTGTTTGTCTACAAAAGGTAAGGATTTTTCCTTTATGTATGTTTTAATTTCATTGGAGAGGGACTGGACAAAGTCTTGTGACTAGGTCTTGGCATTGTAATGACTGTTTAGTAGGGGTGCAACGATACGGAAGGCCACACACATTGATACACTTGTCACGATACGATACACATCTCGATACACTGGGCATGATATAATACACATATCGATACACTGGTCACGATACGATACACAACTCTATACACTGGGCATGATATAATACACATATCGATACACTGGTCACGATACGATACACATCTCTATACACTGGGCATGATATAATACACATATCGATACACTGGTCACGATACGATACACATCTCTATACACTGGGCATGATATAATACACATATCGATACACTGGTCACGATACGATACACATCTCTATACACTGGGCACGATACGATACACATCTCTATACACTGGTCACGATACTACACATCTCTATACACTAGGCATGATATAATACACATATCGATACACTGGTCACGATACGATACACATCTCTATACACTGGGCACGATACGATACACATCTCTATACACTGGGCACGATACGATACACATCTCTATACACTGGGCACGATACGATACACATCTCTATACACTGGGCATGATATAATACACATATCAAAACACTGGTCACGATAAGATACACAACTCGATACAGTGGTCACGATACGATACACATATCGATACACTGGTCACGATACGATGCACAACTCGATACACTGGTCACATATTGATACACTGGTCATGATACGATACACATCTCGATACAGTGGTCACGATACACCAGGATAACAACACAAAGGCAATGGACTGAATTCGTCAATTTTAAATCTGCGTGTATAACAATCCATTGAAGCACCCTACATTTTAAGCCTTGTGATTGGCTGTTGAGTAAACATGAACACCATAAAGAGATATCAGCACATAAAGATGACAACTGCCAAAGTTTATGAACAGCACACAACTCATGTAGCACGATAGGGTTATTCTTTCGTTAAGTAAGTAACAAATACTTACTTCGTATCGTAATACATCGTGATACAGGTCTGGATCGTATTGAAGGCCACACAGTGCAGCACATCAGCCTCAGCGTACCGTTTCACCCTTACTGCCCAGTATGAAACATTGTCTCCCCCTCATCACTGTGATGGGGGCAAGCACAACCTGGGAGACATTTATGCATAATAATATATTAGACCTAAATATGTTGAATCATAATTGCAAGAACTGGCAATTTGTGTCTAGTTCCTCTTCAACACAATTTTGTTTATCCTGACAGTGTTTCTGTTTCTTTTAGACACTGTAAGTTGATTAGTTTTCTTATGATTCTTGGTAATTCTTTGAATAGTGTGACCTATTTGAAGAGTTGCTGAGCCACACAATGGTTAACCTGTGTTTATTTTGCATACAGTTTTTTTGCTTTCTTGCTTTGAATTTCAGTGGAAAATTTCTTCTACCTGACCTTACATCATCTAATGAAGAAATCATGAGAACCTGGTGATTTTACTTCCAGAATCAACAGATTCGCATGATTTTTCCCCCCAACGTAAATCATGTTGTGGTTGATATGTTTTATAGTTGCACGTTTGGAATGTCCAGTTAATTCCTGGCTCAGAATCAACTTCAACAAGTGTGACGCCATCATAATGGTTTCCCCCAGGTATAGGAACAGTTGCCCCTTTTGTTTTCAAATCATGCTGGAACTCTACTGGAGATGTTTTGGATACTTGTTTCTTGTGAGGCCATCAACAAAAGAAATGATCCCATGGGATCATTGGAAATGAACATGTACTGTCATACTCATTTGTATTGTTGATCAAATTAGCCTTAGCTAGTTCTTACAAAAGTGGTGATGAATTGGTGAATTGTTTGAATAAAGAACTTATTTACATATAACATGACACTTACCAAAGCAATATGAAGGACTTGTGTGTGTCTACTGATTACACCCAGAACTGATATCATTAATTACCCGGGCTAATTATGTAGTAACCAATTACAGCAGTATTATGTCAGTTGCCTCTTCAAGAAATCTTCTTAGTATAATCTATAATCAGATCCTTGAGTATTGTACACATGCTAAGTAGAATTTGGTCATCAGCTGTAATATACCACAGACTGTTGGCTTGTCTTGTCCTGCCTTACAGTGCAGTACTGCATGTGATGCAAGGTGTGGAATGAGTTTGTCTAACATTCTGGAAAGTCTGGATAACAACACTCTTATGTGTACTTACAAGTCCTAAATATATTTGACCCGTGAAGATCCGGAGTAGAATAGGTCTTCAGCAACCCATGCTTGCCGTAAAAGGCGACTGACAGGATCGGGTGGTCAGGCTCGCTGACTTGGTTGATGCATGTCATCATATCCCAATTGCATGGATAGATGCTCATGATGTAAATCACTGGATTGTCTGATCCAGACTCAATCATTAACAGACCGCCGACATATAAAACAAGCAACCAACCTAAATATATTGAGCACATACAAGTGCAGGTACATCGGTGTTTCATAAGAGAAGAGAAGAATGCCTTCTTTCAATGTAGCACTTTGCAAGGTTCATGAGAACAGTTGATCCCACAGGACATTGACAACTTTGACTTGATTTTGTACTAAACACCTTCTTTACAATGTCAGGAAAAAATAACTACAGTAAACTATGGTTATTACAAACTCAAAGGAACCATTAATTTTAGTTTGTTATAAGCGCAGTTCATTATAAGCATATATACAGCATACAGCACATGGCCGGGACCAACAAATAAGTCCATTATATCCGTCAGTTCGTTATAAGCGTGTGCATTATAAACATAGTTTACTGTATTTCCATTGTACATGGAAAGTCATGTTGCTGATGGTATGTTTGTTGGAGTAAGTTTTATGTCACTTTTATTACCGTATTCGATGTAATAAGTGCCCACGGCGATATTTGCTAATATATTGGCTAGTGAACAATACCAATTAGCACCCCTTCCGATTGAATAATGTACACAACACTTATTTATTTGCGTATAATACGTACGTGTGTTATATGTACCCTTAATTAAGTGCATTTAAATTCTGGAAAAATGTATCTCACGTATATAAATAGTTCAGGCTAAAACCACAGCATAAACCACGAAATTTATTTTTCAACTCTGTCTTTTTCACCAAAATAATATTCAAATAAGAGCTCCCTATTTCTAATTTTGAGAGCGCCCTAGGCGCTTATTACGTCAAATACGGTATTGTTCCAAAATGGGCATCACATATTTTGCCTATGTTTGAAACTGAAGCTGTGCTTTCTTTGTCAGTATCACTTTGACCGCTAACATGGCTAAGCAACCCCTCCCACTAATATTTTGAGGCTGGTGCCAAGATTTTTTAAATATTAGTAAAAGTCACTACTATTTGAGTGAAGAAGAGCTCTTTGTGCAATTCCTTGTCATTTCCGAAAATTAACTTCTGAAATGTCTATCAAAGATGCTTTCCGATTGTTTTCAATCGGAAATATGAAAAGTGTCTTGGTATCAATATAAAAAACTTCTCATATGATATTCAGTGGGATGTTTGGACCAACAGGTTTCTTTGATTCATACTTGTATATCCAAAGAATAATAATCGAAACATGTCAAGGCAAATGAAGTGGATGGGAATTTGCTCTTGAGCAATTTCATTATGACCAAGCTAGTAAAACTCAACATTTTCAAAGGTATGTTTTGTGTACGCAGTCAAATATAAAAAACTACATCTAGATAAGGAGACCTTTTAACAAAATACTTTCCCCAAACAGTTTTCCTTCCGACTAGTTCCATGATGCTTTTCTTACAGTGTCAAGCATAGAGTACAACCTCAGTTTATTTACAGGGAGCATTCTTGTAAAGAAATACAAGTGACTGTCTTCACCTTGAATAAAGTATATGTTTCCAGTAGACTGACAGAGGGGCACCTGCCAATGTGTAAACCAATTCCAGTGCTTATTGCCATGTCAGTGGAGAGGGAGGCTGTATCCCAGGGAGGCTATGGTGGTGGGCTGGGCAAAAGGTGAAGCCTCCTGTCTGTGCTGACATTGTAGCTACATATTTTATCTGCTGCCTTCCTGGGGTATGGCTTGTTTTTTCCCTTTTTATCTGATCCAGCTCTAGGTGGAGTCGAGATATAACTAGTATTAGTTTTATGAGAATTAAGATCCCAGATGTAAGGCTGTAGTTTGGTAAGTCTTGAACGCATTTGGACAGTGTTAATGTCTTATAGCTCACTTACCAGATAGATTCTGAGATGATTAATATGTAGGATTAAATTCTAAGGAGAAAGTGCATAATTTTGACGTATAAAGAATTGTTCAGAGGCCAATAATACTAACATGGGTATGTTTGCCAATGGTTAGCTCAGCACTAAGTGTTTTTCATTCTTCCACAGAAGAGTACCATCTAGTTCCAACATTTTGTGGGGATTTAAAATTTAGCTGTAACATAGAACTACACTCGCCCGCCCGCCCCTCACTCACTCACTCATTTTCTTCTGTTATCAATTACATGATCAATTGATCCCTCACCCTACCCCAACCCTTCCCCAATCCCTCCACCCCCACTTGAAGCACATGTCGGAGATACACTACCTCTGATCCCCACTCTGTACCCAGCCATCAGGTAGTAATTAGTGCCATTATTCAATCAGTACATCTCCAGTACCCCTAACTATGTAGGTGTTTTGCAGCAAGGGAGACAGATTGTGTTACCATGGTTACATATAGATATGCATAACTCCTGGGAAGGAAGTCCCATGAGCTTTCTTGAGTGGAGGATTGTGGGAAGGAAGATAGTCTTCCTTCGTAAATATCACTGATGATGTCACAATTACTGGAGAAGTACTTGAGTTTCAGTCAGCATGTTTTAGGTGTTACTAATGAGTGATTTTGTCAAGGGTATTTTTTCAGCGTAAATATTTGTGTTGTAAGGCTATTATTCAAGGAAGCTGTCTTGAATTTTCTCAGCACTTGCCCAAATGATGATAACATACAAGCCCAATGTTAGAAATAGGATATGTCTTCTCCCATTGGATTGCTTTAACATGGACAGAGTGCTTCCTGATGGTGTCCGTTATGGTGCTTTTTCAATTATTTGCCCTGTTATTATGTTTTTCCATCTTTTCTATGATATGATAAAGTGAATTAAAATATTCAAAAATGTTTATTCAAACTTGCAGCCAAGTCAAGGGAGATAAGTCAGGTTTGTCCCTACTGAGCAGCCTTTCTTTCTTCTCCTCCTTATCAATAAGTCCGACAGATGTTGCTTGACTTGCTATTATGATAAATAAAGATATTTATGTCCATCATTACCAGTAGGGCTCCTAGACCTCTACAAAGGCTCCTAGATAACACATTAACTGATCATTACAAATTCAAAATTTCCTTTATGCTTTTCATGTGTAGAGATCCTTGTCTGAGAAAATACACATTTTCATGATATTCAAGATAATAGTTCACCAGCATGTTAGCATATAGCCAGTGTTTGAATTCGTATGATCATGAGATAGAAAAAGTGACTTCTGACAATCCAGAGTGCTGAAACAGACATATTCTGTAAACTGTTGTTTTTATCAAGATGGTTCTGCTTCTATGTGTGCAGTCAGGGTATAGCCTGTAAGATAAGCAGCCCTGAAGAGTGGTAGACATTACAGGAATCAACTTAACTTCCGACAAGGTTTACGCAGTCCCATCTACAGGCAGTCACATAATAAACAGCATTTTCACCCTAGTCATCTAAGGTGCATCTTCCTGAGGCGAGGGAATTAACTGACTATTAAAGTCTAGTTTCCAACCTTCCCGAACTAGGCTGGAATTTCTGGTAAAGGGGGATACATTGATAAAAGTTTAAATTAAAACAAGATGTGCTCTCAAAAAATACCGTCCAAATATCTTCATGTTTCAAAATCACTAGAGGAACAACTGTACAATTATAATTTAACTTCTTGATCTCCTGTGAGACAGACACTGAGAGATGGGTTTTCGTTCTCGTTCCAGAGCGTTACACAATTGATTGTGCAGGTAGACAAGGTACATGGGTGCATTGTGCCCCATCACACCAGGACCTGCACATGTCCATCAATCATCTTTATACTGTGATTAAACCATACTGCTCCGTGGCTTGTTTAGAATTAGCCCAGGCCCATCATTGCAATGGCATGCCCCAAGATGGCTCCGAGTTGCAGGCAATCTGGTAATGGCTGCAAATAGTGACAAGATGTTACGGTAAACGGCCCATGGGATTTCTTAAATCAGATCAGATGTGAGCTCAATACCTCAGCATCTGAAAGTGAGTCTCCGGGGCTTTCATCGCGTGCATTTCATCATGGGGGAAATCACTATTTGATTGGCATACTGGAATATAGAAATCACAACTTACTCTTGTACAAACTGTGAGTTTGGTTTATTAATCAGGATGGAAGTTCAGCATTGTATTGACCATGTGGACACATTGGCACCTCCAGGGTTGGACCTGATAAATTGGAAGTTTGTTAAGTGATTGACTCTCCTCAATAATAGATTTTGGATTGTGTTTTTGTTTGATTTTTTTGGTCATATTGATACAACCTTTAGGTTCTTTTAAGTTCATATTTTCAATAGTTTGGAGCAAGTAATCATTGCAATCGTCACTTTTTATATCATGATGCTCAAGAGAATATATATGTTATATGATGGTGGCAGGCTCCTGACAACAATGTAGCCCAAAGAGTAGATTTCATTCGATTACAGTGTTTGAAATAACTGCCTGACCGTGGCTGTAACTTTTCTGTCGGGTTGGAATCTGGTAGATAATTGTAAGACCACTTACATATTCACTTTCATAATAACTTGTATAGTTTTATTATAACTCATAGATTCTCAAGTAATTGTTTGCATTATTTCAACTGAATCAAGACACTATTTGTCTCTTATTTTTTTTGGCGATTGTTCAATATTTATGATGTCTGAATGCGGGCAGGTAACTTTGAAGATGGACAAGCATCTCTTGTGGTCACTTGCCCAACTGTCCTGTTGGATTTTAAAATTATCTCAAACACTGTTAGATTATAATGTTATATTACCTGAGTTGGTACCAAACACTCTATGATGTTCTGACCTGAAAATATGCACTTTATATTTCCATGTTTAATATTTACACTATTGTTTTAAGCCAACTCATTGCTGAGTATTTTTTAATATTGGCTAGTATTGTTCCAACCGCCAGTTGCTAAAGTGATGACGTAAATCCTGCTGGGGTATCATACAGGAAGCAGAGGTACTGTAAGTCCCCATGATCCATAGCGAGGTGGCCTAGCTTTGGTTACTGCTGGCCTATACCCCGTGTTTTAAAACTGTATATATAATATTGTTATGCTCAAATATGTTTCATAAATTGTGTCTAAATATATTATTCTCAAATATGTTTCACAACTTGTTTCTAAATAAAAATTTGCATTAATAACTAAATTGTAAATATATTAACTTGGTCTCGTCACTATATGGCTGAAATAATGTCGATGGGAAGTTAAATTTTAACTCACTCACTTCAGACTGGTGCTATATTTGCAGACTGTGGTGCAGTTTTGATATAAAACAGTCCTGAATGTCTGCTGTTTATCACATGGCATGGTATGGGTTATATTAATTAGTGACCGATATCTGCAAGTGGTTTCTTCCTTATTGCAGCAGTGCTGCTAATCCATTAAGCTATTAACTTTATATGTTATTGTTTCATTTCTTGTGCCAGGCCTGAATCGGAGATTCCGATATTGATAGTGAGTATCAGTTGACCTCTGAGTGGTTGTTGATTATTATAACTGTCATACATGAACTAATCAAGTTAATTTTGTCCCTTGATGATTGTAAATGAAACCTAACTGAAACATCACCTTCAGTGTGAAAACTAGATCAACAGACCCAAGTGGGTAACTGACATGACAAGTGAAAATATGAGGTACGTGCTAGAGGCGCTTCACATGTGTTGAAAGGTGGCAGTCTGTGCCAAAATCTTTTGAGACTGCTACTGTTAGCCAGATCTTGCCTCTTGGGATCAGTAGACTTTAGTAGGGCTGGATAAGAAGATCGATAATCGGAATTATTGTTGATGGGAAGAAATAGTAACAATTATCGATATGAAAATTGTGTCATTGATAATATCTTAGATATCTAATGTAATGAAATAAAGTTATAATTTACCAAAGCGGACTTGTTTTTGTCCATTGCTGAAGACGGAAAGCAACTGATTTTGTTACATCTTAAGGGTCCACAAAGTAATACAAACATACATGTGTTAGTCACCATCACCAGTGACGTGAAATATGTTGTTTTGTTTCTGAGCTTTTTCATATTTGCTCAAAGTTACTTCTCTGATACTTATTGATAATTGATCAATATTAAGTTAACGATTATCAATCTCTAAGAATTTAGTGTCACTATGTGGACTATTATCAGCTGAGCTCTAAGTAAACTGAACCAAATTTAACTAGACATAGGCTTTGTAATAGTGGCTGAAGTAGAAGACTGGGCTGGTGGGGTAGCCACATGACAAAGAGGCCAGATTCAATGTGTGAAGCCCAATTTTCTTGTGCCCATGCAGAGATGTGGCAGGAATATTCCTCAAAAATGCCATAACACCAGACTCACTCAAGGCACGAGTGTTGATGGTATCCTCTTAGGAATAGAAATTTGTCCTGTCTTTAAAAGCATGACTATCTGTTATCATTGTTCGGTCCAGTGCTTGGAAAAATCCAGGGACTCATCACATGGCCTAAAACTTTAAATTTGCAATTGGAAATAAAGCCAAATCAATAGTAGCCCTTTCACATCTACAGTTGCATTTGAAAAAACCGAAATCATGATTGAGTTGGTAACAGCACAGCTTGACAGTTATTGGTGATTATTCTGCATGAGATATACTATCTCAATGTCCAGGTTGTATACAAGGATCAAAATAATTCTTAAGTTCTACCAGGCTGAATAGTGATAACATAAATAAAAATGTCCCCAAGCATTTAACTTATCTTAAAAAGTAGTGCTTTGGCAGGAGTAAAAGTGCTTAAATATATCACTGAAAAGTGAGTGTGACGAATCTACGAAAACATATTTTTGAATATGGAGCAGGATATCTTTACCTTTTTGTGAACACCTGATAGTGATTCATAAACTCATACTTGTGAATGAGTCAGAATCGTACAACGGACTCTGTTTAAACAGCAGTTCATTAGGACATGCTTATGACGTGGTCAGAATCATACAACAGGCTCAGTTTAAGCAGAGATTTCTTATGAATATGGAAATTTTTTCGTTGCTTTAATCTACTGAGAGATTTGTATTCCTTCCGTAATAGGTTTCTGTGAGTATTTGCAGGAATCCAGCGCAGACAGTTTCCAAGGTTTTCCAAAGACATTCAATGTGTCACTCGTTAAAGTGTTGTAAATTATGTTGTCTATTTAAGCATGTAATCAGTTTTCATATAAAACTTGTTCAGAGTAAAAAGTCCACTCATGACTGTCTGTAGACATTCAGCATGTGCTTTACAAGGTGACTGTAATGACATGTCTGAAACAGTTCTAGTTCTCCTTTTACTTGAAGTTGCGGATGTGAATTACACATGATGATGCAGTCACAGACTGGCATGTGTTATTGCATGTGAAGGATAGGAACGTTTAGTCGTTCCGTAACATGGCAACGACAACTACACTATTTCAAGGTCACGTATATGCGTAACTTTTACAGAAGTATCCAAGTCAGTGTATAAATAGACACATGTACCCTGTCTCTGTCAGTTCATTTCCATTGGAAAACCATCTGGTAGATATAGGCTGTAATGGCTTTTTAGCTGTTGAATAAATACACAATGTTTCCCATCTGAAGAAGTGTAACACAAGATCTGACAATAAAAATTGACAATTCTTTATACACCAACCATTCCCAGGAGCTCAATCACAGAGACATTTATGAAATCCAAACTTAAAATTAAGCATGAAAGTCAAGCGGCCCTTGTAACCCCTGGGGTAATGGTCGAAAAACTGCAGGTCCTTAGATAATGCTAGGTTCAGTTATAAGGGCGAACCTCAAGGACCCCAGGACCCTTAATTTTGAGCACTGCAACATAATATATCAGTCTGCGACTTGTCCTAAGCCCAACTGGTAATAGTCAAATATTAACATCCATATCTACAGAAAATTATGTTATAGCTAAGCTCAAAAGTTTTGGAACACACTGATATACATCTTGAGCATATATTACCTGTTAATGTGTGGAATTTTGTTTTAGTATATCAATATGTAAATGTCTTCTGAAGGCATCATTCACTAAGGAGGATCTCCAGTTCTAGTGACATTTGCTGTTCATTCTTTCAAATTTTAAGATTTGAAAAATTGCTTCGTTTTTCCTGCAGTTATGATTTTAAATTCCTGAAGATGTTTGTAACGCCGCACTCAGCAATATTCCTGAAGAGGACATCATAATATATTTGTAGGTTTTTACACCGTTAAACCAAATTTTACTTTTGAGACCATTTGAAATTTTGAATATTCATCTGTGTTATTAATTTCTTTTGTGTCACTGACCCTTGACAAATTTCTGACATATTTCGGTTTTTCTGCATCAACGTCTGACATTGTATAGATATCAGCCAGTGCTTGTTTTGGTTTGTTTGTTTGTTGTTTAACTTATCAATATTCTAGCTATAAGGTGCTAGTCTGTAAATTATTGAATCTGGGACAGGTAATAAAGTGATTGACATCATGAGCATCAACCCACGCATTTGGGATACAATGACATGCATTAACCAAGTCAGCGAGCCTGACCACCCGATCATGGGTTGTGGAAGACCTATTCTACACTCGAGCTTCACGGGTCCAATGCTTGTTAATGTTCAGTTTGAAATATGTTTAAAAACTGTAAGCAGTCTTCATCCAGAAAGTGTCTCATACCCTGAACGTTTGTCTGTATGAGAACACCCATCAGCTGTTAAGCCAGTTTTAATGAAAGACAATGAATGGTAAGGTGAAAAACAATGGATATGAAACGGATTTTGAGAAAGCGATAACTTATGTGCTGTACTGGTGGTCAGATTAGTCAGTGGATTAAATGTGGCTCCAATAATTTGATTGATATTGTGTGCAATATCCCACCATGACTCTGGGTAAGAAAGTAAAGACATATAGGAAACCAACTCAAAAAGGGATTTCCCGAAGCCCCAGAGCACAGAAGACACCATTAGCTCATTCCAGCTGAACTGCTTTACAAGCCGAATATGTATTATTACTGAATTTAAGGAGAAAACTACTCGTCCTCGCAGTATTTCACTCCTCTTGGGATAGCAGTCCACTTGCCTTGTTGAAACGAGACAAAAACATACCTTTAACATTAGAATAACTTTGTTGGAGTGGATAAAAAATAGGAGTCTCTTCCAAAACAAAAATTTATTTTTTTCATCGACCACCTGGACATTCACGAACCTGATTCTTGTCAGTGTTACGCACCAACATTCTAAGCACTCTATGTGAGGTTAACAAGGACAGAAAATATAACATGCACTCATGAAGAAAACAAAAATAAAATTGTGTATGATTTATGGGAAATCCTATTCATTTGGCATATCATAAAATTAATATGATATATTATATCAACATCTCTCTGGGGCATTACAGTGTTATAGTCTGGCAGTTATTCCATGCCAAGTGTATCGAGGGGTGTGTTGAGCCAGAGAGGAAGCGAGGCGGGACCTTGGTCCCAGCACAGAGCAAGTACTGAGCTTCTCCGGAATGGCAGTTTGTGCAATATTGCTGATATCCTATGTATTTCTGGTGGAAGTCATCTTCTGCCTCTACAACTCTCAATTCTTTTTTCTGAAGCATCTAACAAATGTCAACAGGTCTTGCAATTTGGGAAGACTGTGTTAAACACGGCTTGGGATATTGTAAATAAACACGGACACATTTACACTTGAGTTGGAGAAGCAGGGTGCCCAAATCTGCAGTTAGACAAGGTTGGCATCAGCCTTGCTCAATAAGAAGCAGATTTGTGGTAATATTGTTTCTAGATTGCAGAGAACATTAAAAAAAACTTACATTTTAAGATGAGATAAAGAGGCATTGGTGGTGTGACTGATGTCTCTTGTGAAATAAAATAAGATTATTGAATAGAGATAAGGGTTTTATTGAATCTTTTCTTTGTATATTAGCTTCATTTGATAATGAAACCCATTTAGCAAACAATCCAAAAATAGTATAATCCCAAATCTTGGCAAGAATGCTGGGTTTTTTTATTGCCTTAAATATAAACTGATATGTTTTATGCTTAATCATGTTAAAATATGTTTTTCATATCCAGTCAGAATATATATTGCGCATGAGGTAACATCTGGCCTCGCATCCTGGTCAGGTACAGGTGCAGTGGTAAGTGTGACACCATAGCAGCAGACAGGCCCAACTTCCAGAGCCAACAATAATTTATATCATGTATATGGACAGATTAACTTTATTGATGGTGATGAACGTTGATCATACTATCAATCAGGGTAAAACGATACGATACATATCATGATACAAAAGTCATGATACAAAACATATCCCTATATGCATATTTACATCAAATCGTGTGGAAACGTCTTGACTATAAACATTTCAAAGTGAATGACAGGGGAAAATTATTGGCTCTTATTAGCAGTGAACTTAATTACAACACAATTTGCTCTTTTTGACTGACAAAAAAACGCTGGGGATCATTTAACGAGTTTTAGTGTATTTTAGCAACGGTATCATCTTTTATCAATACAGAAGAAAATGTATCGTGTATCGTATCAGCGCATGAAAACTCATGATACAGTGGTGCACGGATTTAGCTATCAACCACAGATTTTAATTCTCACTATGCCGCCATGATAGAGCTAAAATATTGCTCCCTTCATTTCAAACCAATTTAACTTTGTAACTTCAAATTTCTATTTACTAAAAGATATTTATGGAAAAATGTCCTGTTATTCGATCTCCCAAGCAAGAACCTGAGTTTCACGGATGAAAAATGGAGTCATAATATAAGCATTCTGTCCTAAATAACCTTGTGTTGTCGCTGTTGGTGATTTCAACTGGAAGAGGATCCTGTTAACATCATACAGTACTTGGCATTTGGTATATATACCATTGACAGTCTGGAATTACTTGTTGGCTGTTATACTGTTATACACCAACAATCTGATTACATCAGTAGTCATGTGAGTTATAGTGTAATCATCTCATTGCCACCACTATCCCTTTGATCACACATGCTGCAATAAGTGTGCAGTGTGCAATACGGTAATAGTACTGTTGATGATGGCCTGAATATTGCCCAAGTTCTCCAGATCAGAATGGTTCTTGCTTTTGATTAATTAATGCACGGAAAAAAATGTTTTATGTTGAAATACTTGCAGATAAAAATTCAAAATTTGAATACATGATAGTACTCAGATTAATTTTCAGCTCGTTTAGGGTTTTGGGGTTTAACGTCGCGTCCAAGATTATTGCACTTATATAACGACATGCATGAACATGTGTGTGAACTAGTCCGGACTGATGTCAATTTATATTGCTAGCATACTGAGATACCATGCTGCAGTTTAACATGAATACCCCACTCAGACACAGTACACTGACTCCGAGCCGACCAGTCCTTGTTTTAGCCCCTTTAATTCAAAGTGCTTCACAGGGTGACAAGAAATACCATCTTTTAACGTCTTTTGGTATGACGAGTGGGCCGCCCGTGCCCCCTGGTGATGATGAAAATGATGACTGGCATTTATGGTGTGAATATTTCATTCAGAAAGGCATTTGACTCAAATCTACAACCAAAGTATAGCATTTCCTTTCTTTTCTGTTCTTTATTTGATATCTAAAGAGCTCCAAAGATTCAACCCCTTTACTCATACAGCAATGGGAGTGTGTAATATTTTGCGTTTTCTGATAATGAGAATAAACAAGTTTTGATAAGATATTTTTTAACTTTGTTTTGATAAGAACCGAAAGAACAGCTGGAGAAAATATAAAGACCTTGCCTGTTTGTTTCAGGGGAATATTTACAGTAAGCAATTAGTACTTAACCATCACAATTATTCATGAGTGTTTATCCCATCAGCCTGTACAAGTTCCATGAAACCGAGGTAATGAGGCTTATCATAGTATTGCCATGGCTTGATCCACACTGATCTGGGGATCATTATGTAACTGCTGGTCGTGCTGTACCAGAGCTCCTGTTTATGTCTGTTATCACTGCGTCCACATGCATATATGTAGCCATTGAGTAGATTGACAGAACATACTACTCCCTTAGGGTTAAATTAAATGTAAATGTTTTTGTGGAATTAAACTGTATTTCATTAAAAAAACACACAAATGTTTGAATATTTCGAGGCAGGACGAATACGATTCAGAAAATGGATGGGCTGAATTGAGTTATCTCCCTGAGGGTGGCTCCTGTCGGTAGGTGATATGTTTAATTGTTTTCAGAAATGACATATGCAGGAGGCTTATAATTATTAGTTGGCGTGAACTCCAAGACCACCATATTTGTTGATTCAGGGGTGAACCTAGTCTGTCTCCCAGACCCTGGACATTAAATTAAAAAATGAGCCCAACTCAAGTCTGGAATAATTTGGCAAGTTAGTGATAGTAACTGACAATTTTAGTCTACTAGTCCTTTTAATGATAGCATATAGCAAAACCCATAAAAAGGGCAAATCCACTAGTCCTTATGATACCTTAACTATTGGGCAGTTTGGCAAGGACTACAGGACTAATTTCTATCACTGAAAGTCAAGGTTGCCTCAGCTCTGAAATAAAGCATTGTTCTGGGCTCCATTTGGATTAGATTTTAGATTTTGTAGATATATTTTGATAAGTAAGATAACTTCGTTTCAGTAACAAAATGTCAGTCTAGGGTGACCCATCCAGTGTTTCCAAGATAGACAATATTTAATGTAGGAATAACAGAATACCATGCTGACAGATCAAACAAATGCAGTAGCATCCAAACAAGATGTCATGCTGTTCATGTTCTGTGAACATGGTGAAATGTTTGTGCATATAAAACTGTTAAGGAAATATGTTGTGCTGCATGTTTACTTTGCTTGATATTTTGATGATGTTTGCACATTTGGAAGGACTTTGGTTCTGATGTAATGCGGTTGCCTCCTATCTTGTACGAAACACATGGAATGCAGTGCATTAGCAAGAAGTGGATGAAGGTTTGTTGATGTAGATACCTGACTCTTTTTATCATCCATCTGTTTTTACACGTCCATCTCGTAACTCACTCACGTAATTATACATTCATCCATCATCAAGTTCAGAAGCTAGTTCACACGTTGCTCACTCACTCGACTTCTTGCACACTCAAACCTTCACCCATCCACTGCCTGACTCACTCACCTATTCACTCCCTCACACACTTTCAAATTCACCTATCCACTGCCTCACTCACTCACATATTCACACCACACACAATTACAAATTCACCTATCCACTGCCTCACTCACTCACCTATTCACTCCCTCACACACTTTCAAATTCACCTATCCACTGCCTCACTCACTCACCTATTCACACCACACACACTTACAAATTCACCTATCCACTGCCTCACTCACTCACCTATTCACACCACACACAATTACAAATTCACCTATCCACTGCCTCACTCACTCACCTATTCACTCCCTCACACACTTTCAAATTCACCTATCCACTGCCTCACTCACTCACCTATTCACACCACACACACTTACAAATTCACCTATCCACTGCCTCACTCACTCACCTATTCACACCACACACAATTACAAATTCACCTATCCACTACCTCACACACTCACCTATTCACACCCACACACAATTACAAATTCACCTATCCACTACCTCACTCACTCACCTATTCACACCCGCACACAGTTACAAATTCACCTATCCACTACCTATCCACTACCCCAACGACACCTCATTACCCTGTTAGTACATTGAATTTTGAGTGCTAAACCAAGAAGATTTTGTGCAAGCAGCCAAAATAAGCTAAGAGGCATCCTGCATATATCTCTAACTGTCTCTCCCATGTGGAACACATCAACTAAGTGTGATCCCGATATGCTGCCGGCACTTGCTACATAGGTCCGCACTTGATAGAGAGGTGTAACTGGTAACAGAACTACATTCAATAATACGGTAAAAACCTTTGAATAATCAATGTGTCCTGAAACTTGCAATTGATTTAGGTATGAAGCAACTGAGTTGTAATTGATTTGCAGTATTTTGATGTCTAGTGAGAAGTTTTTGTATCTTTCTCTGTTGCAGGTATTCGCCTGTAGAAATTGATTAAATAATGTCGTTATGTCAACACTAAGCAGTCGGAAGACGTTCCTGTAAGCAAGAAGAACATATGTTGTTGTACTGTTAGTGTAACGTAAGGAGTAGATGGAACGGGCTGCTCCTGTTGCAGTAGATTCTGCATCCATGCAACACAAGGCTGAGAATATGTGGGACTGAGCTTGAATTAGGATAACTGTGTTCTTATTGTGCAGACTTTGGTTGTGCATAGGCCCAAAATGACCTCTTCAGGCCGTGGTTGAAATAGTTATGCAACTAAATATAAAATGTGATATTATGTGCTTGTTGTGCAGACTTTGGTTGTGTGTAGGCCCCAAATGAACTCTTCAGGCCGTGGTTGAAATAGTTATGCAACTGAATTTAAAATGTGATAATATGTGCTTGTTGTGCAGACTTTGGTTGTGTGTAGGCCCAAAATGACCTCTTCAGGCCGTGGTTGAAATAGTTATGCAACTGAATTTAAAATGTGATATTATGTGCTTGTTGTGCAAACTTTAGTTGTGTGTAGGCCCCAAATGACCTCTTCAGGCCGTGGTTGAAATAGTTATGCAACTGAATTTAAAATGTGATATTTTGTGCTTGTTGTGCAGACTTTAGTTGTGTGTAGGCCCAAAATGACCTCTTCAGGCCGTGGTTGAAATAGTTATGCAACTGAATTTAAAATGTGATATTATGTGCTTGTTGTGCAAACTTTGGTAGGGTGGAAGACCAGAATATAAATAAGGCCAAATGACACATGTATCGACTGAATGTTTATGTGTTCTGACAAAGCTGATGGAGATGTTTCCTCTAAGTCTAATTAGACCGCCTCCGTGGTCTTGTGGTAGAGCGTCCGCCTGGATAGCGGAAGGTCCTTAGTTTGATCCAAAAGATGTTAAAAGATGGTACTTGTTGTTACCCTGTCTGGCGCTCAGCATTAAGGGGCTAAAACAAGGACTGGTCGGCTCGGAGTCAGTATACTGTGTCTGAGTGGGGTATTCATGTTAAACTGCGGCCTGGTATCTCAGTGAGCTAGCACTATAAATCGGCATCAGTCACAAACACACACACGTACATGCATGTCGCTATATAAGCGCAATAATCTTGGACGCGACGTTAAACCCTATTTCACCTCACCTCACTAGTCTAATCAAGCCCATCAGCATTGACAGATTTGTACTGAGGTGTAGCCATTGCTTATGTAATGGAGAAATCAGGAGAATCTGTTGATTCTACCTAAAGAAGCAACAGACTTGAGTGCTTTCGCCCCCTTTGACCAGGTTATGGTTGAAATATAATTCCTCTGTAATTTTACATGATGACCTAGTTGCATCAGATTTACTTGTTTAAATGCATGTTCAGAATGGCAAGTGAATTCCTGGCTCAGAACCAATAATAGCATTACATCATCAGGGATAATTCTAAGGTGGGGCCTTGTGCTTTAGCCCCTAATTTTTAAAAAGGCCCACATTTTCAAATACAATGGGGCATTTTAACATTGTGCTGTATTGGCGTACCTCATGAATATTTGAAATTTTCACATAAAGGGGCCATGTCAGAAAATTCCTGGCGTGAATTCTGCATCATTGTAATGGTTTGACAAGGACAAGTTGTGCACGCATGATTACTGCTGGATCAAGCACTATTTATCTCTGCAGTTCTAAATGAGAATCGTGTTACCAGTATTTGTTCCAAGAAAGATCCATAGTGCTTTGTTTGTCTGATGAGTGAGTGAGGTGGGTTTAACGTCGCTTTCAACATTATTCCAGTTATATCACAGCGTGTCAGCTTAATGTGGGAGGAAAGCCCGAAGTGATGCAGGTCTCAGAAGTTTACCACTTCGGTGAAACTCACGAGCACGGGTATGGTGCTGACAAACCTAGAAACATAATCGGGGCGAACCGGGATTCAAACCCACAATCATAGGTTTCTGGCGTGCCCAAGGGACGCAACTCTACACAGCGAAATGTGGTGCCTTAGGCGACTGGGCCACCCTAGCCCCTGTTTGTCTGATGAGAAAAAGGTTGTTGTGCAGGATAGCTGAGAAACATGCACTCTCATTAGCACAGTATTAAATACCACTACAGCAGCTTGGATTGCAGTCACAGAATTGTGCCTCTGGTCTTTGTGGTGATGCTGATCACAACTGGCTATATTTTTCACTATTCCCTTATTCGTTTCCATCAGTATATATTGCTATATACTGCTATTTTTTAGAATATATCAGACTTTTACATATTACATTTGAACTCTTTCACTCCTGTTTTTACACACCTGTGTTTGCAATGATAAGTGTCCAATACAGACACTGAATGGAGCCAAATTATCGGGACAGCCTCCGTGGTCTAGTGGTGGAGCGTCCGCCCGGAGAGCGGAAGGTCTGGGGTTCGATCCCTGGCCATGTCATACCAAAAGACGTTAAAAAGATGGTACCATACTTGTTGTTACCCTGTGTTGCGCTCGGCATAAAGGAGCTAAAACAAGGACTACTGTTTCTGAGTGAGGTATTCATGTTAAACTGCTGCATGGTATCTCAGTGAGCTAGCACTATAAATCGGCAATAGTCCAGACTAGTACAAGCAGCCACACACACACTTGTGCATGCACGTCGCTATATATAAGTGCAATAATCTTGGACGCGATGTTAAACCCAATTTCACCTCACCCCACCAAATTATCGGACTGTTATTTTCGATGGTTAAAGATCAAAACCATACTTTTTGGTAACCCCAGCAGAGCTACAGATAAGCAGCGTATTTGCATAAAATACCCCAAAAAAATATTCAAAACCCAATTACTTTCAATTAACTTGCGTACAGAAACGCATGCATTAAATGAAAAACTCAAATTATAAAAACAGCTTCATAAATACCCAATGTGTACAAAGGAGCTAATTTCAAAAACACAATTACGAGCTAATACATTTATAACAGTTATATACATCTAAAACATTATTTCATTTTCTTTTTAATCTTAAAATGTTCGCTAATTTTAGGAAAAACTCAATAGAGTGATGAATAGATGAGTGAAAGAATATTAGTTAACCAATGAAAACTGTAATAACCAAATTAAAATAGAAACCCTAGAGTAAAAAATTCAATTGCTCAAAAAGTAATCTGGAGCTCTGACCAGTTAACCAAACACGCTTACAGGTCCATCACGCTTGTTTATAAATAAAATGCTTGCTTCCATTAATGTTTATCTGGGTTCTTGGACACATGGGTTTTCAACCCCGGAATGTAGGATATGGGTAAAACAATGTTGTCTTTTCCCATGTTAGAACATATCCTTCAACACACAGGAATCATAAACACAACAGTGTTGTAGCTGCCTCAATATAAAATCATGCTTCCCAGAATCCTTCAATCATACCCACTTGCCATCCAATAACTCCCACAATGCGACGGCTCCGTATCAGAGGGGAGATAACTCGATTGGAAGTGTCATGAGGCCCATCTTCTGGAGATTATCTTTGCTCTAATGCCTTATAAACAAGCCGGCAACACCTCCTCTTACCTACTTTTGGCTTTGAGCTGTCCTATTTATACACACTTTTCTACGAGAAGATATGTGAACTTTAAACTGTCGGTTGTAACTGTTTCAATTTTGAATGATTGTAACACATGCCTTTCTGTATTTAACAGCTTTATTCTCTAATGATGTGGCCAATTGGCATTGTGTCTAAGCAGTGATGGGTTGTTCGCTTGTTTCCTTTGGCACTTGGACCCTTACAACTCTCTGTACTCTTTAATCTGCAACTCTCTACGTATACGTAAAGTGGCACACATTTAGAACCTTGTTTTCGTAGGGCCTTGTCAGATTTTGTAATCTCTTGAGATTGACATTGAGTTTATTTTCGCCAGCGTTGAATCAGATGGTTAATTCCACGGTGGTAACACTGCTCAGGTTTATTGCCCATTTTGTCATAAAAAGGTCATAAACCGGCACAACAAAAGCAAACAAGTTCCCCGGCTCTGCAAGTTTATATGGGTACCATATTCGCTGTGATAAGCACCCTGAGTGCTTGGAAAATTGACGAGGGGGCACATATTAAAACCGTACACGAATAGTTAAATTTGTTTTCAGAGATTAAACGGTATTGAACAAACTTAGTTCAATTATGTCCCCTTTCTGTAAAACATTCTGCAATATACACTAGGAATATGGATGATCATGTAAAGTTTTGGTCTATAAGTAGGATGGGCTTATAGAGATAAAGAGTACTTACAGATTGGTCAAGACTCTGGTCAAGGGATCTTATTGGAGTAGGGTGTTTAATGTGGCAAATACTGTATAGCCTCTTGGCGTCAATAACACATCTTTGGTAGTAATGAGTCTAGGAAGAAAACGTTATGTTTCTACTAAACAGTGCATTTGGGAAAGATTGTAGATGTTGTTCTTTTAGTTTTTAAAGACCAGACCAAAGTAAACATTCCTACGTTATTTTCAGAACTGTATCATTTTTCAGCTGCAATTTTATCTGTAAAAAGTTGATAAAGAAAAGGAAGGAAATTGTTTTTTTCTTATGAAACATTGATACATTGCTGAAAGTTTCAATTTTTAAGATACTGTACAACATTACGGTTGGTTACTTGGTTTGTTTGTTGTTTAACGCCGCACTCAGCAATATTCCAGCTATATGACAGGTGTCTGTAAATAATCAAGTCTGGACCAGACAATCCAGTGATTGACATCATGAGCATTGATCCATGCAATTGGGATCGATGACATGAATCAACCAAGTCAGAGAGCCTGACCACCCGATCCCGTTAGTCACTTCTTATGACAAGCATAGTCGCCTTTTACGGCAAGCATGGGTTGCTGAAGACCCGGATCTTCACGGGGTACAACATTACAGGGAAGAGTTGATGATACAGAATTTAAGATTGAGTGTGAGTTTGGTTTAACACTGTTTTGAACACTTGTTTTAAGTCCAACATGTCAACTCAGTGTGGATTCAGTGATACCACATTGAGTTGACATGTTGAACTTAAATAAATCACATTTGGAAGACTTGTACCACTTTGGTGAAAGCCAGGACCATTGGGATGGAGCTTAAAACCAAAGTTCAGAGTCAGGTTGAATTTACTGAACTATCAACTACTATCAGCAAAGCCTTGAAGTGATGAAACTCTGAACAATAAGTTGTGAGATCTTTGCCCACTGGGCCAGCCATGGCCTTCATAATCTCATCCAGATAGTTTTATCCTACCTATCAAAGATTAGTAGCCAGCCACTGTTCCGATCTTAAATGATAGCAACTGGCCAATCACATAGCTTGATTCTTTAAAGTGTAATGATAAAGTTTGATCCTTCCTATCGAATGAACAACTGTGTCCTGACTGGGTTTCATTTCATCACAATCGCAGCATCAGCCCCTGGTTTGTCTGGTCCAGACCTGATGTTGGCGCTTCAATTGCTGCAGTGGTATAACTACCATTGATGGCAGCATCACCAAACTCCATTACTTCCGTATAGCTTTGAATGACTTCAGTTCAGTTCAGTTGCAGCAATGTTGACCTAAAACAACTCACCTCTTTGGAAGGAGTGTAACAATTTGATGTATCTGATGTTTTGCCCAGACTGCTGGTTTATTCTATAGTTAGTACTTCTATCTGAGATTAGGAATCCTTCACGTATCATAAACTGTCTGGTTGTTACCACAAGAGTCTCATAGCAGTGGGAAACTGACACTGAAGATTTTATCTTATAGAATCCTATATTGATGATTAGAAAATCATCAAAAGACAAAATTTATATACAAAGCAATTTTGTTTATGACTTTCAGATGAAAATGTATATAGTGGCAGAACAGATAAATATACTTTTTCAATAACCCAGTTTTATATAACTGTTTCATCATTCCAGAGTACACCCATTTTTGACAGAGTGCCGTTATAGGGAAATGATTCTTGGGAGAGACTGCTTGCAGCAGATGATCCCGAAAGAGATTATATTTTGGAAGGGGTAAGGGTAGGTTTTAAGTTGCTGTAAAGTTTTTTGCCTCCAGTCTGCCTTGTGTTCACTCTGAAATCATGTGATTGGGAGGACCAACTGGATCATCAACATTTTGCATCTGACCGTGACCCCGTTTCAAGCACTGCATGCAAACATATATATAACTGTTTCATCATTCCAGAGGATGCCAATTTTTGACAGCGCCGTTTTACAGAAATGGTTTCAAGGGTGGATGCTTATCAAAGACAACCCTATGTACAGTGTTACAAAATGGCACTAGTCCCACAGTCCTTGCCAAACTTCCCAATAGTTAAGGTATCAAAAGGATGAGTAGAAATGTGCCATTTTTAAGTGTTCCACTATATGTTAACATTATAAGGACTAAGGAAGAGAATTTATGGATGTCAACTTCTTTATTATGAGGAACACAACGTTTCGGAGCATATGCTTACTCCTTCATCAGGTGAATGAATGCCATGAGGCAGAGAGCATATATATGTCATAGGACTAGTACACAAGGACTAGTAGACAAAAAGTGTTACTTTCTACCGCTGTGAATCACAAAGGTGTTTGTTTGGTCTTCAAAACTTGTGGAAAAGTAACAGTGTCCCAATGGTCAGCCTAACTACAAGACATAGTGGGAATCCGACAAACCATCGGACCATCCCTTCCATTAGTACCCTTATCAAGCATAGGCTGCTTTGGACCAGTCAGTGATTCAACAATTTGGAAGGGCCACTGACTGGATAAAGACTTTTTATCATATAATGGGTAGGTTTCTCGGCAGGATAAAGCCAACGGATAAAAACTATATCTGTTGGGGTCATATGCGGATAGAGATGCAAATATCAAAGGTCAAGTAGGGACTACTTTCACTGTTTTGAAACAAACAATGGTGTCGCCCTCGTCATTCGATGATCAAGTCAGAATTAACCATCGGGAATCTGGATAAACTACAGGGATAATTGCTATCATTATCAAAAAAAGTCTAATATACTATAAATCAGTGTCTAACTGTGACATAGCTACGGCATTTTATAAGTTTTGGCAACTTTGGAGATATACATTTCGAAACACAAGGCCTAGCCAAGCGGGATCAGTAGCCATATCTGTGCTTGTAGACCTCTGCGGCTTGAAACCTTCTCCACAAATTAAAATAGTTGGATTTGGCCGAAATATGTTTGAATTGTTACCTTGTTTCGTTTTGTCGCTGTGTGTACATCTGACTACACTTCTTAACGTTGTGACAGGACAGACTGACTGTCAACAACGTCTGACCGTGGCCATGACGTCTCATATACTAGGGTTAGAGTAGCTTCCCTTTGACAAAGGGCAGTTACTCTAGCGGACAGACCGATGGATTGCCGCGAGAGGCAATTAAAAAACAATTGTTGTTTTGCGTATATGTTGCTTCGCCACTGTATAAGAAACAGATTTCAGTTGGAACTATATTGGCTACTGTCACTGTCCGACTGACACATCACTTACCCTGTGACGTGATAAATATTAATGCGCGCATTCAAGGAAAACTCACAATGTTTCGGTAATGTTTTTGAGAGAGGCTCGCTAAATACAATGTTTATTCCTAATGCAGGATATTTACCATCCCCAAACACACTCGCGTGATAACCTCTATATATGAAGACTTTCAGAGCTCGAGAAAACGTTTTGAGCAATTGAGTTTTTACTCTAGGGTTTCTATTTTAATTGGGTTATTACATTTTTCATTGGATAAACCAATATTTTTTCACTCATCTATTCATCGCTCTGTTGGGTTTTCCCAAAATCAGTGAACATTTTATGATTTAAAAAAAATATGAAATAATGTTTTCGATGTATATACTGTTCTAATTGTATAGGCTAGACTCGGAAAGTAAATTTAGCCCATCTTTAGCTCCTTTGTACACATGCTGAATAAGCTTCATTGGGTATTTATAAGGGCTGTTTTCATACATTTGAGTTTTTTCATTTAATGCGTGCGTTAATTGAAAGTAATTGGGTTTTGAATATTTTTGGTGGGTATCTTACGCAAATACGCTTCTTATCTGTAGCTCTGACTTTCGAGTCACATAGTCTATCTCCATCAAAACATCTTTTGCTTCATCTGAATCGCTATAATATATATTAAAACTATGTCCACATATTGCAAAAGAGAATATGACATTAAACATATTAAAAGTAAGTTTATCATCCACAGGGGGTGCCATCATCTTCGGTATCAAGGGATTTCTCACATACTGCATCTCAGCAGTTTTTGTGGGGGGCTGATTTGCCACATTTTCACCAGGACGTTCATTTACTCTGGATATTGGGCCTATTGGCTAGCAGGACTGCTTTGAGGTTGATAAGCATAGCCAGGTGCATCTTCAAGTATTAGTTACGGATGTTAATGCAGCATGCAGACTGGATGGGAGATCACGATAAGACTGCTCTTTTTGGCCAGTGTTCATCAGGAACTGCAGGCATAGAAAGATATGTTGAAATGTAGCCTCTGAAGCTTGAATGATATTCACACCTTTCATTCAGATGCAAAGCGTTTATTATTCTACAACGGTTTTTTGTTCATTTATCTTACTTGTGTTTTGGTTGATCATTTAAGATGGTTAAGAAAGAAACATCATTAAGCAAACTTGAGATTTTGTTGGACTGTTTACATTTTGATTTTGAGCTGATGATCTGTCAGTCACAGAGATGGTATGACTACATAATTTAGAGACCTTTACACAGGCCACAGGTCAAGGTCATTTTCATACCTAAAGAAATTGAGTTTGGAAAGTGTTTTTCACATGTCATCCTCTGATGCAAGAGGCTTTGAATGGGTTTTTTTTAACCCTGTGTCAGGTAAAGGCAGGTCAAGAAGTTCTACTCTACCAGATTCAGGTCTCTTTAGCTTTATTTATTAGCAGGGATAATTCTAGGGTGGGGCCTTGGGCTTTTAGCCCCTAAATTTGCAAAAAAGGCCCACATTTTTAAATACACTGGGGCATGGGTGTACCTATGGGAATATGTCAGAAAATTCCAAGACTGAACCCTGTATTGGCGCCATTTTGGTACAGATCCTGATGCCGTTGTCAAGCAAGACCCAACCCTGTATTAGCGCCATTTTGGTATAGATCCTGATGCCGTTGTCAAGCAAGACTGAATATTGTGTGCATGGTACAGGATTATAGATGGTTGGTAAAGGTTTAACAGTAACATCAATTTATATAGATGAGAGAGATTAACATGAGTGAGTTATATCATAACTATGCCACTGAGTTTGTAGCTTAAAGATCCGGCTAGACAAATTTGTAGTGAAATCCAAGTTGGGAGAACTGATAAAGGGTTATATTTATAGCCCTCATATGTTACTATCATTGAGGACTACAAGATTTGAGTTTTTAATTGTCCTCATCACAATTTAGTAGTCTCAAGTCACAGACACTTAAGCATTTTGACACAGCTGTTTTAACTTGTCATTAGTTTATTGCCATGGTGAGAGACAATTGTCATGCATCAATAGTTAGTTCCAACATAACAGCCCTCAACATAAGTGTAGCTGTAATATTAGATTGTTACATCATAAGCATAGATGCCAACTGTAACACATTTTTCGTATTTGTTATGAATTTGCAACTAAAATATTTTCATGGACACCAGTATCTTTATTTTTCGTCTAACACCATCTGCTACCACCACGTCGTGTTTATTGACTGGAATTTATTGTGTTGCATTTGTCCAATCGAGACAGTCCACTCATATCGTCAGAAGTTACTGCAGTCAAGATGAATCTAAGCTTTAAAATTAGTTTCAGAATCACATGGCTGTATTGTTACTAGTGTAGACTATTCACATCATTGGGCTTTGGTGCCCCGACCAGTAGATCGTAAAGAAATACTGAAATATGGGAACGTCGGTAGCTGTGTAAATTAGTGTTCTTTATCATCTTTATATGTCTTCTTTTAAATAGTTGAAGCAAAATGAAAACAAGAAATAGACAATCAAGAAGGAAAGAAGCTTTCTTGTTCAAATGTTTTCTCAGCTATTACATTATCTAGATCCATAAGTAAGCAAGCTGCTGGTGTATTTTCTGTCCTGAAGTTTATTACCTCCAGTCTGAAGAGCAGGATTGTCAGAAGCAGTTCACAAACTAGTTTACAGCAATTTAATTTACTTACCTCATTAATTGATGTAATGGTTAATTTATGTTTCCCAGATGAATTAGCAGCATGTGTATTTTAGCAGGCATGCTCAGAATCAGCTTGGTTATGAACACTTTACTTACATCAATATCTATCACTATTTATACATGTGGAGGGCCGATGAGTTTTATCACCCAGATCTCTTCTGTTATTGCATAGTGATACAATAGTTTAGATGCCTTCATATTTGTTACTGGCTTAGTTTAGTTGGTGAACTCGGAATGTTATGTTAATCTTTCAGTTGATTCTGATTTTTTAAAAACTTAAATGTTTGAAAGGATCAAACAAACAACCTCAGCTCATTCCAGAACTTCTTCACATGCTCACAGGAAACAAAGAGGTGTTTACTGTTCTCTGGTTCATCCTCACAGAAAGAACATTCGTTTTTATCAATTATTTCATCTTATGTCTTTCATTTTTAATGTATACTATCTGGTGAATAAATTTGTCTTGAAAATCGGGCAACTTAGTGTCTCTTGTACATTTTCTATAATTTGTGAATTTAACCGTCCATGACTGTTCAATGTTTTCCTATACAGCAGGTACAGTTTTACAGTTTGCACTTTCATAAGTGTGTATCCTAAAAACGTCTGCATCCCTTTGAGGGTGTAGTTAATTTCAACAGCACCTTATTTATTCCAGTTTTCTGGTTTATGGGGACAGTATCATATACAGACTCAAGGAATATTACAAATACTTTTTTGAAATCTATGTATGTACCTTTAACCTTATATTTCTTTCTAAATTCTTCAAAAGACATTAAGCCTTTAGAATTTCAGAGATCTGATTGTAACTCGACCCTTGTTGAACACGTTAACAAAAAGTCGTGAAATATTGAATTGATGGTTCAAGTAAAATATTTTCTTCATCAGTTTGATCAGTTTTAAAACAGGACCTGTAACTTAATTTTTAAATTTTGACCTTAATTTGACCTTTGCACATTGACCATTCTGCTAGCTGAAACTTCTTTTTAAAGTAACCTTTTGTAGGTGTTGACAACATATCTAGGTGAGCTACGGTGCTGTGGCACTATTTTTAAGTCATTAATTCACAGCTTGAGTTGTACAGTTGCATTCCTTTCACACACAGATAATATTATGCTTGTTTCATGATATGAGTCACACTGTATGATCAATAGAGAATTGTTGGTACATGTACTGATGTATGTAGAACTGTACCCTAACATGAAGCTCCAAGCACTTGATATTCTCCCTCAATAATTGAAGATCATTTCTTTATGTTCAAGGTTGATTTTATGGTACTGTAGTTATTACAATGATTACACTCTGATTACATCATGATTTTCATTAAAAAAACATATTTTTTGAAACATTTGGGAATAATCGTTTTAGTTTAAGTTAGTGTTTCACATTGTGCTGCACATGAATTGAGCTACAGGCCCTTCTTGCGGAAAGGAAAACATGAACCTCACAAGTATGGTTGTGATACTGTGAGTTACTTGCTTCTGAAGACATGCCTGTAGTTTGTTTTGCTATTCAATATGTCTGGCATTTCACAACCCACAAGCTGTCCCCGATGTTATGTATGGCAAGGGGAGGGAAGTCATTTTTAGAGTTGCTAGAAGAAGATGGAACCAGTATAATTTTAAGTTTCACAAACCAAAATAGCTGCTGTCTCTCCGATGTCATCTAAACAGAATTGAGTGTTTCACATGTTACGAATCAGAAGAGCAGTACCTGTTCGTGTAATTACGTTTAGATTAAATTGCAATTACTTCTGCGGAGTCAGATGTCAACACGGACTAATGTGATGTTAACATTAAAAGGACAGTGGACTCAAAAGAAAAGAGTTATTTTGTGTCCGGTAATTAAATTATTTCAGGTAAATGTTTGAAGGTAGATAAGAAGCTTTTTCAGTAGCTATGGCGACCTGGATGACACGATGCCCATTTTACCTCTTGCGTGGGTACTTTATGAGTTTGAAACTACAAGGGTTTTAGAAGCTCTGACCTTATAGCCAGTGAGATGTTTGTTAGAAGTTTTACGAAATCTCTACTCCATGGAACATAAAGAATGAGATGCTCTTGGGTCATGGAAGGTTATCTGGCAATTTGTTTATGTTATGCAGTTTGGTGAGGCCTATTCTGTTACACCCGTGAAGATCCGGTGTAGAATAGATCTTCAGCAACCCTTGCTTGCCGTAAAAGGCGACCATGCTTGTCGTAAGAGGCGACTAACGGGATCAGGTGGTCAGGCTCACTGACTTGGTTGATGCATGTCATCGTATCCCAATTGCATTCAAAGGTGTGAAGGGTCCAGGGCAGAGAAACTGAGATATAATGCACTGGATAATCGAGGATGGTAAAAGGTGGCTGATGACGTCCTTTAGACACAGGCTTGATTAATTTTGTATTCTGATATTCAACTTTTATGAAATACCCACAACCACCCACTCTATTGTTATGCCATACCATGCAACTCAGCATCGCCACTGTCACCTTAACACCACACCACCCAAAAAGGTTGGAAGTTATCTTAAGTCTGCTAAAGACTAAAATTCAGGAAGTGAAATTTCCTTGTGGACTACCACTTTTACCATGATGTTGATGGCAACTCTGGAGATCATTTTTGCAGACTATTGAAAATATGTGTTAACTTCCAACTATGCCCAACCCGGAATACACCTTCTGATGAAGCCCTAAGGATAAACAGTACAGATTTAAGTGGTCCTTAGATTGAAATAAGACAGAAGCAGCCCATAATTTTGAAAAATGCATTCATTACTTTCAACCTCAGACCTCCAACTCAAATCCTCAACCCTCAACCCTCAACCCTCAAACCTCAACCCCTAACCCTCAACACCAAACTTCCATTACCACCAACCCCCAACCTCCCATTTTTCTCTTTCAGAGCACTCAGGGTGCTAACACAACAAAAACTAGCTTATCAGGAATAGTTTGAATATATTGTATATAAATATATAAATATATATATATATATATATATATATATCAAATATGATGGACAATATATCCTTTATGACCTTTTTGTGAGAGTGCACAGCAAATGTTGAACATCTGGGAACATTGTGGTCCATCATCCAACCAGTGAGAGGAACAGGAAATAGGAAATATCACTATGATGCAGTAGGACAGATTAGGCGGACCACAAATGGATATTGGTGAACTGTTGAGTTTATGTCAGCTACAGGTGTTTTCACACCTGTGAATGAGCGTGAACAGTTGGTGGCTCAGGGTGTTGTGACAGATGCTAATTATATGCATTGTATTTTGAAAATATATATTGTGAATAGACCTTTGTCTTGAAGACATGTGATGTTTGTGTTGTTTAGGAGTGAGATCCCTGGCTGACATGATGTTGGTCCCACTGTGAGTGGTTGGAGCTGTGTGTCTATTGAATGATAGTGTCAAGCTTAAGACAGAAACAGTCACTACCTGACACAGTAACAATATGGGCTTGCTCCAGGTTCTAGCTCATTTTTTGAGCCATTGAATAACTTACTCATGTGTCATCATTCAGGATATTTTGGGTTTTCGATATATTTTTGCTCCCTCTTGTCCAGTTTATTGGGTACTTTTAACCACTGAGTGACCATGAACACACAATGCCAGTTTAGAAAGTGGTCAGATGTAACAATTGTTATATTTGGCATAACACTTTTTTAGTAAAGTACAGATGCCAGTACTTTTTTGGGTTCAGTCCCATCCAGGATTCAAACCCTCACTCCCAGAGTGAGGCACCTAATCGCCAGCACAGAATGTCAGCAATGTAACCCACTCAGCCACCGAGGCTTCCACAAAATGAAAGTCTGACAACTGATAGTCTAGATCACATACTTTGTGTACCCCTAAAAATATTTTGTTAGATTACTAAGTGTTTCAGGTAAACTCTTTTTTCTTCAGTTCATGTGCTGCCCCAAGCATGTCACTTGTCACAGAACATGTCAGTTACAACAATGATTCACATCTAAGGTACAACAGTAAATGTGGGAGCAATCTGGTGAATAGTCTATAAGTTTACAAATTTGCAACTTGTTAATTCTAATTTACTATTTTAGTGATAACAATCAACAAAAGTCAGCAAAGCCTCACTAAGAACTGCACAAGGCCCATGATAGTTTGAGGTTTCAATTAACTTCATAAGTAAATGTGATACAGATACAGGCCATTATGGAATACCATAATGCTAGTTTCCTCAGCAGCAGCAGCAGCAGCAGCAGCAGCAGCAGCAGCAGCAGCAGCAGCCCCTCTTCAGCACGGTGCCCACTATGTTCCTGCTTCAACCTGTGTGTACCCCGAAGCCCATTACCTCAGAAATCACTGGGATATAATTAGTATTTAAGAATTCATGAGCAGGCAACAGGACTACACCTTACAATAGCGTTGCTCATCAGACACATGTGTTGCCGACTTCCAATGGAGTTTTTCTATCCTAGTTTCTCAGCAAGATGGATGAAGCTTCTCGCCCCGCTGTACTATAGCCTGACCCTCTGTACTTGCACTGATGAAGAAAAGGCTAACAATAGATACTTTGAACCTCCGCTCTCCCAATGGGGTGTTAGATGAGCATTTGTGAAGTCAGTCCTTGTAGGTGAAGCTTGAAATTAAGGGTTTGGTTGTCACTTGGGTTAGGTGAGGGTAAGGTGCATGTGTAATGAGAGATTACTGGTCTGGTGGAAGAGGTTTCCTTTGAATTTCAGCATCCTCTTTCTCAGGTATTGAATATTTCATCAGTACTAATTTGTTTAGATTATTTTTTAGAATAATGAAATGAAATAAGGGGATTTATTTCATATCTTTTACTTTGAACCCATTCCTTCATGATATATCCCAGTGGTGATGAATTGGTTAACATTTAACACTGTCATAATTTCCAATTTCCATCATATGATCCAATATATTCCCGTTTAATATGACCCAATATATCCTAGTACAATATGATCCAATATATTCCCATATAATATGACCCCATATATTGCGGTACAATATGACCCAAAATATCTAAATGCAATATGACCCAATATATTCCTGTTTAATATGACCCATATTTTGCAGTACAATATGATCCATTATATTGCAGTACAAAATGATCCAACATTTTCCAGTTTAATATGACCGTATATATTGCAGGACAATATGATCCCAAATATTGCAGTACAATATGATCCCATATATTGCAGTACAATATGAACCAAAATATTCCAGTACAATATGATCCAATATATTGCAGTACAATATGATCCAATATATTCCAGTACAATATGATCCAATATATTGCAGTATAATATGATCCAATATATTGCAGTACAATATGACCCAATATATTCCAGTTCAATAAGACCCGATATTTTGCAATACAATATGACCAAAAATATCTAAATGCAATATGAGCTGAAATATTACAGTATAATCCAACCCAAAATATCCACATGTGATATGACCCAAAATATTGCAATACAACATGCTACAAACTATCCCAGTGTAATGTTCCAGAGTTTGTGCTGTGCATGAGCACACCACTCTGATTCATTGCCTAATGATGCGGGACAGACTTGCTGCCTCACTCTGAATAGTTATCTTATCTACAAGCAGTAGTCTAATTGCTCCTGTCTCTGAAGCTCACTTCTCTCAGCAATCAGTTTGTGATTAACCCTATAAACACCCCATACACTTCACTGTGGAAGATAATCATGATTTAGACTGACCATGGTGTTACCCAACACAGGAAGAACACAACTGGTGTGGTAGTCGCAGTGCATTTAGCTGGTATCTAGCCTGTCAGCCATGCATTTCATGGTGTTCAAATCTGTCAGTGCCTTCCTGACACAATCTCATCAGCTAATGTATCATTGTTTGTCAAACTAGGTCCTCTATTTGTATTTGTTGGAAATTCATATCAAATTTGATTGCCTTGTTTACAAAGAGATTCTCGAATTCTGTCTGACATGGTTTTATCATGTTAGTTGTATCATTCATGCTGTATTATGTCAGTTGATGGTGATAAGTCTTTAGGGAAACACGGATAGCTATTCAAAAAGACAAGTTTCTAGCCGGAAATCAGATCTTCATTTTTTGAAGGGGGCATATGAGTTTTGTCAGACAAGCTCAGAGGAATGTCAGATGTTCCATCTCTGTTGTTTGAATATCAGTTCCAAGGTTCTATTTAGGCTGGCTCAGAGGCCAATATTCGGCCCAAAGTCTGCAGCAGATGTCCCAATATTCCCAAATATGGACTTACAAATTTCCCAGTTCATGTTGTATGCTAATAACTAAATTATGTCTTTGTACAGGTGACTTTTGTATCAATGACCAATTTGAAATTTAAAAAAAATTTATTTTTGGATTGGCTGACAAGGGCACTTAGGTTGGAAACCTGGATTAATCCCTGAGTTCAATCAAACCTGTTGTGGGTGACCTGTTTTAGGAATATTACATTCCAGGATTATTTTGTTTGAACATAGCATTTCAGGAATTTCAATTCTGATCAGAGTTACTCAGATCAGAACGTGTCAGACTCTATCCTGAGATAATGAATAACTGGACATAAAGGGTAAATTTTGATTGAAGGAATCAAGAAGATGGAAGATGTCAGCAGTTTTAGCAGGCCCAATATTGATTTGTTAAAACAATTCCTTGATGTTTTTCGCCAAAAATATTCATAACATTGACTTCTTATTTCAAGCATCAATTATTATTGTAGCAAACTTTGATTTTAGCAATGAGAATAAACACAGCAAACAGTTGCCTCTGATGCTATCTGTTTGTTTTGGGTCCACCAGCCTGACTGGGGTGTGGGTAATTGACTGTTCCCTCTGTCCAGTGTTTAATCCATTTCCACCTTCACACCAAGCTTTGATATGCTGAGCCTATGGGGGGCTGTGCTAACTCCACCGATATACGATCAATTCCCTTTATGATTTGCTCCCCATATTTTGAAGATGAATGGACTTTTCGTTTGATATTCAATATTGGTAGGGTGGCCATATTGCATGCTTATTGACCGTTTTCAACCGACAAAGGCAATGAGATAAGTAGGTGAGGAATCTTGTTTGGGATGTACTTCTTGGGGGCCATGGAAGAGATGGCCATCCTTTAAAGGAGGGAGTCTTGTTTTGTCTAGTATCTGGTTTGATGGTCTCCAAACACCTTTGATGTTTGTGAGCAGCATTCACAGTTACAAATGGAACAACATATTTCACAGCATTTTAGTCTTAAACAGTCTTCTCAAACACTGCTCTATGGTTTATTAAGCAGGATATTGCTAACATTTCATGCTCTGCATATGTTAAGCCAAAGTGCTTGTAACACTTTATGAATTATCAGATGATTATGTTTAGTCTAACAGTTTTTGGTAACCTTTTGTTACTGTTGAATATGTCAGCTAAATATGTCCCATAGCAAGTCACTTGAGACCACATGCTGGTGAAGAGTGTTGCCTTGTATTGCCATACCACTGTATTGCAAATAGATCACTGTATATTGCAAACAGACATCCCAATTTGATCTCTGTAATTGCAAGTTCTACTCAGTAAATGATGAACATGTGTCAAGAAAGGATCTCCTTTTCATTTTTCAAATTATGAAGTGCTGTTCATTTACATATGCTTCATTGTGTGTTGCTCATAATTTCATTGGAGCACATTTACATATACCAACTGCTGCCTTTTGCCGGAAAAATAGGCTAATCTTTAGGATGAAAATTGTTATGACCTTTAACGTTATGGCCAAAGCATTCTCAGAATTCTTGATTCCATATTTTCAATTTTCATTCATGCAGCATAACACAACCATTAACTTTAGTTGCAATAAACAAATGTCAATGTGGAGGTTACTAGTTTGAGTTGCAAGAAATATATCATTGATTTGAAACCTTTGAATACAATTTAGCTCTGATTAGCCCACACTGTTATGAAGGTATTTAAGTGTAAATCCATATCGGGGGAATTTGAAGCTTCATATTTTTAATATGATCATCAAGAAAGTTGTTTTTGTTCAGAATCTGTGATTGCTCAATACTAAAGGAATACATGTTTAATTTCTGAAATAGAAAAATATCTCATTAATGTAAGATCCCTTCAACAAATTCTAGATATTGAATTTTAGATCTTTGAGTTACATTTTTCGATGTTCTCCAAATTGGTTTTTAAAAAAATCATGTCAATTATGAACACACAGTTTAAACCATAAGATTGTATCTTATGCCTGATAAAACAGCTTTTCTTTGTATGATGTAGACATTAGCACAGGGTTAGAAACTAACAGTTTTTGTCTACTAGTCCTTATGATGATAACATATAGCAAAACCCTTAAAACGGGCCAATTTCTACTAGTCCTTAGGATACCTTTACTATTGGGCATTTTGGTAAGGACTTCAGGACTAGTGCCAATTTCTAACGCTGTAGCATGTATACACTGTATAGTTTCTTAGGTTGATCCTCAATTCATCTGGACCAAGTGTTCTTGAAGCTATGTCAAAGACTGACCAGTAATCACCTCTATCTTAGATTAATTTGTCTCAGCAGACAGCCTATCAAGACTTTATTGCCGAACACTGGAACCATAAGTAACTGGATTGGCGTTTTATGTTGGTGTAATAAAATGGTGGGTTACCCCTCGTCCAAGCTCCCAGTGGACATGCAGGGTTCTCAGTGCTGGCTCAGGTGGGCGCCGTTGGAAAAATGGTAAATCCATCAGGTCTGGGTTGTAGTGTAATAAACTGGAGATATAGCTCTCATAACCTTCCTAATAGAGGTGGGCAGATTGCAGCTGCCCAATCACTGACCACTAGACAATTAGATACAGCAATGAATTCAGTATCAGGACCTGAAACGTGGTACCAGATTGAGGCAGAGGTCTGGATTGAAAAGGATATGCAGTTTTTATTCCTTATTCTTTTTAATAAGAAATTGTTTAGTAATGATCGAGATTCCTCTTTTTCAGGAACATGTTGTGTGACACTGAAGAAAATGCACTTATTAAAAATAAACTTTCCAGAATGTTCAACAAAAATATCATAGTGAATTAGATGCACTATGGTACATGTGGTCCATCCACGTGTGCAAGTAGACAGCTGAGGATACGTGGCCACCAGTTTCTTGCCAATTGGACACATTAGGCAGCTCCTAAATCTACTTCCCATACCTCTACCTACTGGGAACTATATTCCCTGGATACTTCACACCTAGAACATCAGCCCTCCTCTTCATGCACCATATACCTAGACAGTTACCCAGGGCCATTTCCACCTGCAATACCAATCATTGATAACCACAAGTCTGTACAAGAACCAATAATTGCTCTATACTGTATTGCTGTTTCCAACACTGTACATCACTGCCCCCTCTCTACTGGATATCTGTATCCAGGTAACCACTAGCATTCAACGTCCAGCACCCACATATGCACAGCCCCCACCTCCCCTGAAGTCCTGAGACACCCCCTCCTGAAACGGCCTTAACTTGAGCCTGATTTTCCTTTGCAACACCTACAATCTTTGCAAAGTTCCCTATGCCACCTGAACAAGTTCCTCACACCCACCTTCATCCAAGCATCCACACAACACCACACCATACCTAGACTACCACCACCCCCAGCATCCACCCCACCTGGACCACCACCACCCCCAGCAACCACACTCAACCCCACCCCACCCATACCACCTTCTTCCAAGCATCCACACAGTACAACATCCCACCCCACCTGTACCACGTTTCCCCTTAAGTACCCCCACCTCACCTGGACCACCTTCCCTAGCATCCACACCCAACCCCACCACACTTGGACCACCTTTCCCCTTGTACCCCCACCTCACCTGGACCACCTCCCTTAGCATCCACACCCAACCCCACCACACCTGCACCACGTTTCCCCTAGTACCCCCACCTCACCTGGACCACCTTCCCTAGTATCCACACCCAACCCCACCACAGCTGCACCACGTTTCCCCTAGTACCCCCACCTCACCTGGACCACCTTCCCTAGCATCCACACCCAACCCCACCACACCTGGACCACCTTTCCCCTTGTACCCCCACCTCACCTGGACCACCTCCCTTAGCATCCACACCCAACCCCACCACACTTGGACCACCTTTCCTCTTGTACCCCCACCTCACCTGGACCACCTCCCTTAGCATCCACACCCAACCCCACCACACCTGGACCACCTTTCCCCTTGTACCCCCACCTCACCTGGACCACCTTCCCTAGCATCCACACCCAACCCCACCACACCTGCACCACGTTTCCCCTAGTACCCCCACCTCACCTGGACCACCTCCCTTAGCATCCACACCCAACCCCACCACACCTGGACCACCTTTCCCCTTGTACCCCCACCTCACCTGGACCACCTCCCTTAGCATCCACACCCAACCCCACCACACTTGGACCACCTTTCCCCTTGTACCCCCACCTCACCTGGACCACCCTCCCCAAGGACCCCACCACCTCCCTACCCTCCAACACTGCCTCATCACTGAACAAAGGTAAGATATGTGCCATGCTGTAGAGCCCTGTCTGATCTCTACTGTAGTCTTATCAAGGTCATTACTCTCTACAGGTAACATTTACAACGTACCTGCTGACCTTTCACGTGTCTGTATCCCTCACTTGTGAACACCAAGTGATATGGTTGACATATAGATACATGCCGGCTAACCCCGGATCACTATTTCAGTCTGGGTTTTGTTTATTGGCCCAGTGCAAGAAGTTTCATCAATCTGATTGCAGTAATTGTGTTGTCTGACTAAATGCTTGAATCATGGTTTGGGGCAGTGATAAGCACCCTCAGTGGAATGCATACAGACGAATAATTGACAATGTTCACTTTCAAACTTGCCACTATTGATTTCATGTTTCACAGTGGTATGGCTTAGGATCCTTAGTTCTGCTGATTCTTGTGCTATTGGTTGATTGTGTAAAAGTTAATCGTGCCCGATGGTGCTGGTAAGATGCCAGAAACATCAGTCTCTTCAATCACTACTGACAAGTTATTGAAATTAGATGAATGATTCTTGTTACTCTCTGAAACATGCTGTGTAACGAATAGATGTGACATAAAGTCATATTTTTTGCAAAAATATCACTCTTTCATAGCAATGTATGAAGTACCAGATAAAGACATTAAACTATTATTTTACAACCATTAACACTGAAAATATTTTTCTTAATGATTGGTATACAGTTGGGCCCTAATGTAGTATTTCAACAGTATGAGGTTGTTCTGTTCATCGGTAGGCTTCCTTTCAAGTCCAGAGTGATTGAGTGAGTTGGGTTTTATGCCGCTTTGAACAGTATTCCAGTTTTATGATGGTGTGTTAGCTTAAATGTGGGCGGAACGCCTGAAGTGATACAGGTCTCAGATGTCTACCACTTTGATGAAACCCATGGGCACAGGTATGGTGCTGACAAACCTAGTGACATAATGAGGGCGAACCTGGATTCGAACCCACGATCATAGGTTTCTGGCGTGCCAAAGGGACACAACTCTGCACAGAGTTGCCATGACAAGCAAATGTTTTACCCACAAGGCATTTCATTTCATAAATTGAGAATTTATCTGTACAGAAAGCCAAACATTGCTAAATTTTCCCCCAAACTAGTTGACACATTGACTGAATGAGTTTTAAGTCTGTAAAATCAAACCCCAATACTGTTTCGTATTGACTGAAAGGAAAGCATAAATATTTGACAGATGAAAATAGCATGGCAGCTTTGAGGTAATATTTGTCGTTGTGAAGATCCCATTTACGAAATTGATTCCTTTATGAAGCCACACTTTGTTAGATGGCGGGGAGCATGTACTACACCGTCGATGGTGTTCAGCTGTCTCTCTTGTGGAGATTCACCATGGATCAATTCATGTCCCATCTCAGTTTGTTTGATTTCAAAAGCTTCTTACGGGGCAAGACCTTTTAATTTTTCATTTTCAGAACTGAAAATGTCAGGATATATCATATGATAAGAGCTATTAGATGTGGTAAAATGGAATTTCCTGAAAACTGCTTTTGTAGTGTTGGGAGCATAACTCCCCAAAGCAATGCTGATTTGGCTGTAACTTGTGATGTTGGAAGATTTGGAAGTACTACACTTATCTGATGTTGGAAAATCTCATGAAATAACAATAAGAAAATCAAACAGTTGGAGCTATCTGCAGTGAATGATTCAAGCTGAATCTTCCTGTATGTGACCAACAATTTCAGATTGTTGTAAAAAGAATTCTTTGTTCAGAACAAAAAATGAAAGAAGAAACCTTTTCCTTAGCTTTGAACAAAATTGTTTGTTGGACATGCTTGATATCCTGAGAAAAAGTGTGTTGTGAAAAAAATAAATAACTGTTCTGCTTCACCTATCACTGGAAATAATTTGCATAGTTTTAAACAGTAACCCAAAAACATCTTGTCCCTAACTAACATCACAGCCACCCCTTCCCCATGAATAGTAGCAAGTGAGTATTGTTTTACGCCACTTTTAGCAATATGCAGTATCAAATATATGCAGCGTTAGAAATTGGCACTAGTCCTATAGTCCTTGCCAAACTGCCCAATAGTTAAGGTATCATAAGGGCTAGTAGAAATTTGCCCTTTTTAAGAGTTTTGCTATATGTGATCATAATAAGGACTAGTGGACGAAAACCGTTAGTTTCTACCGCTGTATATGGACATTAGGTGTCGATAAAAAACAGAAATATGCAAACATCAATGTAGTCATTGAAGTACTGAAACTCAACTTTAAAAATAAGTAAATAAAATACTAATATACAAAGATATTAGGAATTGATAGGAACTTGTTACAGTTTCAGAGATATTTGCTGTAATCATTATACAGATGTGATAAAGATTAAATACAGGTATTATCACAGCTTCGAAGAGTCAGACTGTACTGAATAATTAATGTCTATGGTTGCAATTCCAGTCAAACAAAATTGTTGCCTCCTGATTAATTGTGAACCAAATGGTTTATTGATTTGTTTTCCATGACTTCATGGTAATTATTAAATATGGTTCGTTGTGCTCTATCACTGGCGCTTTTAACATGTATAGACACATGACTCACATAAAAGAGTTGTTGGGACTTGAGTCCAAAGTATTTTTTCAGATGGTGTTATCAAGCATGCTGTTTTTACTGTTATTTATATCAGTTGGATCAATATACAAATCAATGTTAGTTTCATGCATTATTAACATGATGATTTCATGACTATTGTACTGTTCAATGTAATTGTATCCTGCACATACTGAAAATTGATACAGTTTTAGTTTTCTATGATGGGGTTTGCATGATTTTAATACACCTTTTTACACACAGTGCCTTTTAAGACAGTGGTCAAGTGTTACTAATGTTATATATGGGATAACACTTTCTTAGTAAAGTCTAAATTCTAGTGCTTTTGGAACACATTCTCAGAGTGAGCTACCATCGACAGAACACAAAGTTAGATCAGTGCCCTGGCGAATAGGTGCCTCACTCAGAGAGTGTGAGTTCGAATGCCAAAAGGTACTAGAATTTGTACTTTTTATTTAGAAAGTGTTATCCTAAATATGGCATTTGTTACTCTTTTCAATGTTGTGCGTTTCGGTCTTGTATCAAAGTCAGATGGGTCGGAAGACATGCTATTCCAATGGGAAAGTAACTCATGAAACAGGATTTATGAATCAAAGGCAGTAACATGAAAAAAGACAAGAAAAATTACTTTCAACCATCAAGTCTTTTGATATTGATCTTGGTGCTGATTCATGAAAAGCTTGTTGTGATGGGATCAGCACAATTCCAATACATTAACATTGATATGTGATTGTGGAACCAGATCACAAAGGGTTTATGTGGTCCTGGTATGCAGCACAGTTACATCCAAATGCTTCTGACTTGTGGTCTCATGCTGATGCTTTCAAAGTTTGATTCTACACTTCAGCTTCAGCACGGGTGGCCTAATCGTCTAAGGCGCCGTGATTTGCTGGCAGAGTTGCGTCCCTTAGGCACGCTAGAAACCTATGATTGTGGGTTCGAGTCCTAGTTCGCCCCGATTATGTTTCTATTTTTGTCAGCACAATACCCATGCTTGTGGGTTTCACCAAAGTGGTAAATGCCTGAGACCTGCATCACTTCGGCTTTCTTCCCACATAAAGTTTCCACGCCGCGATATAACTGGAATACTGTTAAAAGCAGCGTTAAACCCAACTCACTCACTCACTCACTCACTCACTCTAGCTCTAAGATTACAATGTGAAACCAGATAGGACATATTGCATGGCACTTACGCCATAATGGCAACAGCACTGTAGCTTTGACCTACCATCTATACTTCAGCATTGACTTACAGTTGTTTAGAACTGAGATTGTCATGTGAAACCAAATCAGGAAATATTGCATGGCACTTACACCATAATGGTTACAGGTCTGTAACCTGATTGTTTTGATACATGATAACAACTGCCTGTTGTATGATTGCTAAACACCACAAAGGTCACATGCGGTGGCAGACATGACCCCAGCCCCTCAAGAACACGGGGTGGCTCTCCAGTCGGCCGGTCAGGTTATTTTTGTAGTCGGCCATCAAAGACGTTTTGTGTAATGATAACATAGGTGAGGGTGAATGCCGCCGAAATGCAAACTGGCAAAATTCATACCAGCTGATGTAAACTGAGGGTTTTTTCTGTTTGTAGGAAGGCCACTTTATGTGATTGGTTTGCCTGTGTAAGATTTTGCATATATTATTACTCTCCTGGCTGGTGGCCTGGCTGTAATCAGCTTCATTATAAATTTATCCCAGCATAATCAAAGAGTAAATTAGTTGGTATACAATCAGCTTGTGACCTAGCTGCCTCAAGATTCAAAGTCCAATGAAGTGAATTTCTTTGGGTTTTCATAACAAGCTACCGGTAGATTTATTTATTAGAATCATTCTTTCTGCTGGGACTACGAGAACAAATGGCTTTATTGTAACCCGAGATCTAACAAATATATTGTTTTATGAGAATCAGTAATTGATCTCTGGATTTGTTTTTCCTCTTTTGTAAAGCTAAGTGAATCTGAATGACTGTTGTTTAATTTTCTCTGGAGAAATGAGAATGTGAATGATATTTTCTTTGATTTCTGGTTCTTTTTTACTAATCACAACATGTGTTTGAAGACATTTGCCTTTCATTGTAACATGGTAGATCAATCATTGGCTGTAATTACTTACTTTTGGAGAAATAGAAATACCAGATTGAGGTGAACTTGGATGGAAAGGCATGACTTGTAATCAGGGTTACAGTGGACACCAAATACAATAGAGGTTGGACGCATATCATTGAGACTGGGAGTCCTGTGGGATGCCAGAAACAAGGGCAGTTGGAATCTTCACATTTATTAATATTATCGTTGATTGCATGTTCAGGGTGTGCGTGTGTGACTTTCATAAATTAATCTTACATCTATAACATGTTTCTGAGTTGATAAAGTTGTTGAAAATCAAGTGAAGGGAGACCCAAGTAGTCATGCATTGGATTCCCAAAAGTTATTACTCAGCCTTCTTGACGCAAAACAATATAGATTGTGTCAATCCCTGCTTGTAATGATGTTCAAGGCAGCGTTAGAAACAAACACTTTTCATCCACTAGTCCTTATAATGATAACATATAGCAAAACTCTTAAAAAGGGCAGATTTCTACTAGTCCTTATGACACCTTACCTGTAGGACTAGTGCCAATTTCTACCGCTGCAAGGTGTTTAAGAGTGTACAGGTTTAGGTTATTGTTTGAATTATTTCTAAATACATTTATATCCCATTGTGACATTTGGTTTGCTTAGTTCAATGAAAAATTCAGAGGAAAGGAATTATTAAAGTAAAAAAAAAAGAGTACGGTTTCACTACAGATATTCTCAAAATGACTGTGTCTGTCTCCCTTACCATAAAGAAAAATCAATTTATCAAGCTGTGACACCATTATGAAAATATTGAACATGCCAGCAATCGTTTGTTGTGCCCACCTAACAAAGGCGACACACCTTTGTTGAAAGCTGCGACACACAGGACAGCAGGCTATAAGGGAGATAACCAAACCTAACACAGAAAGCTAAGAAGCTGACACTTTTTCCATGGCATACATTCCTGGCAAAGAATCAGCCAATGTTTCATGATCCATAAAAACTGAAAATGAATTCAATACTAAATTGGGGTTAGTCATGAGAAATGTGCGAAGGTATGTAATACAAGTTTGGGTGGGAATAGGTAGGACATTGTCCCACAGTGATCCAACTTACCTAGTCACTATAATTGCATTGGTATTCCACTAGAGTACTCCTTGATTAAAACAGAAGATGAACTCTCTATATAATCCTTAAGGAGGGGAAGCAACACACGGAGAGAAGAGAAACTGGCAGATGGAACTCCCAAACACGCAATCTGTCATATGATTCCTCACTTTGAAAACTTTATGAATGCACAGGTAAATGGAGTGAATCTGTCAATCAATAATCACTGACTGGATTCGATGTTGTGTCACAGGTACTGAACTCTCCCTGGAGCTCTTCACAGAGCACATACACAGAAGCACACACACATACGCACGCACACCGTATATGCCGTAGATAGGCCAGCAGCCTCTAGATCTATCTATCTAACTACCAGCAAAAAGTCTAGGTGTATGTATGTACTAGGCCCAGCTTCAGAGGTGGTAGCTAGCCCAAGACTCAGTAGGCTGGTGCTTGGTAATAATAGCTTGTAGAAGCACACCGACAGCAGGCATTGAGAGACGGCTGCCTCATGGCTGGGACCACTGGAGTTATGAAGAACATATGATGGGCGCTGGCACTGTGGCTGTTACGGTAGATTCATCAGTGACACTTTGGGATGTGCTGGGATGAGCTGTCAAGCATAGTCAGTGACTGCCAATGGTACAGGCAGCAACGGCACAGCACAGCACAGCACAGCACAGCACAGCACTCTCTACAGTACTTGTTGGAACAATTAGGCAGCGGCCCAAGTATAGTGACGGTGGTGATCATTTTCCCAGTGCTCACCCTGCTCACTGCCAGGCTGACAGTGCCCGAGACACGGATGTGGTTACTGTGCCACTGACAGCTGTAACACCTTGTAGAGAGACTAGTCATATTGTTACTAGTATCACTGGCAGCTGTAACCTCTTGTAGATAGACTAGTCATATTGTTACTAGTATCACTGGCAGTTGTAACACCTTGTAGAGAGACTAGTCATATTGTTACTAGTATCACTGGTATTTATAACACCTTGTAGAGAGACTAGTCATATTGTTACTAGTATCACTGGCAGCTGTAACCTCTTGTAGATAGACTAGTCATATTGTTACTAGTATCACTGGTATTTATAACACCTTGTAGAGAGACTAGTCATATTGTTACTAGTATCACTGACAGCTGTAACACCTTGTAGAGAGACTAGTCATATTGTTACTAGTATCACTGACAGTAATGTAACCTCTTGTAGAGGGACTTTGTTGCTGTTATTGTTTGTTATTGTTACTCGTTACATGTAGAGAGACTAGTCATGTGGTTACTGTGCCACCGTCAGCTGTAAAATCTTGTGGAGATATTTGTGTTTTTCAAGAGAGACTAGTGTTGCTAGTTCTACTGACAGTTGTAACATCTTGTAGAGTGACAAGGCCTGTTGTTACTGGTATCATATATGACAGGTTGTAGAGTATTAGACAAGATCATAATTATTTACAGTCCTTTTGAAAGCTTTGTAGCTGTACTTTTCTTAATGTACAAACTTGTATAACCTATGTACTGCAAGTGAAATAAATTTGAATTGATAGAGTGTAGAAAAATCTAAATATCTAGGTCTTTGCACATGTGAATATTGATATTTCATTGATCATTTAGTTCACTCAATAATTAGACAGCAAGAGCAGCAACACAGGCTGTCATTCATAAATTGTATTAGAGTGTGTTGCAACAGCATCGACACTAATTGCAGCCTCAGAACACGGCCTTCACACAGAGGTTCTTTGGCGCTTATGATAAAGTAACATACAACATGTAAGCCCCTTGTTCATCACTCACATCATCAGCAAGTTCTTTAAACGGACCTTTAGCAGGATCAGAATAAGCGAATCTGGTGCACTTGCTTAAACATGACAAACAAGATTTTCCAGAAGAGAATGTCATACAAATTAAAATGAATGTCATTCAGATGATTTTGATATTGCACAATACCACCAATACCAGAAGAAGCATTGCCAACATACCTCTTTTAATTCATGCTACAAAAAGATCCCCACAGCATCAATATTGCCACAGCATCCTTGTTGTTGGGAGGCAAATTTATTTGGTTAAATGACAGCTGGATGTGCAACAGATGGTGTTGACAGTCTCTGCGCCTGTCATGGAGGTGTGACATGATACAGGCCTCACTTAACAGTTAACACCTTCTCCTGTTGATATGCAGCTCAACATTTCATAGGGACCCGAAATACTTTGTACGTTTCTCAACTGAACGGGGGCGGTGGGGTAGTGTAGTGGTTAAAACGTTTGCTCGTCACGCTGAAGACTCAGGTTCAATTCCCTACATGCATACATGTGTGGCACCCATTTCTGGTGTCCCCTGGTGTCTCACTCACTCACTCTAACTGAATGGCCAGGTTGCACTGTGGGGACGCCCCCGATTAAATAAAAAATTCATTGGATTTATGTTACAAACCGAATGGTTTGACAGTCACTGTTTTAAGACATATTATATTTTTTCTGAAAGGTGGAGCATACAATTTCTTGCTAAAAAAAAAAAGCAAGTCCCAACAAATTGTCGGTCCCAGGTTTACACACTGTCACATATTCTCTTGTTTCACTACTCAACTTTTGATGTGGTGACTGAACTGTTACTAGAGTATGATCCTGTTGACATTTCAGGTCAGAATAGGCCCTAACTGCCTTATGCATGTCACAGTAGGAGACTAAATTGGCGTGGATCGATGCTCATGTTGTCAATCACTGGATTGTCTGGTCCAGACTCGATTTTATACAGACCGCCTAGTTTGCACGCACAGCAGGCCACAGTGATGTAGCTGTCTTATTTAACTGTGGCTTGTAGTTAAAGGACCTGGTAGTTGTACTGGGGATTAGGGATTCACAATGGCTGCTTGACATTTGACTGGATGGGCCTGAAAGAACTCCGAATTTGTTCAGATTTTGTTTGAATCTGTATCACTGTACAGTAATGGTGTAGATCATGTAGGAGTGAAGGTGGTCCTTTGCCACAGGCAGCAATATTCAAGGGATGTCACAGCAGATTGGAAGTACATGTATTTGACCCTGGACAGGGCAAGCCATGGTTGATGGTTAGAGCAATAATTGTTACAGCAGCAACCATCAACACATTGTGTTACAGTGTGGTAGCACGTGGTCCTGTGAACAGCGTGCAGGTCACAAAGCAGGTGAAATTAAGCAACATTGCCATCGGAGAGTAGTTGGATGGGTGACTGTGTTCAGCAGCTTGACTCCTGAGAGTTTCTAGGGCTGCTTGGACATGTGAAGCAGCTTGGGTTGTATACTCCCCAGGGAGCTGCAAAAGAAAATCGAATGCACACTGATCTTGTCACAGGTAAAAAGGTTTTAACACTTTGAGCATGCTTCAATGGATGGCCTATTATTTCGCAAATATCCATTTATTGTTTATTATTATTACAAGTACCATCAACTAGCCACACATTGTGACCACCCAATCCTCGTTGTAGTCAGCTCTTCCGCCAGTCATCTCTCCTGGGGACCAGGAATCAATGCTGGTTTGTTTGGTCCAATTAGTTGTTTGTTCGTTTGTTGTTTAACACTGCAGTCAGCAATATTACAGCTATATGATGGCGGTCTGTAAATAGTCGAGTCCAGTGATTAATATCATGAGCATCGATCCACGCAATTGGGATTGATGACATGCATCAACCAAGTCTGCAAGGCTGACCACCTGATCCTGTTTGTCGCCTCTTACGACAAGCATAGTCGCCTTTTATGGCAAGCATGGGTTGCTGAAGACCTATTCTACCCCAGATCTTCATTGGTCCAATTAGAAGGACACTATGTTATTCTACTCGGGGCTGTGTTGTAGAGCTGCCTTCTATCACTGGCCATCTGCATACGTATGCACTGATCATCGATTCCCAGACTTTAACCAATTCACAACGCTTGTAGTTAAATGACAAAGCACAAGTTTGCCTGTCGTATTACTAACAGAAGGTTAAGCTCCCAATATGCATCTGCCTGTGAGTGATGTTTGTTTACAGAGTGTACAGTGTAGATTATCACTAATTGCCTCTACTTCTACACTAAGTATGTCTGATGCATAATCGGCAGATGAAGGGGACAAGAAACTGGATACAAACTTTACGTCACGATCGCGTGTTAACAATCATTTTTTCAGAAGGGTTATTTATTTTTGTCACAAGATGCATACTTTTGCGTCAGAATTTCCCTTAAATATCTTGCATATAATGCACTAAAAGCGGGCATGTTGCCCCCAAGTACATAGCGCTGTGCACATGTCTTTTAATAACTCATTTGTTGGCCTGTTTTTGTAATTGAGCTGTATAAAAACCCTTTGATACATAGGCTGTTTAAACAGTGTCCCAGGTATTGGTCCTTGCCTCCACCAAATTGAGAGTCAGGTTTTTGCCTCTTTGATAGAATCAATTCACAAACAGATTCCCTGGTGAGTTCCTGTTCATGTATCTGTTACTATGGCAACAGACCAATATATCTGTTGCAACATTGTAACAGCAATAAACTTTTTGTTGTTGAGATTGACATTGATGTCTATGTGTTTTCCCAGTTACCATGGTAATTCATGCAGAAGACATGTTTAAGATTTTATTCATTTAAACAATTGTTTGTGTACCTTCAGTGCATCCACTTGGGTTATTTGCTCACTTATGTTTCTATGGTAATAGCCAAAAGTTGTTGGAGTCTCAGTCACTGCATAATCTGTGATGAACGTTCCAGGGTCACAAGCTGACATATCCTGTTGCTATGGTTACAACCTTAACACTGGAAACAATACTTCCTGTTTGGAACTGCTTCTTGTCACAATACAGTATCACAGACGATCATAGATGTCTTACATGACTTCCCTAGGCCAAACATCACAGACTCTATCCAACATGACATCAGATCATGCACTTTCAGCATGAAATCCCCAGGCCAAACATGCCTCTCATGACATCCCCAGGCCACACCCCAAAATGACATCCCCAGGTCACACACCCCAACATGACATCCCCAGGTCACACACTCCAGCATAACATCCCCAGGTCACACACCCCAACATGACATCCCAAGACCACACACTCCAACATGACATCCCAAGGCCACACTCCAGCATGACATCCCAAGGCCACACACTCCAACATGACATCCCCAGGCCACACTCCAACATGACATCCCCAGGCCACACTCCAGCATTACATCCCCAGGCCACACTCCAGCATGACATCCCCAGGCCACACTCCAACATGACATCCCCAGGCCACACTCCAGCATGACATCCCCAGGCCACACTTCAACATGACATCCCCAGGCCACACTCCAGCATGACATCCCCAGGCCACACTCCAGCATGTGTATCTGTTGCTGTTGTAAGGAGGCCACCTGGTGTAAAGATAGGCAAGGTTTACACAGTCTTGTACCGCTGCAAATAGACACGGCAGATGAAGTTTATGTATACGTATCCCTAGTTCTAGACAGTTGTCTTCAGTGGTGAAAATTGTAAGCTTTAAGAATATTGTTTAGACAAACCACACAATGTGTTATCATTTCACATATCATAGCTATTTATCTCTTAAGTTTGTTTTCGACGTCCTTGTCTCGACTCTCATGATTTGACGTGTTGCCGATAATTTTCTGATGTACTGACCCTTCCTGAGCCCTTCAAACTTTGTCAAATTTATGACCTACCTATAAACTTCCTATTGGGATGTTACAAAGTGTATTGTAACTTGCATGAGTAGCTACAACAATCAATAAGGTATAAATCCATATCTCCGTGTTCTTCACATTTCACGCCCATGTCACCACCAGCTGATGCAGTCAACTAAGCCCCTGGCAGGTGTGGAGAGTGTACTTGGACTTACCTGCAGTAGGCATGCTTGAATCTTACTGTCTCACCGAGAAGCCTGTTGTCAACTTTGATTGGTAGTAGGTGCTGATTGTGGTCAGACTCAGAGGATTGGTCAGGGAGTTATTTATGATGCATCAAATATTTGTCAGGTGACAGTAGGATACGTCATATACAGATTGTCACATTCATTAAGAATACCAAGGATAATCGAATTCTAGATATATGGTCACATTTTGGATATATAAATTCTTCTGAACTGAACACTTTTGTTCACTATAATGAGTTAAGAACTCAGCCTGCCATGGAAAACCATAAACAGTAAACTACAGTTATAACCAACTCAAAGGGACCACTAATTTTAGTTTGTTATATCCGTAGTTCATTATAAGCATATACAGCATATGTACAGCAAATAGTCGGGACAAAAACAATAAGTTCGTTACATTTAGTGGAGTGCGGCATTAAACAACAAACAAACAAACATTTATCGTTTATTTCTTAGGGCATTTGTGGATTTTGTAAATGTAATGTGCGGAGTTAAACATCGAACCAACCAAACCAACTTCAGCCATTGCAATGAAATGGGCCAGTCATGATGTTCAACTCTTCAGGAAGTGAGGAACGTCTTTGTTAGTAGTGTCAGTACCATGTCTTTGGAAAGGTGCTTATTACTGATCTAACATTTGGTGTGGTATCGGTCAACATATGAAACTGACTCCTGTCCTATAGCCAGAACAAACATTGCCAATGGTAAGGATCAATAAAAATAGGTGTGGAAAAGGATTTTCTTTGTGATCCTCCTTATGGAATTGTGACTTAAAAGAATTCAGTTAAAAATAAATAAGCCAACCGAAGGTTTCAGGGTTCCCATGGGTGTATGTTTCAAGGAAAATTTGAATGAGCTATATGACTTAAGAAACGTCCACTCTCCATTTAGAAACCTTTCATTGGGGCTGACTGCATTGGGTGAGTGGGAGTGCCCAGTACTGTCCCTGCCTTGGCCGGGGTAAAAAAGGTATGCTTGTCATAAAAGGCGACTAACGGGTTTTGGGTGCTCAGGCTCGCTGACTTGGTTGATGCATGTCATCGATCCTAATTGCACAATCACTGGATTGTCTGGTCCAGACTCGATTATTTACAGACCGCTGTCATATAGCCGGAATATGCTGAGTGAGGTGTTAAACAACAAACCAGCCAACCAACCCTGCCTTGGCTTCATCCACCCCACATGGTTTCTCTGTGCCAGGTCTGACCTTGTGTGTTTCAGCAGATGGGCTTGCTTCATGTTTGCAGTTTCAGCTCAACACCTCATTAATTATAAAAAAACAGGATTTATTTTGCAAGGTTGATGATGACTGGTAGTATCCAGTGTCTGATTTGTCCTTGGTGAGGTTCAACAGTCATCATCGGAGTGCCGATAAGCCTTTGCACAAACTGTTATCTAAAAATATTAGTATTCTTTTTGTTTGTTTGTTTTCTGGTTTATGAAGCACTTAGCAATATTCCATCCTTGTACATTATCTAGTCTGGGCCAGACAAACCAGAGATTGATATTATGAGAAAAGTACCATGCCATCATACGCGATCATCCAAGTCATCGAGCCAGACCAAACATAAACATCCAGTTTGTTGCCTTTTACAACCAGCATCAGTCTTTGACCTTTTAACCCAGAATCCGGGGGTTCCTACTCTCAAAATCCATAGCCGAATAGAATTTACTATCGCAACAAAAATAATTGTAAATACTTTACAAACAGCAGTTATAATGGACTAACGTTTAAATGATAATAATTCATCCATAGTAACGGAGTGTATGACAGATTTATGGTAAAATGGTCATCCCACATCCATAGCTAGGTCGTGTAAAGTGAAAATGCTATAGCCAGATGTATATACATGTATCCTGTGGCATTTCTCCTGTTATATATAGACCATGTTGAGTCAGCCTTTCTTGATAGAAACAACTTCAGTTAATAATACAACAAAGGTACAGAAACAAGAGCGCAATTGATGAGTCACCTATGCTCCCAGGGGAAATTACAGGTGTGCCTCTTTGGGAACTCAGGTGTCTGTGCAAATAATTTGTTGTCAGGGAATTCCAGCAGGGATTGGTTAGTGCTTGCCTGTTTTGTGTATGTGCTTAGCCTACAGGCCAAACTAGATTAGTCAGATGCAGGTTTGATATAAGCGTGCTTCTTGATCACATTTTGATACACCGTGAAATGGAGGCAAGGGTGGCAAAGTGGAGTGAGGCACTTTGATTCACTGTGTAGAGTTGCCTCCCATAGTCAAGCCAGGATCATCTGATTCACCGCGATAATGATGCTTCATTTGTTGGAATTACCCCTTGTTGGTTTCACCAAACATCTCCAACCTGCACGGCTCTCAGCTTTCCCTGGTGTGATGCTGGCATACAGTGATATGGCAGAAATAAGGCAGCATTAGTCCAAACTTAATCACT
>NW_025963846.1:20309211-20486711 GCF_023055435.1 Haliotis rufescens | reverse complement strand
CAAGTACAGTAAACTACGATTATAACGAACACGCTTATAACGAACTGACGGATATAACGAACTTTTTTGCCCCGACTATTTGCTGTAATTATGCATATAACGAACTATGGCTATTACGAACTCAAATTAGTGGTCCCTTTGAGTTCGTTATAACCGTAGTTTACTGTATACCGGATGATGGGTAAAACGATATTAAAACCTGCTTGCTTGCTTGCTTGCTTGCTTGCTTGCTTGCTTGCTTGAGAGAGAGAGAGAGAGAGAGAGAGAGAGAGAGAGAGAGAGAGAGAGAGAGAGAGAGAGAGAGAGGACTAACTAGCTTCTTCGAGGGAGGATTTGCATGATGAACCTGGCGTTGATCTATGTAGCCTATCAGAACACATGTCAAACTCTGCTTGATAGATGTGTGAAAATAGTAAAACAAGTTTTGTAAACTTTAGGAATTTACGCTGAAAGCTTTAACAGCCAAGTAGTACTCTAGCTAAACGGGGATGAGCTGGGGGTATCCTTACAATGAACAAGATAGCTATCGGTTTTGTACATCGAGATCTGTGCGATTCGGTGCTTGTACAGAGAGGCTTTTTCGTAGTAGTGTGGTGTAGACTATAGCTTGGTCTCTCAAAATATATAATTTAGAAATCATAATTAAAGAAACAAACAACTTCAGTTAATTGAAAAGGAGCCACAGTGAGATGGGAAATTCAGAACCTGAACCTGTGGAAAATCTAGACTTGCTTTACATTTCGGGCCATATTATTACAGAATAGGGCTGCGCGGAAAGGAAAATAATATGGTTCAGGGACTGTGAGACAGGCTATGTTGTGATGGGTGGTGCACATGGATACAGTGTCAGAATAACGCCGGCTCAGAACGACTTTAATTCCCATAAAGTCAGAAGTTCAAAACTTTTCAGTGTTAGAACGAAAAATGCTAATAATCAAGTTGAAGGGTACTATTCATCGTCCTTTTCGAAAACCCAGTATTGACCATTCCATTTTTAGCCGCCTCCGTGGTCTAGTGGTAGAGCGTCCGCCCGGAGAGCGGAAGGTCCGGGGTTCGATCCCCGGCCGCGTCATAGCAAAAGACGTTAAAAGATGGTACTTGTTGTTACCCTGTCTGGCGCTCGACATTAAGGGGCTAAAACAAGGACTGGTCGGCTCGTAGTCAGTATACTGTGTCTGAGTGGGGTATTCATGTTAAACTGCGGCATGGTATCTCAGTGAGCTAGCACTATAAATCGGCATCAGTCCGGACTAGTACAAGCAGCCACACACACGTGCATGCACGTCGCTATATAAGTGCATAATCTTGGACGCGACGTTAAACCCAATTTCACCTCACCATTCCATTTTTAAGGAATTGCGCTCTAGGTAAACATGATACTCGTGTCCACGCCGCTTCCCGCACTGGTGACCCAACACGTAACCCAACATTGGAAATTCACCAGTACTAGCCTTGTTCCCGGATCAGTTTCCAAAACAAAATACACTGTAACATTCGACACAGCAATAAGAGAACAGAACTATTACGTACGCTTCAAAAACTAGACACGTAGATTATTTATTTCAATTCTTGAGAACCCGTTGTTTTAGTTTTTTGCCAGTGTAATTGAGTGTGTATTATTGAAAGAACTAGCGCAAACTGACCATGTCTAAACATATGTTTCTTGCTACGCCGACATTATCAGTTGAACTTAAGAAAATCGGATTAAATATAATTTGTCACAAGAGTCAACTCATTTGTACGGAAGACCTTTTAGGGCCATTTGTTTTTTATTTTTCTCTTGAAATTTCAAGATGCTATGTTGCAATTTCAAGATAATAAGTTGAAATTCCAAGATACTAACTTATTTCGAGGCTGCTCATTATGTTGAAATAAAAACAAAAAACAAATGGCCCTTAAAGGCTTCCGTACGTTTGTCTATTTCAAACAAACGTCAACACACGGTAGGAAGGCCCTATAGAAGGATGTCCAACCAACATTTACTGTGGCATATCACAACATACACTCACTACCATTTCAACTGGCAACATCCTATCAGTAACACTGACACGAAATGTTGGAGATGGGTTCCCTGCCTGAAATATCTATCACAAGTGGTTGTCATGGAGATGGGTTTCCTGCCTGAAATATCTATCACGGGTGGTTGTCATGGAGATGGGTTTCCTGCCTTAAATATCTATCACGAGTGGTTGTCATGAAGATGGTTTTCCTACCAACAACATCTATCACGAGCGGTTGTCTTGGAGATGGATTTCCTGCCAGCAACATCTATCTCGAGTGGTTGTCATGGAGATAGATTTCCTGCCAGCAGCACCTATCACTAGCGGTTGTCATGGAGATGTATTTCCTGACAGCAACATCTATCTCGAGTGGTTGTCATGGAGATGAATTTCCCGCCAGCAACATCTTTCACTAGCGGTTGTCATGGAGATGTATTTCCTGCCATCAACATCTATCACGAGTGGTTGTCATGGAGATGGGTTTCCTGACAATAACAACCATCATGGAAGCGTTGCCATGAAGCTGCGTGTCTTTCCACCAATCCTGACAACAAGCTGCATCTAATGTTGCTGTCAGAAATAAAGTAATGCTTGTTTCAGAATTATTGGCTGGATGTATGACCTTAGGAGGCCTTATCGACTGATAAAACAACAGCGCCAAACCTAACATCAGCGTCGTTACTTGAACAGGAATAACTCGAGGAAAAGTAGATCACCTTGACGGGGCATTATAAACCATTTGCCTAAATAGTATTAATGAGTCTGCAGTTCAAATTACCTTGTTTGCCCCGTTATTGTTTACAAGTATCTGGTTGATGACAGCAATGAACGCGACCTACGTATGATGAATGAGGGTCTTCAACACGACGTTAATCCCACGATCTACAGGAGCTGCTGGTTCCTTGAAATACTCAGTATTACAGGTCCCGGTATGGATGTAGGGCAAGTAGAGGGTCGCCGTTATGTCGGTGTGTCGCATGATACGAACAAGGCTTAGTTCATTACCGTCTATGAGGTCTGTTCCAACTAAGTCGAATCTCTGTGGATCGTTAGCGAATGTTGTTTGACGTCACATCGAGCAATATCCCAGCCATGTTCCCTAACCAATAAAGATGACTGTTCAAAATCGTCTTTATGTTTAATAATACATACACAATCCATGTAAATAATGGCTATATAATGGTTGATAGAATGAAGAACCGTGTGTCATCCGCAGTCTTAGGACGTATAGATACTTGCAACACATATCGCGCTAAGACGATCATAACTCCTGCAGGGCCCACTGGCACAAAGCGATCTTAGTGCTACGACCAGTGTAAGCCTATGTTAAAGTATGGGAGTTACGATCGACTAGTGTAAGCCTATGTTAAAGTATGGGAGTTACGATCGACTAGTGTAAGCCTATGTTAAAGTATGGGAGTTACGATCGACTAGTGTAAGCCTATGTTAAAGTATGGGAGTTACGATCGACTAGTGTAATCCTATGTTAAAGTATGGGAGTTACGATCGACTAGTGTAAGCCTATGTTAAAGAATGGGAGTTACGATCGACTAGTGTAAGCCTATGTTAAAGTATGGGAGTTGCGATCGACTAGTGTAAGCCTATGTTAAAGTATGGGAGTTACGATCGACTAGTGTAAGCCTATGTTAAAGTATGGGAGTTACGATCGACTAGTGTAAGCCTATGTTAAAGTATGGGAGTTACGATCGACTAGTGTAAGCCTATGTTAAAGTATGGGAGTTACGATCGACCTAGACCTGGCCGACCTAGTGTGTCATCGTACCCCGATAAGACATTGTAGATTTGGTCGGTGTTTGTCTGTCCCTGATAACACGTGACATGCTGGTGTAATAGTATTCAAGCATTCCCTCTGCGACGTTACTAATAGAAAACAATTAAATTCTATGGAACAAATCTCCATTGAACATAAATTCTGTGATTTCCTTGCAGGACGCCACACTGACAAATCATCGTGAACATCCGGGTTATAATTGGTCTTGAGCACTTGAGCAACATATATTTGCGGTAAAGAGAAACTTTACATTTTTTATTCGGGGGAGGGAGGGGGTGCTGTGATTTTGTATCGAGATTAAATATTTTTGTCAGCTACAGCTACAAACCAAGCTATTTAAAACTATGAGCATGAATTTATAAAAAAGAAGAAAATCTTGCAACAATTTAAGTCACTTTTGTATAATTATAATAATAATGTTTCTTTTCAAGAATTTTCGGGGACTTTTCTTTTTTCGATGGTTGATGCATGTCAAGATGTCAATTGATATATATGATAATTGCGTATGTCAAATGTTCATGATGTCAATCACTAGATTGTCTGGTCCTGATTTGATTATTTTATACAGGCCGCCGTCATGTAACTAGAATATTCCTGATTGCGGCGTTAAACAACAGACAAACAAACAAACAGTCATATCGGCGAGAAGGTGTGGTTTCTACCTGACGACATTGAAAGCTTAGTCCGACATAATCACGGAACATGTATTAACACAACGTCCACGCGTCCATGTGATAATGTGAAGGAGAACTGTTGTGAACCACTTGATACAGGACAGAGTAGATTGCTTGACATGAAGCAGAGCTGTTATAGACCGCGTAACAAAGGACAGAGTAGATTGCTTGACATGAAGGAGAACTGTTATGGACCACGTGATACAGGCCAGAGTAGATTGCTTGACATGAAGGAGAACTGTTATGGACCACGTGATACAGGACAGAGTAGATTGCTTGACATAAAGGAGAACTGTTGTGGACCACGTGATACAGGACAGGGTACATTGCTTGACATGAAGGAGAGCTGTTATAGATCGCGTAACAGAGGACAGAGTAGATTGCTTGACATGAAGGAGAGCTGTTATAGACCGCGTAACAAAGGACAGAGTAGATTGCTTGACATGAAGGAGAACTGTTATGGACCACGTGATACAGGACAGAGTAGATTGCTTGACATGAAGGAGAGCTGTTGTGGACCACGTGATACAGGACAGAGTAGATTGCTTGACATGAAGGAGAACTGTTGTGGACCACGTGATACAGGACAGAGTAGATTGCTTGACATGAAGGAGAACTATTGTGAACCACGTGATACAAGACAGAGTAGATTGCTTGACATGAAGGAGGACTGTTATGGACCGCGTGATACAGGACAGAGTAGATTGCTTGACATAAAGAAGAACTGTTGTGGACCACGTGATACAGGACAGAGTAGATTGCTTGACATGAAGGAGAGCTGTTGTGGACCACGTGATACAGGACAGAGTAGATTGCTTGACATGAAGGAGAACTGTTGTGAACCACGTGATACAGGACAGAGTAGATTGCTTGACATGAAGAAGAACTGTTGTGAACCACGTGATACAGGACAGAGTAGATTGCTTGACATGAAGGAGAGCTGTTGTGGACCACGTGATACAGGACAGAGTAGATTGCTTGACATGAAGGAGAGCTGTTATAGACCACGTGATACAGGACAGAGTAGATTGCTTGACATGAAGGAGAACTGTTATGGACCACGTGATACAGGACAGAGTAGATTGCTTGACATGAAGGAGAACTGTTGTGGACCACGTGATACAGGACAGAGTAGATTGCTTGACATGAAGGAGAGCTGTTGTGGACCACGTGATACAGGACAGAGTAGATTGCTTGACATGAAGGAGAGCTGTTGTGGACCACGTGATACAGGACAGAGTAGATTGCTTGACATAAAGAAGAACTGTTGTGGACCACGTGATACAGGACAGAGTAGATTGCTTGACATGAAGGAGAGCTGTTGTGGACCACGTGATACAGGACAGAGTAGATTGCTTGACATGAAGAAGAACTGTTGTGAACCACGTGATACAGGACAGAGTAGATTGCTTGACATGAAGGAGAGCTGTTGTGGACCACGTGATACAGGACAGAGTAGATTGCTTGACATGAAGGAGAGCTGTTATAGACCACGTGATACAGGACAGAGTAGATTGCTTGACATGAAGGAGAACTGTTATGGACCACGTGATACAGGACAGAGTAGATTGCTTGACATGAAGGAGAACTGTTGTGGACCACGTGATACAGGACAGAGTAGATTGCTTGACATGAAGGAGAGCTGTTGTGGACCACGTGATACAGGACAGAGTAGATTGCTTGACATGAAGAAGAACTGTTGTGAACCTCGTGATACAGGACAGAGTAGATTGCTTGACATGAAGGAGAACTGTTATGGACCACGTGATACAGGACAGAGTAGATTGCTTGACATGAAGAAGAACTGTTGTGGACCACGTGATACAGGACAGAGTAGATTGCTTGACATGAAGGAGAGCTGTTGTGGACCACGTGATACAGGACAGAGTAGATTCCTTGACATGAAGGAGAACTGTTATGAACCTCGTGATACAGGACAGAGTAGATTGCTTGACATGAAGGAGAACTGTTGTGGACCACGTGACAAAGGACAGAGTAGATTGCTTGACATGAAGCACGACTGTTGTGAACCTCGTGATACAGGACAGAGTAGATTGCTTGACATGAAGAAGAACTGTTGTGAACCTCGTGATACAGGACAGAGTAGATTGCTTGACATGAAGGAGAACTGTTATGGACCACGTGATACAGGACAGAGTAGATTGCTTGACATGAAGAAGAACTGTTGTGGACCACGTGATACAGGACAGAGTAGATTGTTTGACATGAAGGAGAGCTGTTGTGGACCACGTGATACAGGACAGAGTAGATTCCTTGACATAAAGGAGAACTGTTGTGAACCTCGTGATACAGGACAGAGTAGATTGCTTGACATGAAGGAGAACTGTTGTGGACCGCGTGACAAAGGACAGAGTAGATTGCTTGACATGAAGCACGACTGTTGTGGACCACGTGATACAGGACAAAGTTGATGCTTGACATGAAGGAGAGCTGTTGTGGACCACGTGAAACAGGACAGAGTAGATTGCTTGACATGAAGGAGAACTGTTATGGACCACGTGATACAGGACAGAGTAGATTGCTTGACATGAAGAAGAACTGTTGTGGACCACGTGATACAGGACAAAGTTGATTGCTTGACATGAAGGAGAGCTGTTGTGGACCACGTGAAACAGGACAGAGTAGATTGCTTGACATGAAGGAGAACTGTTATGGACCACGTGATACAGGAAAGAGGAGATTGATTGACATGAAGCAGAACTGTTGTGGACCACGTGATACAGGACAGAGTAGATTGCTTGACATGAAGGAGAGCTGTTGTGGACCGCGTAACAAAGGACAGAGAAGATTGCTTGACATGGACGAGAACTGTTTTGGACCACGTGATACAGGACAGAGTAGATTGCTTGACATGAAGGAGAGCTGTTGTGGACCACGTGATACAGGACAGAGTAGATTGCTTGACATGAAGGAGAACTGTTGTGGACCACGTGATACAGGACAGAGTAGATTGCTTGACATGAAGGAGAACTGTTGTGAACCGCGTAACGTGATTGAGAGTTGTGCGTATTGCTTGACATGAAGTAGGAAGTGTTTGGGTCACGGGATTGAGGATAGTGCGTATTGCTTGACATGAGGGGACACGGGTGTCCCAGTCGTCTGAGGCGCCGCGATTCGCTTTTCAGAGTTGCGTCCTTTGGGCACGTCAGAAACCCATGATTGTTGGTTCGAATCCCGGAGCCCCACTTATGTTTCTAGGTTTGTCAGCACCATACCCGTGCTTGTGGGTTTCACCGAAGTGGTAAACGTCTGAGACCTGCATCACATCGGGCTTTCCTCCCACATTAAGCTGACACGCCGCGATATAACTGGAATACTGTTAAACCCAACTCACTCACTCACTTGACATGAAGCTGGAGGTGTTTGGGTCGCGTGGTTGAGGATAGTGCGTGTTGTTTGACATGGAGTAGGGGTTGTTAGCCCCACGTGATAGAGGATAGTGCGTATTGCTTGACATGGAGTTGCAAGTGTTTGGGTTGCGTGGTTGAGGATAGTGCGTATTGCTTGACATGATGATGATGATGTTTGTTGGTTAACGCCGCACTCAGCAATATTCCAGCTATATGACGGCGGTCTGTAAATAATCGAGTCTGGACCAGACAATCCAGTCATTGGCATCATGAGCATCGATCCACGCAATTGGGATACGATAACATGCATCAACCATGTCAGCGAGCCTGACCACCCGATCCCGTTAGTCGCCTTTTACGACAAGCATAGTCGCCTTTTACGGAAAGCATGGGTTGCTGAAGACTTATTCTACTCCGGATCTTCACGGGTCGCTTGACATGAAGTGGGAAGCGTTTGGGTCATGTGGTTGAGGATAGCGCGTATTACTTGACATGGAGTTGCAAGTGTTTGGGTCGCGTGGTTGAGGATAGTGCGTATTGCCTGACATGAAGTGGGGGTTGTTAGCCCCACGTGATGAAGGATAGTACGTATTTCTTGACATGAAGTGGGGGTTGTTAGCCCCACGTGATGAAGGATAGTGCGTATTTCTTGACATGAAGTGGGGGTTGTTAGCCCCACGTGATGGAGGATAGTGCGTATTTCTTGACATGAAGTGGGCGTTGTTAGCCCCACGTGATGGAGGATAGTGCGTATTTCTTGACATGAAGTGGGGGTTGTTAGCCCCACGTGATGGAGGATAGTGCGTATTTCTTGACATGAAGTGGGGGTTGTTAGCCCCACGTGGTGGAGGATAGAATAGGTTGCTTGATACGAAAGGGGACAGGGTTGTTTAGACCACGTTACGGGGGATAAGATTTCAGGGATGTTATTGTACATGAGGCCAGTAGACCAAGAGGACAGAGTTACATGGAGTATCATAGGATCTTGGATCGTGTTTACATGTCATCTCTCTTATGGAAAACACAGTACATGTATCAGAATAACAGAAAGTTAATGTCTTTCAAATTACTTGCCATTATTGCTACTGTATCTCAAGCCGTTACCATTGTTAACAAGAGTGCTCTGAGAGCACAACATCCCCCGCATGAATTTATTTAACGAGTCAAATGAAGCTCCGTTAAACAGGGGCCTCTGTGGGACGGACAGACGGACGGACGGACGGACGGACAGACAGACAGACTGACGGACGGACGGACTGCGATATGCGTATCATCAACATGTCGACATCTTGTGTGTAGAGTTCCAGGGATATTCTCTGGAAACTGGAGGAGGAGTAGATTTCACAAGCTTAGTACCCTCTCTCACAATTAGGCAAATGAAGCTCTGTAAAACAGGGGCAGTAACTCTGTCAAAATTAGTCGAAATGAAACGGGACTGCGATATGCGTATCATCAACATGTCGACATCTTGTGTGTAGAGTTTCAGGGATATTCTCTGGAAACTGTAGGAGAAGTTGATATCACAAGCTTAGTACCCTCTCTCACAATTAGGCAAATGAAGCTCTGTAAAACAGGGGCAGTAACTCTGTCAAAATTAGTCGAAATGAAACGGGACTGCGATATGCGTATCATCAATATGTCGACATCTTGTAGAGTTTCAGGGATATTCTCTGGAAACTGTAGGAGGAGTTGATTTCATAAGCTTAGTACCCTCTGTGGGACGGACAGACGGACGGACGGACAGACGGACAGACAGACAGACTGACGGACGGACGGACGGACTGCGCCACGACATAATCCCCCTTCGGCCATTCCGGCCCGGCGGGGGATAAAAAAGGGCATATACAGAGAGCGACTCGCATCATATGACTTACATGAGCTTCGTCCTCTGACACACAACATTCACCGCATACAATTTCCAATCTTCAGTAGAGCATAAACATTTGCGTATTTTCTGAATACCCAGATGAAGCCAGTTTGATGTTTAACAATAGAGTAGGTAAATTATGTACATTGCATGACAAAAAAGAGGAATGTGTAAGCACCACGTGATAGCAGGCAGGGCATATTGCTTGATGTGAAGGGGTACGTGTTAGCACCATATGATGGAGGATAGTGTATATTGCTTGATGTGAAGGGGACCGTGTTAGCACCATATGATGGAGGATAGTGTATATTGCTTGATGTGAAGGGGGCCGTGTTAGCACCATATGATGGAGGATAGTGTATATTGCTTGATGTGAAGGGGAACGTGTTAGCACCATATGATGGAGGATAGTGTATATTGCTTGGCGTGAAGGGGACCGTGTTAGCACCATATGATGGAGGATAGTGTATATTGCTTGGCGTGAAGGGGACCGTGTTAGCACCATATGATGGAGGATAGAGTGTATTGCTTGACGTGAAGGGGATCGTGTTAGCACCATATGATGGAGGATAGTGTATATTGCTTGATGTGAAGGGGACCGTGTTAGCACCATATGATGGAGGATAGTGTATATTGCTTGATGTGAAGGGGGCCGTGTTAGCACCATATGATGGAGGATAGTGTATATTGCTTGATGTGAAGGGGAACGTGTTAGCACCATATGATGGAGGATAGTGTATATTGCTTGGCGTGAAGGGGACCGTGTTAGCACCATATGATGGAGGATAGTGTATATTGCTTGGCGTGAAGGGGACCGTGTTAGCACCATATGATGGAGGATAGAGTGTATTGCTTGACGTGAAGGGGATCGTGTTAGCACCATATGATGGAGGATAGTGTATATTGCTTGACGTGAAGGGGATCGTGTTAGCACCATATGATGGAGGATAGTGAATATTGCTTGATGTGAAGGGGAACGTGTTAGCACCATATGATGGAGGATAGTGTATATTGCTTGGCGTGAAGGGGACCGTGTTAGCACCATATGATGGAGGATAGAGTGTATTGCTTGACGTGAAGGGGATCGTGTTAGCACCATATGATGGAGGATAGTGTATATTGCTTGATGTGAAGGGGTACGTGTTAGCACCATATGATGGAGGATAGTGAATATTGCTTGACGTGAAGGGAAACGTGTTAGCACCATATGATGGAGGATAGTGAATATTGCTTGATGTGAAGGGGGCCGTGTTAGCACCATATGATGGAGGATAGTGAATATTGCTTGACGTGAAGGGAAACGTGTTAGCACCATATGATGGAGGATAGTGTATATTGCTTGATGTGAAGGGGGCCGTGTTAGCACCATATGATGGAGGATAGTGAATATTGCTTGACGTGAAGGGAAACGTGTTAGCACCATATGATGGAGGATAGTGAATATTGCTTGATGTGAAGGGGAACGTGTTAGCACCACATGATCGAGGATAGAGTATATTGCTTGACGTGAAGGGGAACGTGTTAGCACCATATGATGGAGGATAGTGAATATTGCTTGACGTGAAGGGAAACGTGTTAGCACCATATGATGGAGGATAGTGTATATTGCTTGATGTGAAGGGGGCCGTGTTAGCACCATATGATGGAGGATAGTGTATATTGCTTGATGTGAAGGGGAACGTGTTAGCACCATATGATGGAGGATAGTGTATATTGCTTGATGTGAAGGGGGCCGTGTTAGCACCATATGATGGAGGATAGTGTATATTGCTTGATGTGAAGGGGAACGTGTTAGCACCATATGATGGAGGATAGTGAATATTGCTTGATGTGAAGGGGAACGTGTTAGCACCATATGATGGAGGATAGTGAATATTGCTTGATGTGAAGGGGAACGTGTTAGCACCATACGATGGAGGATAGTGTATATTGCTTGATGTGAAGGGGAACGTGTTAGCACCATATGATGGAGGATAGTGTATATTGCTTGATGTGAAGGGGAACGTGTTAGCACCATATGATGGGGGATAGAGTATATTGCTTGGCGTGAAGGGGACCGTGTTAGCACCATATGATGGAGGATATAGTATATTGCTTGACGTGAAGGGAAACGTGTTAGCACCATATGATGGAGGATAGTGTATATTGCTTGACGTGAAGGGAAACGTGTTAGCACCATATGATGGAGGATAGTGTATATTGCTTGGCGTGAAGGGGACCGTGTTAGCACCATATGATGGAGGATATAGTATATTGCTTGACGTGAAGGGGACAGTGTTAGCACCATATGATGGAGGATAGAGTGTATTGCTTGACGTGAAGGGAAACGTGTTAGCACCATATGATGGAGGATATTGTATATTGCTTGGCGTGAAGGGGACCGTGTTAGCACCATATGATGGAGGATAGTGTATATTGCTTGACGTGAAGGGAAACGTGTTAGCACCATATGATGGAGGATAGTGTATATTGCTTGGCGTGAAGGGGACCGTGTTAGCACCATATGATGGAGGATAGTGTATATTGCTTGGCGTGAAGGGGACCGTGTTAGCACCATATGATGGAGGATATAGTATATTGCTTGACGTGAAGGGGACAGTGTTAGCACCATATGATGGAGGATAGTGTATATTGCTTGGCGTGAAGGGAAACGTGTTAGCACCATATGATGGAGGATATTGTATATTGCTTGGCGTGAAGGGGACCGTGTTAGCACCATATGATGGAGGATATAGTATATTGCTTGACGTGAAGGGGACAGTGTTAGCACCATATGATGGAGGATATAGTATATTGCTTGACGTGAAGGGGACAGTGTTAGCACCATATGATGGAGGATAGTGTATATTGCTTGGCGTGAAGGGGACAGTGTTAGCACCACATGATGGAGGATAGAGTGTATTGCTTGACGTGAAGGGAAACGTGTTAGCACCATATGATGGAGGATAGTGTATATTGCTTGGCGTGAAGGGGACAGTGTTAGCACCACATGATGGAGGATAGAGTGTATTGCTTGACGTGAAGGGAAACGTGTTAGCACCATATGATGGAGGATAGTGTATATTGCTTGGCGTGAAGGGGACAGTGTTAGCACCACATGATGGAGGATAGAGTGTATTGCTTGACGTGAAGGGAAACGTGTTAGCACCATATGATGGAGGATAGTGTATATTGCTTGGCGTGAAGGGGACAGTGTTAGCACCACATGATGGAGGATAGAGTGTATTGCTTGACGTGAAGGGAAACGTGTTAGCACCATATGATGGAGGATAGTGTATATTGCTTGGCGTGAAGGGGACAGTGTTAGCACCACATGATGGAGGATAGTGTATATTGCTTGACGTGAAGGGGACAGTGTTAGCACCACGCGATGGAGGATAGAGTATATGGCTTGATGTGAAGGGGGCCGTGTTAGCACCATATGATGGAGGATAGAGTGTATTGCTTGACGTGAAGGGGACAGTGTTAGCACCACATGATGGAGGATAGTGTATATTGCTTGACGTGAAGGGGACCGTGTTAGCACCATATGATGGAGGATAGAGTGTATTGCTTGACGTGAAGGGGACAGTGTTAGCACCACATGATGGAGGATAGTGTATATTGCTTGACGTGAAGGGGAACGTGTTAGCACCACGCGATGGAGGATAGAGTGTATTGCTTGACGTGAAGGGGGCCGTGTTAGCACCATATGATGGAGGATAGTGTATATTGCTTGATGTGAAGGGGAACGTGTTAGCACCACGCGATGGAGGATAGAGGACAAGAACAAACAAACAAACAAGCAAACAAACAAATGCTGCTGCTAACACCACCACTACTACTACGGCTACTGCTACTTCTAATACTACTGCTGCTGCTACTACTACCATTACTACTGTTACTTCTTCTGCTACTACTACTACTACTACTACTACTACTACTACTACTACTGCTACTACTACTACAGCTACTACTTCTACCACCACCACTAATTTAGCGTTGACACTGTGTGTATGCATGTCATGTCTATTCGACCCGTGATGATCCGGGGTAGAATAGGTCTTCAGGAACCCATGCTTGCCGTAAAAGGTGACTATGATTGACGTAAAAGGCGACTAACGGGATCGGGTGGTCAGGCTCGCTAACTTGCTTGATGCGGGTCATCGATCCCAATTGCGTATATGGATGCTCATTTACAGACCGCCGTCATATAGCTGTAATATTGCTGAGTGTGGCGTTAAACAAACAAACAAACAAACAAACAAAATCATGTCCATTCCTGTATCTGAGACATTATACGGAGACAAGAAGTGTTCCAGCAGATGTACAAGATACAAGATTGATTAATTACAAAAAATGAAAAAAAACGGAAGGCAAAAGTAAGTTTGGTTCTATTTAGACACATATATAGAAACGGGGCTGTGTTCAAGATAAAACAGTAAAATGGCCTCCATTGGGGGTTTCCGTGATGCATGTGTTTGTGACGGGTGCCACCGGCGGGGCAGGGCACTCTCACCTTTTCGCGAACACCTGGCGTCATCACTATCTGATAATGATTCATAAACACATGCTAGCGATAAAGTCGGAATCGTACAATCGACTCTGCTTTGGGCAGAGATTTCTAATGACAATGGGAACGGTTTTGTTGCCTTTATTTATTGGAAATGTGTACATTCGCTTTATAATGGTAATCTCTTATTCATCAGCTAGTGTGGGCTAAAGGCCCATTCTACATTACAAAGTATGCAGTGTGAGAGAATTTTAATGTTCAATATACAATATAGATGTAATTTGCACACAAGTCTAAGCTGCATTCATTTATAAGTATTCAATTCAATTCGGTTTATTTTCGTAAGTGTAGGCCATCGGCCCATAGTTACATTTGTATTACAATGGACGTGATGTACACAGCTGTTATTGTTGTGACAATAATGTACTACGAAGTGACATCGCTTGATAGATATAGATAGCTAGACGTTCAATTAATTTACAATCAGTTGTAGACATAATGATATTAAATTTTTGTATGGTCGGATATTCATAAAATGTCTGTGGTAAGTGATCCATGCGTATCTTGTTATAACCGGAGCAAACTAACAAAAAATGAAACTCGTCCTCCACATACCCAGCATTACAAACACAACATAGTCTTCTGTTACGTGGGATATCAGCATATCTCCCAGTTTCAACACACAGCTGATGCGAAAAACATCTAAACCGAGCTAGCGCCACTCTCAATTTACTGATGGTCACACATTTATAAGTAAAGGTAGTTACGTTTTGAACAGTGGACACATCAGTCGAAGATATCAAAACACCACTCTCATATAATGTAGGGCACAAATAGAAATTATGTGGAATATATTTACACCCCAAATGGTGAGAGCGGCGGCAAATTATTGACACGTTTTAATCATCTTTCACATGGCTCTGAGATCTTTGAGATTTTAGCTATTTTCTGTATCTTTGGGTTAGAAAATACAAACTGAACATAAAACGACACTGTAGGTATATTGAACAGACAACAGAAATATGTCCACTCTTGGTACAAAGAGACGTTTTATGTATTGAACGCTGGTTTCATAGTATTTTCATCGACACATTCAAGTGAAAGTATAACCAAGATCTAATCGTTAAATATCTAATCGAAATGTTGTGATCGACGTACAATATCATGATTTAATTTTTGTTGACAAATTAAAACGCTCAAATAGCATTTTAAAATTCTCCTACATGGGGGTCCTGTCTAGTATTCCAAGAAGAAAAGCTATATGTCCGGTCACGTGACTAATATTTATCGATTTAGGAAGGGCACACAATCGAAAGTTGAATTTATTATTGGGAAAATGAAAAACTGCATTTTAATCGGTGTTAAGGGGTTGCTAATCCTCGCCTGAGGTCATAAACCTGGATTACCTACGCATGTATATACGTAATTACACGGAGCCAATGTTTATTCTTCGATTACCTGTTCAAGAGCGCGTTTTGACCTGCAAGCAATGGTATTGTCGGCAAGCTGTTTTCAAACCGACGCCATAGGGACGGGCGAGCCTATTGTGTCGATATATGTAAAACTGGTAGACTTAGGGGATTTAGTCTGAGGAATAAAGGCAAACGTTTTAGAGATTACGTTGTGTGAGAAATACATGGCTAATCCGCATACACGGTGTTGACGCTTAGCACATCAAACGTAGACCAGAGACAGAAGCTGGGCTGTCTTCCCCCAGGGGCCCTCAGAGGGGGTCGGGGTGGAAAATGCTACTTGTCCCCTGGGTCAGTAGTCCTAAACCCCGCAAACCATATGAAATAAATCTGATTCATATACACCTCCCCAAAATCTCACCGGAAAGAAGTCCCCCCCCCAAAAAAAAAAATAAAAAAAAATAAAATAAAAAAAATAAAGCAAAAACCAAAACTCAAAACAAAAACAAAACAAACATCAACAAATACACCACCAAACAAGACCTAATAATGCAAACACCAAAACACCAAACATCTAAACAGAATCAACAGGAAAAATACGTTGTTAACAGAATTGCATTCTTGCCTGCAGTTAATAGGTTTTCGTTTTAAAAGCAATTCATGAGTATAAAAATGAATAGATTATATAAAACAAAATTAAATGATGCATGTTTTTAATTCTTTGTTACAATATGTTACCGGCGTTGAGACGTAGTTTGACACCAAAGGTGACTAGATTACATGTAATAATCCCTCATGACACGGAAATTCACTTTGGTTGTCTCGAATTCCGGATAACTCGAACTATTTTCCCAGGACCGAGTTCGACACAACGAGGTTCGACTGTATACATTTAGAACATTTCTACATACAGAGCAACATCGAGAAACCGTGATCTTCGAGATCATCCAACAAGCGCGTGTCGGTGTATAACGTTATAATCTATAAGAGGAATTGCATGCCTGTGTGCGATAATGACGCTCTTTACCACCCTCTCTTTTCCTTGTATGTGAGGAATTTTCTTAGGTTGGAAGTGCGAAAAACAACGCGTTATACATGGCCATAAATTAGTGTCAAACAGTCAGTGGAGTACGAGATTCAATACACGTGTTGCGACAATAGAACATCACAGTGACAATACACTGTTGTCATTGCAGGGGCATATCATGTTCATTATTCCGGTACATTATGTTCAATAACAGCGCAATTAGGGTGACATTGACAATATTGCAGCAGAAATTCTGCCAATGACATTATTGAATTTTGCTTGAATACTGTGTCCTGGCCTCCAAGCCGGATTGACATGATGGGTGAAGCTGTCATTAGCAACGACAGGGAGATCTACCCGAGGTCGCCGCGCGGTCTACATCGACAATTCAATGATGTGATACTTGATGTTTCTGGAACGGTGTGTAGGACAGAGGCCGAAGGGCGTTAACCATGCATGTATGTGGCACCATTTTATATTATTCGCATTCAAATTTAATCTCAAATAGGACACTATTCCTTGGGGATTGTGTCAACATTACAGAGTATACAAAGCGAGAGAATTTTAATGTACAAAACACATTTCATATTTCATCAGGCGCAGAGTGATCAGGATCGGTGACTTGTTCGATGGCGTGTAATCGTACCCTGGTCGTTGCTCGTCATATCGATCACAGGATGATCTGGTCCAGACTCTATTATGTACAGGCCGCCGTCATGTAGCTGGACTATTACCGGACAACATGCTTGCTATTGCGTAGATGGACATGGGGTATGGTTCAATCTCATCTAAACTGTCGTGAAAACGAAAGTATGTTTCATGGTGGCTAAAAATGAAACAAAGAAGAAATGGTTATTCGATGGTGACGTATTTGATGAATCATATCAATGAGTAGCTCAAAACAGGTGACGTGCACATGACGTCACAGAGAACATGGGGTTCACAATTTTAAATCCAATTTTCAAGTGTATACCTTCTTTAGGCAAGCAGTTTATTTTGACACCTTACACGAGTTATCTCCCGTGTTATCATTCTCCACTGAGACAGAATATATTCATATGATATCTTAGTGAAAATTAAAAAAAACAACACTCCGTCGATTCACATTGACGCATTTATTTAATGTGTATACTATAACCGAAACGTGCATTAGTTTGTACAAGGTCTATGTGTCACTGTAGGACGGGTGGCAGTCGTTAGGATACATGCATGTAACACCTCGCTTTTCATAAAAAAAAAAGAACTCGAATCTCGAAAGAAAATGTGATGAAAATATGACACTGCTAATTTCAATTCACCACATCAGCGACTCGCTAGGATGCGAATCGACCACTTTCATTGCTACTTTAATTACCTATTCCTTCTCAGTTACAACACAATTACGCTGTTTAATTCATCTATCTGCATGTCAAGACAGTTATATGACACATTGAATCAAAAAGACATTAATGAAAGATACAAGCCATCTTTCTATGGCATCCGGCAATGTCATGGTGTGTTCGATTAGACACTACAGTGGTGTGTTCGGTCAGGTGAAACCGCGCTTGGTTTTGACACGGCTTCAAGTCGGACCAAACCGGTCGGCACAAATGACCAAATTGTCCAAAATCCTGCATTCCATTGGCACAGTTGAATGATCAGACTCAGGCGAATTATTGGCTGAATAGAACTAAATACGCTATTCAAAGCCTGGGTGACCATCGCTATTCTATTAGACCTGACCCCTAGGGCTGTTACGTAACCCCCGTCCTATAAATCCAGGCAATTGCCTCAACTGGCAGAACCGGTCGAAGGGGTTGTTCCGACAACGTTGACCAGGTCAGTTTGGAAACCTGGACTTGAGCTGACCACAAGCTGTTGAGAAGATGTCATGATGGTTACCTATAGGTCAGTCTCCGCTTCACTTGGACTCTAATCTTCAACACCAACATCAACAACATCAACGTCATCAACGTCAAGTACGACGTTTTACCTACGCAAAGGTCAGTATATTTTCATTTTGAAAACGTCTGTGACAATGCCAGCATAAATTTTTTTTTAATATATTTTAATTTTTTATTTTAATACGTTGGCGTCCATATTAGCATTGTCACAGATGTTGAAGATGAGGCTGTGTATTATGGAAACACACGAGGCATTGTAACGGCCTCGTCAAGCGAAAGCCCGTAAATGGACGTAGCATGTGGTACTGAACGTGATATAGTATCGCAGCTGTGGCCAGGTCTATCACCATATTTCTAACTACAACTATATATCGCAAGTGTTATAGATACTTGTACCAAACATTGCTTCAACGTTGCCTTGTAGCCGTCGATATCAATTTCATTTAAAAAAAATATATTTGAATATTTATCATTGTAATGTTGAACGGCAAGTTGTACGTGGCTTTAGTTGATCTTTAAACAGGACTGTTATAGTAGGCTGTCCCTCATGTTAGGCCACGACATATAATTATTTGTTCTTCGCTATCTCCCATGATGTTTTACGTTGTTGTTTTTTTATAAATAAAATACCTCAATAACACGGTAGTGTTCAGGCGCGTGGTATTGACTTACATTCTGCAGCTTAAACATATTCCATATGATGATGATGATGATAATGATGATTATTATTATTATCATTATCGTCATAGGAAAATATCAATATGCTTGTCTTCTAGTTTTATATCTAAAAAAAAAGAAATATGAAAAACATATCCAGCCTCCGTACCTACATTTCCGAAAAACAAAGAATCAGTTTCTTTTGACCGAGCTGTGATTTCGTAGCTTAGTTTCGAGTGTTCGAATTTCTTGTACAGATCCATAGTTATTCTTTCATATCATCAACAATGACGGATATGTAAAAGAATACAGCAGTCATTATGACGCCGTATCAGATACGTTTCAGATTATTTCATGTGGAATAACTCGTGCGCTTGTAGAGGATAAAGTTTATACACCGGCTGCCTCTATCAGCTTATCTTCTGTGTTACTACCGCCTGTTTGGGCATACCATAAACTCACTGAAGCAAATATTTACAGATAAATATCACTAAACTCGTCGTATCTCGCTCTTCCCAAAGGCTATGATGGTTAACCGTTATTCTCACACTGCTTTGATGACCTGTATCTGTCTGGTTTATCATGTAACATTGTCTAATGTGATAACTTTCAACCAAACAGTAATGGATAGGTGTTCTGTTTATAACACACAAAGAAAATCCATAATATTTGTTGTTTGGTCAGTTCTTGTTGTTTGAATATAAGAAACCAGTTTCAGATACCGGATTGTCAATCAACGCGCCAATAAATGTTAACCATGTATAAAACAACACAATAATGACAGCCAAATAAATACCACATTTTGATCAATTACAGTAACGAAGTCTACAAACAGCTCTCTGTGTGTAGATATTAGGTATTATGACTTAATAATAATATTTAGTTAATGAGCTAGGGGAAACGTTTTTTTGGGGGGGGCTGGGCTCAAATGGCACAAAGAATGTTTTAGGGGTTATATAATTATCCACTTTGTTCTTACGACGTGTAATATTTTGAGTACAGCAAAATCTTATGGAAATTATTAAAATCATATATTTTTCAATAATCATAAGTGACGGTAGCCTCTGTACTCCCCGTATGAAGCACGATCAGCACGTTCACAGGACTATGACGTCACGTCACGCGCGGGTCGTGCAATGTACAAGTCCCAAGTCGTTGACTGTCAAGGAGATTCACAGACTTCGCCTGCTCATGTCAACCAGCGTAAGGTAAAGTTATCATACTTAAGAAATTAAGTTGTATTTCTTTAAAAAATAGTTAAATTGTTACGCATGTCTGATGCATTATTATTAGGAAATCTGCTGTTGTGAAAAGTAGGAGTGTTTCTACCCCTCGCCATGTCAAACCGTTAAAAATCAGAGTTCGACAATGATTTTTGAAAGTTTTTATCGAAAACACATTCAGCTAAGGTTAGGCTTACGTTGCGAGTGTACGTGTTTATGTTGCATTGATTGCGAACATACACAAGTATAGATTACACAACGGTAGATATAAAACCGAGTGAGAATATAATATATGGAATTTACTCCTCGTATTTTGACCTGAGATAAGTAATTCTGTACATGGCTACCAACTGCCTGGCGGGTGTCTTTGTAGTGGGCCCTGTCAAAGGGGTTTATTGTATCTGTTCACTGTGTCAGTACATTTGTGAGCGCCGTCTCTTCAGCTGATTATGTAATGTTAGATTTTCAAATAATATCTATGGAACTCAAACGTCAACCGCCAGGTCGTTACCCTTACTATTATTCCTCAGTCTATTCTGTCCACTTTCAATTCCCTTTTCCACTTGATTCAACTTTCTCACACAACCCAAAATGGACTACCTTGGGATTACTGACTCCACAATCAACACCCATTAACATCGCACTATCAAACGTAATGGGAAATGTTTTAATGCCAAACACTAGGAACATTACGCAATAACAAGAATACACCCGTATGCCCCGCGGTTAACTCCCTTGGTTCACGGCCGCCGATAGAATTTCTCAAACAATAAGTGTTAATGTAACGTCCAAATACTTTTTCTACGGTAGCACAAACGGATGGGATTAATGAATTGCCTGCGGGGTGTATATCCTTTCACGAAACCCATAATCCCCCCGAGGCGTTTTCCACCGACTTATTAACGCTCTGTCGATGCAATTAACTTGAAATAAGTCTTTGATTACGGTGGCCGTGCTTCGCGGATTAACCCATTGTGCGGTGACCGCTGTTACGTAATCACTGCTACCCCCGACTGACCGCTAATGCGCGAGCGGACGACAGCGGCTTTGTGAGACTTACGACTACCTACCTGACAGGTTATTGCGTTGCAGGTAGCCTCAGTCAGATGGTCAGTTCCACGCAGTATCGACTGACCACTGGTCATCTCGCTTGTCACTGCAGTCTGGGCGAGGCAGATATGACCAAACGATCGTGTAAGTAGACTTTTCTGCTGTTGTATATTACTGGATTTGTGAATTTGTTAGAACTTACATTGGCAATCAAAGCTTATGAAGACCTGTGGAATTCAACAGGTGCTAATATCGGTATTTCTTTATCAGCTTTATTCAGAAATGTAATATCTGTTATGTTGCATTGAAATATGAAAGAAGTTAAAGTCTGTTAGACTCTTTCTTCAATAACACTACATTTTCTAAACTGCCACGTTGAGGTATTCAAAGCTCAGTTGATTCAATTTGAAGTGGTTTTTTTATTGGTTTAATTGTTTAACGCCGCACTCAGCAATATTCCAGCTATAGTGTTTAAGTCGGTCCTATTCGCAGTGCTAGATAATTTAATTCAAATCAAAGCAAATGTTTTTGTCAGCCTAAACAATTTATATGTTGAATGATCTAGAAGTTCATAATTATTACTCATGATAATACTGAGACATGTTTCAGTTTCACGGATCACTCATAAAAAAGGCTAGCCCTGCCGATATGTTGTGCGGAGCCACGCTTTAAGATTTGTTTTTTTAACCATTATCTATAGTAAACATTGAATACTGAAGTTTTTTAAATAAAAAAACCGTTATCAACCCTTTGTAAACCATGAGTGCAGACACATATGGGTACTCTCACGTATGGGTATTATTTCAGCTACCAGGTATCGATAAAAAAATCTCTTCATATTAGGTATTTTTTTTTTTATTCTGTTCGGGATCTGACAGGACATGAACAAGGTGTTTACTATTTTTTAAAATATTTGATACAGTACACGGTTCCTCTCAAAATCAGAATGATTTGTTGTTCGACGTGTTGCCCATAGCGTCGACCTTGGCAAGATTCTGACGTGTGTAATTGACAGCGTTATGCAACACCTGGCGAGCAATATCGATCATACACACCTACCATGCACAGGTGACCGTTCCGTGTAATTGGATAGCATACAGACGCCATCTTTGATTTTCTGGAATTGGCCCACCGGGCGTATTTGACTACCAGGCCATGGAGCGGAGTTTGAGTATAACATAACGGGTATTTCAATGCGACTGATATAAGTTAGTAACTTGAGATGTTAGGACGAATTGTTTGATATTTCTGTGTAAACGGGTAAGTCTCAGATCAGTTTTTGTTATTTTGATTTGGGACGACGTTCATGTACAAAAGCCTTTCCATGATCGCGGAGGCTCTATTGTAGTATGAACACACCTTTTAGACATCTCGCTTTGGCGCTGTTTTGGTTTAATGGCTTTTAAAAAAAAAATGGCGACGTCGCACAAGCGTGAAGAAAGTTTTATGAAGACAACGCAATCGTACCGAAGTTGGTTTAATTTTTTTTAATAATGTGTACGTCTTTTAATTTATAGGAAAATTCACCTGTTTCCCGATCTTAAATTCCGTCTTATTGACATTTAATATACCTACATAACTGCTGTTTGAATAACAAAAAAATGTCTAAAAAATATTATCTAATAACTTCTTCCAACCAACCACAATACACGTCCCTTATCTAACTCAAAACTGACAGTGTAGAATAAATCTGAGTAGAACTATAGATTTATTTGAATTTATTGTATCCAGTGATACAGTTCAGTGCTGCTAAATTACGCTGAAGCTGCAACCGGATGTGGCGCCACCTGTCGACCAACACGCCCATCCGGGTAACTCGTGCGAGGACAGTAATAAAGGCCTGTCAGTGATGACAACAGATAACATTCACGTCGTTTTTATGCTTCAACACAATCACGAATCGATAAACTGTAGCATTGTGAGGCCCACGGTCCTCACCCTCCAGCTTCCACCCACCCACATTCCACCCACCCACATTCAGTAGGGCCATCATTCTAGTTACCGTAGTCATTGTGATTGAGGTATCGATCGAAATGGAGCTGTATTGACAATTCTGCGTTTCATTGTTGGGATCTATTTATTTTTCTATTTACAATTCCTTCTTGCATTCGATATGATTTATTAATATCCGTATTCTAAAACAGATTTTTCTGAAATAATACGTTTGGCTTGGCTGCATCGAAATGATTGTCTCAATATAATATATTGTTTTAGATATGATGTAAAGGGAAGTAACTCTGGAGTAATGACGTCACCGTTTGCTTTTACAACATGATACTGTTTTACGTCACTTTAATGATGCCTGATTGCAATCCACAAGATGTCTCCCCCCCCAATATAGTCAAGTGTTGCGAATGGCACTGGTAGAATTCACGGGCTCAATATAGACTCGTGATCCTCTAGTACCATACATAACGCTGGACACGCCGACGGGGGGAGCCACAGGTCAAGGTCATCGTCCATCACCTGCCTACACAGAGAACCCGGGTCATTAAGCCAGCTTGGCGTGACCTACACAGAAAAGCCGGACCATCAAACCAACCTATTTGATTTGATTTGATGCGCACCGCTGATGGTATTTATATGAAACTCCAAAAGAACGGCTGTAGCGACAATTGTTTCTCAATCGCCAGATACAGCCTCTATCGTGACACAAGCCCATTATAACACTTATCAATCTTTCAGTTGTTTGAGAAATAACGGGCGGTGGGGTAGCCTAGTGGTAAAAGCTTTAGCCCGTCACGCCGTTATATTTCTGGGATATTGCCAAAAGTGGCGTAAAACTATATTCACTCACTCACTTAAGACCTGACGAGCGGTCAAATTGCTAGGATCGGACAGCACAGTGAGGATTGTCTAATTCAACAGCTCTGGTTAATACGGAGATACACTATCATTTATTGCTATCAACACGACTTTAATTCCCATGTGCGCTTATGTTATTAAGCTAGTGCACACGTTCCACATGGATAACTGATCCAATATATTTGAAACACTCAGTATATTTATTTTTCATTTCCAATGCACAGCTGGCGGGCGTATTAAGTTGTCATGTAGGTTACCTGTTGAAGTGCATCTGTCACGTTCTGATGACACGGGCTGTACTCCTCTACATCAGGTGTAGAGAACACTGTACACGCCCGTGTGTGACGTTGATTAAAAACTCGACTCAGAAGGTAGCTATGCTGGTGTCCCATCTTGTGAAATAGAGCGTGTCCCAGCAGAACATATATCGATTATCACTAACTACAAACTGCAGGGTCGACTGTAAACAGTCTCCGGTCCGGCTTCTATGGGACCAGTACACGAGTCGATCGCGTTAGGCCACCACTTATCCATTTCACAACCAACAGCGGGAGAGGACGGCGGATAGGCGGACTCGGGAATATGTCTGCTCGTTGTTTTCTTCGCATGACTGAAGTCGAGGCAGCGTTCCCACCAAGGCAAGTCAGACCGGTGTCCTTCTTCGCCTCGCATCACTTCACTTTACTTCCCCCGTTCGCCATATTGTTTTGCAGTGTAATTGCCTTGGTGAGTAGGAGAAGGCGACATGACGTTTGGCGGGAGATGAAGCGAGCTGGACAGGATGTCGTCTGCTTGGAGATATTCAGGAGGCTTGACTGCTCTTGGCACTGGTAGAATTCACTGATGTACATTTCTTCTCAGTGGTTCTGCAGTCCCAAACTCGGTGAGCCTGTATTATCGTCTGCTTAGCTCTGCAAATGTGTCGTCTGCTTCAAAGATTCAGCCGAGGCCGCCATCACGGCATTGACCAAACTACCTGTTGGATTCTATTGTCTGACCCACAACAGGTATGTCCGTATTCTCGTCAGCAGGGTACACTATACTAAATAAATACCCCACTTAAGACTCTTTGCTTCAGAAATCAATATGTTTGGTGCTCTATTTCAACAGGTGTTAAGAATTACTTCACGTTTAGTACTTCTAGCTTAAGCGTTGTAGCATCTGTGTGGAGGTTTCATTGTCCGGGCTCTCATCGCCGCACGCGTAAAACCAAACAGTCGTTACTGGATAGTTCGAGGTCAAGGAGCCTGATTTGCTTTGAAGTGTCTATAATTTGTCATCGGTCAACACGGACGAAATACACTATTAACTATTTCAAACATGTAGGCGCTATTCCATTTCAGTCCCACAGCACGTTAAAGCGAGAAAATAAAACCTTTGGGATAAAGAAACCTGCGTTAATTTCTTTTTATTTCGTGTCAAGACCAACCAAGGCTTCCTTTTATGCTCTCATACACATCGCGTGCTGGGTCATCATTCTAGAATCAAATTGCTATTCTTATCGATCGTATTAAGGTCTGAGGCAGTCTATTGTGGCGATTATTCCCGTGTGGTGGGTTCGTGCAATTGCTTTGCAGTCCATCTTCTATTGTAAAATGTCAAGGTACATGTCATGGCAGACAGGTGTAGAAACATACTACGACTTGCGTGGTTGCTGTAGGAACACCTGACTTAGATCTCACTGGTTGGTGTAGGCTGGTGTAGAGACCTATGACGGTGGTGTCGGTGTTTGGCTTCAGGGCAACTGGCAATAGTTTGAATTCAGGAAATGAAGCGGAATGAAGGGGAATTTTGATATCACTATCGTACTTATAAAATAGTGTTAACTGGAAGGGCATTAAGAGGAACATACAATACGATGATACAGACCTATTCACACACGATCTCCAGGAACTGATGAGCTAGTTTATTAACATACAATGAATGCATGCATTGGAAACGGGTTTGTGGATGCTCTCTTCCATCTTGCTAGAAACAGGTTGTTACATACGTGTAGGTTATGATGATATTTGTTTGTCCAGGTCACACATGATGGTATTTACTCACTGTTGATAGTTGTGAGGCTTGTAGTGTATCCGAAGTCGTCACACTTCAGCGTTGATGGTTTTGCTAACTTTCTATCACTACTAAAAACGCGGGTATGGGAAGTGCGTTGGTTTTGACAGATTTAATAAAGTGCTTCTTGTGTTCTCTCATACCGCTGGACTGGACATTGATTAAATTCATTATGAATCAAATAATGAGAACACGCATACTATTTTCTGCAAATATGCAGGCACAGAAAATCGAGCGGCGTTTGCATTGCTGCAACAAGTAACTATTGACAACAGAGTACCGTCCTCAAGGGCGCAACATGTTAACTTTTGATAGGTGTGGTGCCTTCTTCAGATCGACGATCGTCACAATATTGCTGAAATATTGCCGATTTGACGTTAAACAGTACCTCACTCACTCACTCAAATCTACGAGTAGACCGGAGTACAGGAGAGTGCCTGAAGAGATGTGACAACTGTTATCATGTAGTTTACAGACAAAATAACCTTTTTCCCAAGAACCATTTCAAACACTAACAATAAAAAACGCATCTTAAAACACGATCCAATAGAATAAACATCCAGTTTAGTCAATTATTTTGGAGTCCGCATCGATTAGGCTGTTCTTGTAATGGATGCATTCATGGTCTATTCCAGTGGCTTCAAGAGAGCTATCTGTCATCAAAATTGAGATCTAATGTCTGGTTGCGTGCCAAATGCAACGAACTCCCTTCGAGACAATCTCCAGTACTATAGGATCAGCAATAAACTGAATATAATCGGAAGTGGGGCTCGTATCGAGTATATTATCTACTTGAAACCCTAACCATTCTCATCATTGTCAAGTTCCTACACTGCTAGAGGAAACATCTGAATTGCCGCTGTTTTTTGTTTTAGTTTTTATATTCCAGGTTTGGTTCCTTGTTTGACTGTTTCAGTCCAAGGACGGATCCAGGATTTTTAAAAGGGAGGGGTCCAAAATATCAAAATCCTCTGATAATTTTACGGCCTACAACATACTACTTTTGGTTTTCAAAATGTCTGTGTGTCTGTGTGTGGACACCCCATTTGGACCCGCCCATGCTGTCAAGTGTTAAGTATTCATAATGATATTATTTGGCCCATGTTTTTAACTCTGAAATGATAGATTTTTGTTACCTGAAAGTTTGATCAATTTTATTCTTAAATACTTAAATATACTACTCAACTTTTGATAGGGATAAGAAAATGTGATTATATTTAACTACACACTTGACATTACGTCAATCAGTTTTGAGTATCATGGAAAGACAGAAATATCCCAATGAAAAGTGGAATAGTATATATATAATGAATTGCCTGCGGGGTGTATATCCTTATATATATATATATATATATATATATAAAGTAATAATTAAATAAGTGGAGTAAGATTGAACAGTTTTAATAGGCTAGCGCTTTCAACTCGTACCACGTACGAGTCTCATCAGGCCATAACTGAATAACGGACATGAAGTAGTAACATATAGTTACGTGACGTCATAACATTAGGAAACTATGACGTCACAATACCAAGGTGACAATGGACAAATAACTTACGCCTTTACATTTAACTTAGGCGAGTATTTATGAATGAAATGTTGCTCTTTTTGAAACAATGTAGGTTCATGATCAAAATTTAGCTTATATACTTGTAGGTATTGTGGTACGTGGTACGAGTTGAAAGCGCTGTGGTCAATCTTACTCCACTTATTTAATTATTACTATATTGTGCCTGAGAGTTAGAACTTTACTGTGCTTTATATATATATATATATATGGTAATATATTCGAACTATTACGAAATGAAAAAAATATCCTGATCTTGAACGCTGAACCGGAAGTATACAGTTCCCTCCCTTTATAAACACGTATCTCAAGCACACCCTGCTACCACTTCCCAGCTGTTGCAAAAGTAATTTGCATCTGAAAACATAATCTCATTCACGTTTTTTTTCTAATGATCGGTAGTATAATCGACTACTTATTTAACTGAATAATCAGAATACAGTTTGCATAAACAAACACGTTCAGTGTCTCCGACAAACGTCCTGCAGACCCGATAAGGTTCGAAGAAGTGTGTGCTTAAAATATCAAATTTCGAGCGGGCCAATTTGGAACTTCCATTACGCTGCGTTCACTGTAAACGAATAAATCACGGTGAAGCAACATTACAGTGGCTTGGGTCGAGAATAAATAGCAGTGTCAGAAGTGAATCGGTGGTCAACAGGATCTGTCACTGGTCTTACAGTCGGCGACATCTGAATGTCAGTGGTCAGTGTGTCTTGAAGACGTGTCATCAATCACTGCAGTTGTCATTGGTGGAGGAGACACAATGGTACAAATGATACGCGTTATTGTACCGGTGTTAAGGGAAATAGCACCCTATGGAATTCAAATCTATTCCCCTGTTAAAAAAATATGGGATTATTGTGACTTTTATACGTTTTAGAGAAAAATATGAATTTTGACATAATCCAACATTATGTTTGAACTAAAGATGCGACCTTTCAGTTGACATTACAAAATATCAAAATGTGTAATACCTTAATCTTTTTGGACATAAAAAAATGCTTGTACTTCGCTTCTCACGATGTAAGTTTGGCTCCTTCCACAGAGCACACTTTCTATGTAACCTCACCTCACCTGTGTGATTACCGTGTTCTCTGCTACTGGTGATCTTTATCCCATAATTTGTAATTCAGTGCCCCAGAGTAAATCACACGTCTTAGCCACGATTGCCTGTTCATATCAGTCACAATAGACGAATAACCCTTGGAAGTTATTTAAATTATTGTTAGTCTCACACAAACACAAGGCCCCATTGACCTGGCGTTCGACCAGCATTCGATATCACACCGGGAAAACACCAATATACTGTTTCTTTCCCACAAGATCTGCCCAGGAGCATGCCCCGAGAAGACAGTGCACAGTGCGACCCACCACGGATGATGAATACACTCGATGAGGGCTGCGTGGCTGGTGACTCGAGCCTTTAACGTGTATGTGGTTCCTCTAAGTTTGGTCCCACGGTATTCAGTTTGCAGGTAATCTGTACCTTCGCGCAGTGGGGTCCTTTGTTCGTCGTACATGACAAGGCAGCGTTCCTCGAGAAGAATGGGGATTCAGTTGTTACGCCTGGCTGACTTGACATGGCCTCTGGGTGTCATGGCGACGGTGACAGGGTCTGACTGACAGCTACAAGCCATTGTGCGAAGGCTGAGAACGCGGGCTACTGCTGGTGGGAGCTGAAGGGTGGTCGTACCTGAGGGGGAGGGGAGGGGTGGAGGTGGGGTAGAAGTGTTGGAGGGGGGGGGGGGGGGGGGGGGGTGGATAGGGTCGGGGTTGCTGGAGGGGCACTGGTGGGAAAAGGGGAAGTGACAATAGTGGAGAGAGGTTATACGCTGGTATCGTTCATAGAAGGGAGTCCTTTGTGATGTTGACCGATTTGGGAGGGGAGATTGTATGTCGTTACAGTAGACGCTGGTATGATATGTGTTAGTATGGTAGGGTAGACGCTGGTATGACGTGTTGAAATGGTAGGGACAATGATGTAATATGCGTTGATAGGGTAGACAATGATATGATGTGTATTTGTAGGGTAGATAATGATATGGTATAGCGTGGTATGGTAGACGCAGATATGATATGCCTTGGTATGGTAGACGCAGATATGATATGTGTTGGTATGGTAGACGCAGATATGATATGCGTTGGTAGAGTGGACAATGGTATGATATGCGTTGGTAGGGTGGACAATGGTATGATATGCGTTGGTAGGGTGAACAATGGTATTATATGCGTTGGTAGGGTGGACAATGGTTTGATATGCATTGGTAGGGTGGACAATGGTATGATATGCGTTGGTAGAGTGGACAATGGTATGATATGCGTTGGTAGGGCGGACAATGGTATGATATGCGTTGGTATGGTAGACAATGGTATTATATGCGTTGGTAGGGTGGACAATGGTATGATATGCGTTGGTATGGTAGACAATGGTATGATATGCGTTGGTAGGGTGGACAATGGTATGATATGCATTGGTAGGGGAGACAATGGTTTGATATGCATTGGTAGGGCGGACAATGGTTTGATATGCATTGGTAGGGTAGACAATGGTATGATGATGCGTCGGTATTGCATATGCTGGTATGATAGGGGAGAGATGCCGGGTGGTGCTTGGTAGTTTGATGCTTGGAGACAGCTGAGATGGAAGACGTTTGTATCTATGTATCAATCATAAGGCTGTTGGTTGAAAACCGCAAATGGAACTAAAACGGAAAAAGAAACATGACGTAAGGGTTGAGATTAGGAACGTGAACAAGGTTATAAGTAAGAAATTAATATATGAGGTCGGTCGGTTAATAATAAAAGTTGAGTGTAAACAGGATTGGACAAAAGTGATCCACTTTACGAGATGTACTTTTTGGAATGTAAAGACATTGAGAATGTTGTATGGCGGTGTAAAATATTGTTCAACAGTGTTTGTAACTGTATTACATTTTTTTTCTGTTGAGATTCAGTAGAAGTTCATTGAATTGTATTAGGACAATGATTAGTTGCCAGGAATGAAGTGCTGTTTAATGTAAGAAGTGGTGAGGAAGTTATTATATTTAGATGCTCGAATTATCTGTAAACTTCGGTAATAGCATGTATGGATGACAAGCGTTATAGAAACGTGGAATATTCTTTGATGTTCTTGTGACACTGGACTGATCTAGCACTGTGTGGAAAGTGCTGGAAGCTAGTCAGGCTATACAAGTGGAGCGGGCGCGTGCCTGTTTCATCTCTCATTTCATCTGGCATTAAATCAAGATCAGCTTTCGTGTGAAGATCACCTTTCACCCTTTAGTTCAACCTATCTCGGAAGCTTGACCACTGTTACGACGAGGTGATTATTATTCTTGTCATTGTCATTTCCACTGATCTCACACTTGCAACTGCCATTGGACACTAGTATGTACTACCACTTTATTGCACACTGTCATACTGTAATTGCTGTGATGTAATTTGTATTGTTTTGTAAACCATGTTAATTTTTTAATACAATTGATGTTTGTTGGTTTCACACGAAATTCTTTTATGTACAGATTTCTGGGTTAACATATTGTTTCAAGTTGAGAATCGACACGTAACAGATATTGTCGGCTCGTCCGGGATCGACGTTTAATATATCACAAATTATATGTCAAACTATTGAATAAATATTTTATTGTCTAATATTGGGTGAAACCAACAAACACTATGGATTTTAGTGTAGGAGAGTCTGCCAACCTTCTGTGCTCTCAAAAAATCCGAACTGGTCGAATTTGCCAAATATTACAAACTTGACACTATATCATGTAGGATTAATGCCGATGTCAGCAAAATTTTGAAAACCTACCTGGCTGAGGAAGAAATTTTGGTAGCTGATGCTTTGGCTTTGACTGAAGAAAAAAACTGATGTTTTAGCTTTAAAAAGATTAGAATTTAATAGAGAGAAATTGGCGAGATCTGTTTATCAGTATAAGGCTGAAGTTATGAAGGCTTATGAAGGCTTATGAATTGGTTCCTGAAGCTTACAGGCAAAAGTTTAGGTCTGCTAAGAAAAGGGATGGTTCTACTTTTGTGGAGTTTGCAGGGGTGAAGGACATTCTGTTTGACAGGTGGTGTACCTCCTTGGATGTCAATCGTGATTTTGAGGCAGTTGATTTAGCCGGAGGATTTTAAGCAGTGTGTGTCAACGGATATATCTTGGTGTGAAGAATGTGGATCAGTTACACATGGCTGCTACTCTGGTTGATGAGTAACCCACATTGTTAGCTTTAAGCAGTCAGGGTTTTAAAGGCTGGACCTCGCAGGGTTACACATCACAAAAGGGTAGTTCATCCCTTCCTAGGTCTAACAAGTCTGGTTCTGAGTTTGTTGACAAAAAGTCAAGTTCTTCAACAGTCGGATTTTCGTCAGAGCCTACATGTAGATAATGCCGCAAGACAGGGCATATCATTTCTGAGTGACGAATGACTTCTTTTGAAAGCGAGCTTTCTACCCCGAATGCTATTGTGAATGTCAGATCACAGCCTTCTTGTGGTTCGGCTAATGAGGAGGTAGCTGTTGTAGGCCAGTCATCAGAGTCTGTTGGTGTGAGAGAGGAGCACTTACCCTTTGTCAGTAGAGTTTTTGTGTCAGCAAAAGGTGATAGTTCAAATTTTAAGCCCATTATCGTCATGAGGGATACTGGTGCTCTGATTTTGGATGGTATTTTGCCACTTTCTGAGGAATAATCAGCGAACACTGAGGTTTTGTTGGAGGGTTTATGTGGTTTTACCAGTGCACCTCCCCATTTTGTGAATGTTGGTCAAGGTTGGCGTTGCAGAAACTTTACCTGTTAAAGGTGTAGACTTGCTCATAAGGAATGATTTGGCAGGAGGAAGATGTTTGGCTGGTCCTATTGTTTTTCTTGAGCCTAGCACTTCGGAAAGTACTGTAAATCTTGAAAAAGACATTCATTTGTTGTTGTTTTCTGTGAGAGAATCAGTTCAGGAGTCCCTAGGTTTTAGTCCTTTTGACCTTATCTTTGGCCATACTGTTATTGGACCTCTGAAACACTTGAAAGAGCATTGGCTTAATAACCGGTCTGAAATATGTTTGTTGGAGTATGTTTCATCATTTCGGGCAAGGCTTTCAAAAGCTTGTGAAGTTGCTAAGGATAGCTTGAAGGAATCCCAGGAAAGTTCAGTCCTGGCCATAAAGTCCTTGTGATCTTGCCAATCCCTGGTCAACCACTACGTGCAAGGTACCATGGTCTGTATGTTATTAACAGAAAAGTCAGTGATACTGACTGAGTTTTTCAAACACCAGACCGCGTAAAAAGTTTAAAAAGTATCATAAAAAAGAAATGACAGATGTACCTACTCAGTGTGTTGCCACTGTTTCACCTGTGGATATTGTATCAGATTGTGATACTGATGAGAATTGCGACTTTGTTAGGTTTGATGGCATTGTTGACTATGCTAGCCCTAAGCTAAACAATTCTGAAGTTTTAGCTAACTTGCATGCTAAGTAAGGTAAATTATCAAAAGTTGTGCCGTAAGATTGCCAAAATTCTGCCGTAAAAATCTCTTGCATTTAGACATTTCAAGACAAAAACTATGCAAATACATATGCATAGTGTCTGGTGTTAATTCAGGGTTAGATGTAAACATAGTTTATGTAGTCGTATTACCACAAGAACATTAAGAAGAGAGAATCATATATCTTAAATTTCGTTTTATTGTAGGATTCAGATTTTGTTTGAATCGCATGTTAAACGTTTGGGCATCATTCGATTGCAAAATTCGATAGATAAAAGTGAAGTAATTTAAATTAGTATATTGTTTGATACAAAAAAGCAAATTCCGCGATTTCTGCATTTCTGCAAATATTTCTGCAATTTCGAATCTTGATTGGGTAAAAGGGGGATAGGACGGCATACAGGCAAAGGATAAGAGATGGGATACTGTATAATCGAGACAGGGATAGGGCGGGATAAGGCAATGGATAGAAGGTGGTGTACTATATTACTGATTTAGAGATAGGACGATATACAGGCAATGGATAAGAGGCGGGATACTGTAATACTGATTTAGAGATAGGACGATATACAGGCAATGGATAAGAGGCGAGGTACTGTATTACTGATTTAGGGATAGGAGGATACACAGGCAATGGATAAGAGGCGGGCTACTGTGTTACTGATTTAGGGATAGGAAGATATACAGGTAATGGATAAGAGGCGGGATACTGTATTACTGATTTAGAGATAGGACGATATACAGGCAATGGATAACAGGCGGGGTACTCTATTACTGTTTTAGGGATAGGACGGGTTAAGGCAGTGGATAAGAGTCTTCGTAAGGCCGTGTTTTATCGGCGGGAAGGGTAATATTCATCACATGCTATTATCTCGCCATGAGGGCATTAGGAGTTTGTGTACTACAGGCAGATGTGGGCAGAGAAGAAGCCTAACTTGACGGAAGTGATGAATTATTCATTGGTACGTTGTTTTGAAGTTTACGAAGGCTTAAAGGAAGAGACGCTGCCATTGATTGCCCATTGACGGTAACGAGGTGCTGTGGGCGTTGGCGGGGAACGGAAAGTGCCTTTGAAAACATGGATGACGTGCAGGTAGAGTCCAGTAGAAATGGTCCGTGAAGATGAGGGCGTATTTTATGGGGTCATGTCAAATAACCTTGACCCTTATTGTTGCTATCGATAGAGGTGAAAATAGCAACTGAGGGATAAACGCCGTAATTATTATTTAAGATTATTAAAAAAGTAATGTATGTGCTGTTTATAGATTGTCAGTGGTGTTAAATATGAGAAGACTACAAGAAGATCCGGAACACATTATTGTCGTGTACAAATGTGATATCATGCGACATTTTCTAATCGATTAAATGGTAGTATTACATCGATTCGGACCACATTGATACATTCATAATCAGGGCACATTGTTTACACCGAATCAGCCCTGACCGAGCATATTTATAATGCATCAGTTAACATTGACATTTTAGGGGAACATGTAAAATACAATGTCGATATTGCTTAGTGTGAAATGTAGTGTTCGAGGACGATATCAGGTTACTGTAAACATCTTTTTAGGTAAAACGTATGTCATAAGCAGCTCGCTACTGCTTGATTTGTCGAACTCGAACTGAGAGGACAGTTTGAGATTGTGGCGTCGAATACGAACTCGTGCATCTCGAACGGAGTGAATTCTGTTTTTTGGAACAGTACATTTCGGAAATGTAGAACTCAATCCGGGGACCTCGTTGGTCCAGTGCCAAAGGCTCCGCAATTCTTAAATACCTGTCCTTCTGGGTTTCACCGAAGTGGTAAACGTTCTGCCTCGCTCTGGGCTCTCGTCCCACATTAGTGAGTGAGTGAATATGGTTTTACGCCGCTTTTAGCAATATTCCAGCAATATCACGGCGGGGGACACCAGAAATGGGCTTCACACATTGTACCCATGTCGGGAATCGAACCCGGGTCTTCGGCGTGACGAGCGAACGCTTTAACCACTAGGCTACCCGACCGTCCCCGTCCCACATTAAGCAGACGCGCAGTGATATAAGTGGAATACTTTTCAAAGCGGCGTTAAAGTGGACCCACTCGCTTTTTGTTACACTCATGTTATCGATACTGACTGCAGACCGGAACTGAGTCCATTTTATTAATAAATAAGATTGAATTTATTTCTCCCAGTACTTTTAACAAATAAAGAAACAAAATGGAATAAAAAAAAAATATATTAATCTTTTATAAGCAGTACAATTCGAGATGCCATAATTCATAATCTTTCGACATGTGAGCGTATCACATGCAGCTGAATGTTAATTTACCGCACACGTGGCACTATCATATAATATTTACTGTCAACAAACAGTTGAATGTATCTTTTTGTACAAACAACTGATGGCTCACCAGCAATGAATAAATTCATCAATTTCACTTAATATTCGGATACATAAATTGTTTTTTTTATTTGTCAGGGAGATTGTGAGTGTGGCTCGTCGGCTAGACAAGCCCGGTAAACAACACGGGTTGTACCAACTCCGACATATTGCAAGCAAATGAAGTGTACGTCGAACCCCTATACATATTGATGTAACGGCGTCAGGAGCGTCCATTTCACCTACCGTTGTCATGACAACACGAACGCTGATGATAATAGCGCGCGATGTAGTTACAGAAGTAACAGCTAAATGATCGATGTTTATCGGAAGAATGGTAATATTGAAATGGAGAATGGTCGATTTTCATAACATTTGAAACTAGACTGGAGTCCATTTGGATTGAAGCGGTAAAGGCAGAAATAATCTGTATGTGTTGTAAACGACGCATGGCATCAGACGTGTAATGGACTGAATCTATACACATCCAGTTGTTTACCAACAACATGGGCTGTGGGGGTAGCTTAGTGGTTAAAACTCTCTCACGTCATGCCGAAGACCCGTGTTCGATTCCTATCAGGGGCAGAATATATGGAGACCATTTCTGGTGTCCCCCCGCCGTGATAACGCTGGAACTATATGTAAGGCGGCGTTAAACCATACTCACTCACTCATCAATAAAAACACATCATTGTTACATTGTTCAGGTAAAAACCAACATGCCACATTGGCACGGTATGCCAAATGGTCTATGATGCTACAATTCACTATGCAAAGTTGTGTCCCTTAGACGTGCCAGGATCCGATGACAGAGGGTTCGACTCTAAGATATGTCTTCATTATATTTATAATATTTTGTTAGCCCTTAACCTGAGCATGTGGGTTTCTCCAAGTTGTCAGGGCCACGGGTGGCCCAGTCGTCTAAAGCGCCGCAATTCGGTGTGCAGAGTTGCGTCCATTAGGCACGCCAGAAACATAAGATTGTAGGTTCAAATCCAGGTTCCCCCAATTATGTTTCTAGGTTTGTAATTATTGTATTCGGGACTACTTTTATGCACAACTGCCCAAGGACACAACTGCCCATTTACTCAACGAAACTTCGTCGGGCTGTTGATTATTTTACTCGTGCATGTAGTCTTGTTTTAGGAATGTGTCACACCCGTTTTGTTGGGACACCGTTTCATGGCTGGACAGCACCACATGAGATAGCCTAGTGGTTAAAGAGTTCGCTTGTCACGATGAAGTCCCGGGTTCCATTCCCCACATGGTAACAGCATGTGCGGGGGGCACGGGTGGCCCAGTCGTCTAAGGCGTCGCGATTCGCTGTGCAGAGTTGCGTCCCTTGGGCACGCCAGAAATCTATGATTGTGGGTTCGAATCCCGGTTCGCACCGATTATGTTTCTAAGTTTGTCCGCACCATACCCGTGCTTGTGGGTTTCACCGAAGTGGTAAACGTCTGAGACCTGCATCACTTCCGGCTTTCCTCCCACATTAAACTGACACGCCGTGATATAACTGGAATACTGTTAAAAGCGGCGTTAGACCCAACTCACTCACTCACTACAGCATGTGCAGCCAATTTCTGGTGTTCTCCGCCGTGATACTGCTCGAACAGTGCTAAAAGTGCGTAGACCACACTCACATTCTACCTGTATTCGTGGGCCTCACCACGTGGGAGTGTGTAGGACTGCATCGCTTCGGGCCTTCCCCCCACGAAGCTGACACGCCGACATTACTGAAATAATGTTGAAAGCATTAAGTCATCAAACTCACTCACTCACTCACTAATGTAACAGATACTCGAGTATACCTTCCCATAAGACTTGACAGTGGCGGTGGGTTAGTCTACTGGTTAAAGCGTTCGCTCGTCACGCCGAAGACCGGGGTTCGATTCCCGACATGGGTACAATGTGTGAAGCCCTGGTGTCCCCCGTGATATTGCTGGAATATTGCTAAAAGCGGCGTAAAACCACACTCACTCACTCCACAACAAAATATTCACTATGACGTAATTACTTCTATGTGAGGCTAAGAACTTATCAATCTCTAGAAGTGAGAGTGATTATTGTTTTACGCCGTATCAGACCTTTTGAAGCTATTTACAGCGAGCGAGCTACTTCTAGGAACATGTAAACATATCGTCATGGAACTCACTAATATTACAATAGAAACACAACACTCCCGCGTCTGTTGAACGCAACCATTGAGCTTGTCTGGCCATCAGCTCGCCGTCCGTCGTGCCCGCGGTTGGTATATTTAGACAGGTTCTTGTCTTAGCTTGACAAGGGATTTACACGGCACGCGATATGAACCAACTCAGACGTATTGACTCAAGTATACACAGATGGGAAGCGTCTCTTCATATATACCTCCACGTGTTATTACCGTTGTGGACAGTGAATGACCCGGAATGACTATTGTATGATATTGTATATAATGGTATGACTTCTATATCATATAATAATCTGCAGTGTGATAGATCTGTGGTAAAAGCAAAGCAAGATTCAATGTTTAGGCATCACGCCTCAAATGCAAGTATATGTAGAATCATGACGCATGCATACTCAGACAAGAGATCATGTTGTAGCCTCGCGGTTTTGATTCAACACAAAATTAGCAACTGGCGTTGTAAAATGCCAGTATAGTCTGAATCAAACATTTCGTATGTTTGACTGCCATCAGTATCTGGCGTGAAGTATTGGACACGTTGTGAAGTGTTCGCAGGTCATCACATGTGATCTTCATTTTCAGATGAAAGTTAATCCGAAATTTGACACTTTATGTATAGTTAGTCATCATATAGCCATCGGTGTCTGCCAGTTACAGGGACATTCTCGCGATCTCGACCTTTGGAAACAAGGTAAATATGCCCAAAACACGAGAATGCGAGATCACGAGAATGTCCCTGTAACTGGCAGTATTCCATAGTCACGTCTAAAGTGGGTGCACAGCAATTGGTCTACAAGCGTGTTAAAATACAGGCGTTCATCCCATATGTTCATCCTAGCTCTCGATAGATTTTAATAGTGATGTTTACACCTGTCTGGTACCAGTACAATACTTGACATTCTGAGTAAGTTCGCGATGAAATACGTTGAATTGATGGATACGCGGGATGGCCTAATAAAAATGCGACCCTTAAAGATCGGGGTAGAATTGGTCTTCAGCAACCCATGCTTGCCGTAAAAGGCGACTATGCTTGACGTAAAAGACGACTAACAGGATCGGGTGGTCAGACTCGCTGACTTGGTTGATGCATGTCATCGTATCTCAATTGCGTGGATCGATGCTTATGATGTCAATCACTGGATTGACTGGTCCAGACTCGATTATTTACAGACCGCCGTCGTATAGCTGGGATATTGCTGAGTGTGGCGTTAAATAAAAAAACAACAACATGTGTTCTGCTCCTCCTTCCATAGCAACAATGCGTGATAGCCCAAAGAATATTCTGTCTCCAACAAAAGCACTCCATCTCCAGAATATAATATGGCTGCCCCTAAGGTTTTTTAATTAATGCTGAAACAGGAACTCGTGTGGTTCTATCACACTTCCACTACCTCCGTGGTCTAGTGGTAGAGCGTCCGCCCGGAGAGCGGAAGGTCCTGGGTTCGATCCCCGGCCGCGTCATACCAAAAGACGTTAAAAGATGGTACTTGTTGTTACCCTGTCTGGCGCTCGGCATTAAGGGGCTAAAACAAGGACTGGTCGGCTCGGAGTCAGTATACTGTGTCTGAGTGGGGTATTCATGTTAAACTGCGGCATGGTATCTCAGTGGGCTAGCACTATAAATCGGCATCAGTCCGGACTAGTACAAGCAGCCACACAAACACACACACGTACACGTGCATGCACGTCGCTATATAAGTGCAACAATCTTGGACGCGACGTTAATCCCCATTTCACCTCAACCTCACCTATCACACTTCTCTTATGATTTGATCAGGACATACAACTGGCGAGGTAACCCTAACCCTAACCCTACCTGCATGCACTGTTCTGCATTAATATTTAACTGATATAGCCTTGTCAATATACTGACTGCACTTCATCTTTCTTTTAGCCGCACGTGTGTTGGTGTAAATGTTTTATTTATGTGTTTTAAATAATGAAATAATTTTTAATAACATTACAGAAGATAGACCCAACTTGTTCATGTCATGAAGTCATCATTTAGTTGAGTATACCGCGGTACTATACAAACTGAACAAAACAAGGTTAGTGAGTGAGTGAGTGAATATGGTTTTACGCCGCTTTTAGCAATATTCCAGCAATATCACGGCGGGGGACACCAGAAATGGGCTTCACATATTGTACCCATGTCGGAAATCGAACCCGGGTCTTCGGCGTGACGAGCGAACGCTTTAACCACTAGGCTACCCGACCGCCCCAAAACAAGGTTAGGGGTCATGAGTATTTTTGTGGTTTTTTTTTGTAGTGAAGACTGAGCACACAATTTCATAAACATATGTCCAAAAATATGCAAGATCACTAACTTTTTTTGTGGGTTCGAATCCCGGTTCGCCCAAATTATGTTTCTAAGTTTGTCAGCACCATACCCGGGCTCGTGGGTTTCACCGAAGTGGTAAACGTCTGAGACCTGCATCACTTCGGGCTTTCCTCCCACATTAAGCTGACACGCCGCGATATAACTGGAATACTGTTAAAAGCGGCGTTAACACTCACCCACTCACTCACAACTGATAAATTATCAGTTGTCACGAAAGATATATTTAATGGTGTATACAGCGGTATTGCTTCAATAAGACAGCATTGTTTACAGTATTAGTTCAGGCAGTGGGCGATCGGATAACCTAGTGATTTAATCGTTAAACCCGGGTTCGATTCTCGCCGTGATATTGCTGGAATATTGCTAAAAGCGGCGTAAAACCCATACTCCCTCACTCACTTAGGCAGTATATATACATTGTATGGTGTTGGTTAGCCTCTCACACTAGACTGTTCCAATTGTCAAATTGTTCAATGTGTTAAGTTCTCACACTTTTAGTCGTTTTACGCTAATACATCCAAAGTGGTGTTGTCACGGTTCATTCACTGGTGCGACAGCTGATTTGAAGTATTGTACCCAGAGGCATGAGAACGTTCACCTACAGGGCACTTTGCCTTCACGAGTACACTCACTGCCTGCACAAACTGGGGTGGTAGCTCATGTACATTTGGGGGAGTGCAACCATCAGTGGATAATGGATCACTCCAAATATGAATAATGTATACATCGATATCGCAGGCTCGTATGCAGGGTGTGAATTATGTTTCGTTATATTCATAATTGTAATTCGTGGCACTGATAATCGGCTCGTTGAATAACAAATGTTTTTATGTTTTTCTTGTTTTCCAAATTTTGCGCAATATTAAGCAGTATTCATGCTTGGCCTATTCAATGCTAAGCCGATACCTCATCATTTCCGGAGTTGTGCTTTGTTGTTTTCGACAAAAAATGTTTCTTTCATATTTTAAACGTAAAACAAGCCCATGGCTTGCAGAATTCCTGCCGAATCTTAAAGACGCAGCCCCAGAATATTTACAAAAAATGACAAATACGTTAACAGACAAAGAGAACAGGGGAGTTTGGAGGGAATCACTTTCGTATAAAGAACATGTCGTGTTTTGGTCTTTTAGTTACAGGAAAACCTACTTGGTCCGTTTACAAAATCGATGAGATGTTTATGTTGATGGTGAACGTATTTGATAATATTTTTGTAAACAAAACTAGAAATGAATGCATCCTGTCACAACAACAACAACTTCGAAAGAAAACAACACAGAAGATTCAATGTTTTAGTGAAATAAGTTTGGAAATATTTAAAACAAGCACATATTACACTTTGCAATAGGTTTGATAAACCAAAATATAAAACTGGCAAGTTTTTCCAACGCACATTGTCACCCCATCAACCAGACCACCTCAGTGGGCTATGCCGCTAATGTTGTTTATTATGTAACAGTCTCGCAAAGATGTTTACCTCGGGTTGGATCTCAGAAACCTTATATTACCCCCGTCTCACCTGAATGTATACAGCCAAATGTTTATATATCGACGTCTGAATGAAGTACAAACACAAACGTTTAACTATGTTGACAAGCCACACCGTATTGCGAGTGCTGGGACACCAACCTACCCCCCCCCCCCCCAGGCCATGATGGTTGGGAAATAGCGTTGATTGATGTTTGCACCCGGGCGTCCACACCTGGTCCAGAAGGTGTGAGGGGCCGCTAGGTGCCTTGCCCCGTGGTACTGGTCCAGAGCGTATTGTGTTCGGGTTGCATATGGAGTAATGGGAAGTTTGTTTTGAAACCTCGTCAGAGTTATACTGTTACAGTGTCGCTATCATGCACGTCCTACTGTATGTTGAATATATATAGCCTTCAGCCAAGCATGTTATACTGTGTATTGAATATAGACTTCAGCCTGGCATGTCATACTGTGTGTTGAATATAGTGAGTGAGTGAGTATGGTTTTACGCCGCTTTTAGCAATATTCCAGCAATATCACGGCGGGGGACACCAGGAATGGGCTTCACACATTGTACCCATGTCAGGAATCGAACCTGGGTCTTCGGCTTGACGAGCGAACGCTTTAACCACTAGGCTACCCGACCGCCCCGTGTTGAATATAGACTTCAGCCTGGCATGTCATACTGTGTGTTGAATATAGACTTCAGCCTGGCATGTCATACTGTGTGTTGAATATAAACTTCAGCCAGGCATGTCATAATGTGTGTTGAATATAGACTTCAGTGTGATGACTTGATGGCTTGATGACCTGATGGCTTGATGACTTGAAGACTTGATGGCCTGATGACTTGAAGACTTGATGGCCTGATGGCTTATTGATTTGATAGCCTGATGACTTGATGACTTCATGGCCCGATGGCTTGATGGCTTGAAGACCTGATGGCCTGATGGCTTGATGATTTGATAGCTCGATGGCTTGATTATTTGGTGGCTTGATGACCCGATGGCTTGATGGCTTGATGGCTTGAGGACTTGATGGCTTGATGACTTGATGGCTTGATGGCTTGAGGACTTGATGACATGATGGCTTAATGGCTTGATGACATGATGACTCGATGCCTGATGGTCTGTTGACCAGTTGACGTGATGTTTTGATGGCCTGATGGACTAATGACCAGTTCCACTCTAGTTGTGAACTTTGTAGTTCAAACCAATTAAGACATTGGTTCATTAATTGCCAGATAGACACACATCAAGGAATTATATATTTTCACAACTTGAATTCAACTAGCTTGGCCTGCAGATTGGTCCGGGTCCAGTCTCCCATTAACCCTCTCTTGTAAACCTCTCTGTCCTTCCCACTGCTCCAGACTGATCTACGTCTAGAAACGTTGAACAGCAAAGAATCAAACGAGGCGAATAGTGGACCGACCATTTGATATCCTGCTAGGCAGCCTGGGATTATATCGAAAGAGCTGTAATTGTCCCCGGAAATGCTTTGAAAAATAATTATGCTTCAGAGTACTGAAAAGAAAGAAAATGCATAAAAATACATTGTTCCAATGTGCTTTTATTTTTGGGGATTTAGGTTATAAAGTTTTTATTAAAAAAAACACCCATTTGGTTTTGCAGCTTCAACTGCAATAATATCTAGTCACTACACAAAATCTCTCTCCCCCCCCCCCCCCCCCCCCCCCCCAATAATATAAAATGGTCGGTACATGGGAATATGATCTTAACAGACTCGTTCTCCTTACAAAACCTTTTATAAATATCTTAAACGGTGAGGTATTTAAATATTACAATGACTCACCATGAGCTATTTCCTGGTGGTGTATTGAGTAATAATCACCCTCAGATTTATACAAGGCTTAAACGCACCGACTTACCTTCTACAGGAAATCTCTATGCACATCATAATCCAACAGGTTGTGACCTGAAACCTCTGTGCACATCATAACCCAACAGGTTGTAGGTAGAAACAGGCAACTGTAATAATTATCTGTGCGAAGCATACGTGCTGTAAACACTAATGTGTTCAGTAAAACACTGGAAAAGGAAAATAAAAACATGACTGTAATACTGTTCCATGGGGCGTTGAAAACCCAGCTCATTTCAGTCACTACCAGCGAAGGTATTAGGACTTTTCACGATAAAGGAAATCATCCTCGCAGACACTGCTTCGTCTCTGCTGTCGCTACTGCTTCTGCTCTGCTGCTACTCTGCTGCTGCTACTGTTTCTTCTCTGCTGCCGCTACTGCTTCTACTCTGCTGCTGCAACTGTTTCTTCTCTGCTGCCGCTACTGCTTCTGCTCTGCTGCCACTGTTTCTTCTCTGCTGCTGCTACTGTTTCTTCTCTGCTGCTGCTACTGCTTCTACTCTGCTGCCGCTACTGCTTCTACTCTGCTGCTACTACTGTTTCTTCTCTGCTGCCGCTACTGCTTCTGCTCTGCAGCCACTGTTTCTTCTCTGCTGCCGCTACTGCTTCTTCACTGCTGCTGCTACTGCTTCTTCTCTGCTGCCTCTACTGCTTTTTCTCTGCTGTTGCTACTGTTTCTTCTCTGCTGCCGCTACTGCTTCTACTCTGCTGCTGCTACTGCTGCGTCTCTGCTGCCGCTACTGCCTCTGCACTGCTGCCGCTACTGCTTCTACTCTGCTGCTGCTACTGCTTCGTCTCTGCTGCTGCTACTGCTTCTACTTTGCTGCCGCTACTGCTTCTGCTCTGCTGGTGCTACTGCTTCTACTCTGCTGCTGCTACTACTTCTGCTACTCTGCTGCCGCTACTGCTTCCTTTCTGCTGCCGCTACTGCTTTTACTCTGCTGCCGCTACTGCTTCTACTCTGCTGCCGCTACTCCTTCTTCTCTGCTTCGGCTACTGCTTCTTCTCTGCTGCTGCTACTGCTTCTTTTCTGCTGCCGCTACTGCTTCTGCTCTGCTGCTACTGCTTTTACTCTGCTGCCTCTACTGCTTCTGCTCTGCTGCCGCAACTGCTTTTACTCTGTTGCTGCTACTGCTTCTACACTGCTGCTGCTACTGCTTCCTCTCTGCTGCCGCTACTTCCTTTACGCCGCTGCTGCTGCTTTTACCCTGCTGCTGCTACTGCTTCGTCTCTGCTGCTGCTTCTGCTTCTGCTCTGCTGTTGCTACTACTTCTACTCTGCTGCTGCTACTGCTTCGTCTCTGCTGCTGCTACTGCTTCTACTTTGCTGCTGCTACTTGTTCTTCTCTGCTGCTTCTTCTCTGCTGTTGCTACTGTTTCTTTTCTGCTTCTTCTACACTGCTGCTGCTACTGCTTCCTCTCTGCTGCCGCTACTTCCTTTACGCCGCTGCTGCTGCTTTTACCCTGCTGCTGCTACTGCTTCGTCTCTGCTGCTGCTTCTGCTTCTGCTCTGCTGTTGCTACTACTTCTACTCTGCTGCTGCTACTGCTTCGTCTCTGCTGCCGCTACTGCTTCTGCTCTGCTGCTTCTACTGCTACTCTGCTGCCACTACTGCTTCTTCTCTGCTGCCGCTACTGCTTTTACTCTGCTGCCGCTTCTGCTTCTACTCTGCTGCCGCTACTGCTTCTTGTCTTCTGCGGCTACTGCTTCTGCTGCTGCTACTGCTTCTACTCTGCTGCTGCTACTGCTTCTTTTCTGCTGCCGCTACTGCTTCTGCTATGCTGCTACTGCTTTTACTCTGCTGCCTCTACTGCTTCTGCTCTGCTGCCGCAACTGCTTTTACTGTGCTGCTGCTACTGCTTCTACACTGCTACCTCTACTGCTTCTTCTCTGCCGCCGCTACTGCTTCTGCTCTGCTGCTGCTGCTGCTATTCCTTCTCTTCTGTCGCTACTGTTTTTACTCTGCTGCTGCTACTACCTACTACCACTACCACCACCACTACTCCTACTACTACCACCACCACCAGCCACCAACCAACCACTGTCTGATCGTCAGATGAGATACAGAGGACATTCGTCAAGATACCCATGTGTCCACTTAGTTCACAATCATACTCTAATGATCATGTGACCGCCTCCGTGGTCTAGTGGACAGAGCGCCTGCCCGGAGAGTGGAAATGTCTGTGGTTCGATCCCCTGCTGCGTCATACCAGAATTGGCACGCGTAGTCACCCTGCGTGACGTTCGGCAGTTAGAGGATAAAACAAGGACTCGTCGTCTCGAAGTCTGTACACAATGTGCATGCACGTCACTGTAGAAGTGCAATAATCTTCAACAAGACTTTAAACTCCATTGTTTCTTCATTTCCTTATCACGACCAGCCAACAAGAGAGCTGCATTAAAACCTGCCCAATTGGTCCTCAGTATCTATTGCCAAATACGATCCTTTGTACGTCCGCTCCATCCTCGTGAATGTAGGGTAATATCGAAGTCGTAAACGTCTACAATCCCCCATCCACACTGAGATTAGTGAATGAGTAAAATTTTGGTTTAAGCAATATTCCAGCAATATCATGGTCTTCATTGTACCCGTTAGGCTATCCCACCGCCCTGACCAAACTACATCTCGTTCAAAGCAGCGTTTACTTATACCAGTTACACATAGGAAGGACTTACCCTGGGCCCGTACTCCGTAAAGAGTGAGTGAATATGGTTTTACGCCGCTTTTAGCAATATTCCAGCAATATCACGGCGGGGTTTTACGCCGCTTTTAGCAATATTCCAGCAATATCACGGCGGGGGACACCAGAAATGGGCTTCACACATTGTACCCATGTCGGGAATCGAACCCGGGTCTTCGGCGTGACGAGCGAACGCTTTAACCACTAGGCTACCCGACCGCCCCAACTCCGTAAAGAAACACCGGGGTAGCTGCCCTCACGGGAAAGACCAACTATCGGTTCGAGATTGCAGACTAACGGAAAATCAACCAACTTCTCCCTTACATTCTTACTATATCAGTTACACGATAGTGGTTAAAGCGTTCGCCCGTCACGCCGAAGACCCGGGTTCGAATCCCGACATGGGTACAATGTGTGAAGCCCATTTCTGGTGTCCCCCGCCGTGATATTGCTGGAATATTGCTAAAAGCGGCGTAAAACCGTACTCACTCACTCACTTTAATGAAATAGAAATTCAAATTGACAAACAAAGAACAGTAATTTAGCAGCGGTAAGTGTATTCGGCGTCACGGCAGTCGTCACTTGTTTGTAAATATAACGGTCATTCGGTTGCGAGTTCAACTGCAAGCATGGTTGGGGCCACCTATCACAGTTGGGAGTTTTGACTGGTGGCAGCGATAGTATAGAGAGCTCCGCGAACGGGCTATCACTGTGAGGAGCCTGACACGGCAAGTGAGTGAGTTATTTTACCCCCAGTCGTTAGTCCAGCCATGTCACGACAGCCTGTTACCATGGCCCCCGAGTGACTGACCCAATCTATCGGGATACGAGGACACGCATTCAACCAAGTCCAAGAGCCTGACTGTCTGATCATCTTTGGTCGGTTATTAGACAAAGATGAGACACCGCGTCCCCTTATGCCCCGGAATCCCTTCGGCGCGGAGAGGACTTTACGCAGCATCCTTCTCGGACATCATCAACACACGGGACCCCTGACCTCGGATCCTACATGTTTTTGTTTCTTGAACGTTGACAGTGAGTCTTTAAACTAGTCGTGGAACAACAATGCGCGAGCGAGGTCCATTGCTATCGATTGCGCTAACAATCCTCTCCGACCTGGGAGGCGGAACAGCATTGATGAATATACACGCTGCTTCTTTCATAAATATTTTATACATAATATTAAATGTATCCCCAGTTGTCACAAATGTAATCAACATCCTACAGCTATAAACCAACTCGGATGATGGAGTCTACATCAACCACCTGTTCTCAACCATTCGTTTGTTGAAGTTTGTAAAACAGACAGATGGTACTATGTACAACACCCGGTTAGATTAAATTAAACATTTAAAGCCACGGCGTGTTGATTCATTTTGTTCGTCGGAATCACATCTTAGTTTTTTTATTTTGTATGTGGTACTTTATTTTTTGGTTAAAATTGTCATACCAAGGAGCCAGGGATGAAGTCTATAAATAGAACTGCCTAGGTTCTGAAAATGGGAAGCCCTACCTACTCATTATTATCTTCTCATTGGTAATGTGTCGTTGAGGATAGGACCGCTTCCTTGGTCTAGTGGTATGGCGCCCGCCCGGAGAGCGGAATGTCCATGGTTCGATCCCCTGTCGCGTCATACCAAAAGACGTTAAAAGATGGTACTTGATGTTACCCTGGCGCTCGGCATTAAGAGGCTAAAACAAGGACTGGTCGGCCCGGAGTCAGTAATACTGTGCCTGAGTGGGGTATTCATGTTATCTGAAATACCGTGCTGCAGTTTTACTTGAATACCCATTCAAGTAAAACTGCAGCACGGTACCTCAGTGTGCTGGCACAACAAAGTCGACATTAGTCCGGACTAGTACAAACAGCAACACCAATACACGTACATGCGCGTCGCTATATAAGTGCAATAATCTTGGACGCGACCTCGTTGAGTATAGCTGGGTCAATAGAGACTTTAGATCAGTATCAAAATAAGTTAAAAAATAAGTTAAAAAATAACATAATAAAACACACGTCAGCCAACTCCCCACAATTTCCCGAACCTTCGACTTCCCAAAACATGAATTAGTTTTTTTTGTTTCGTCTGTATGTATCTTATATTATGTTGTTTTTTCGATTTACAAATAGAAATGTATTGATTAACGAGTTACAATAGGAATACGCAACGATCGGAACGTACAAGTGATGAATAATATCTCTGTTTAACGCTTTGGCTTTCTGTATGCATACATGCATATTCATAAAGCGTTCATATTGTGCATGCTCGAAATGGTAAAAACAAGAGCAGTACAGCTTAATGATATGTGCACCTGCGTTTCCGTGACGGTTGTATTTGGAATAGATTATCATAAGAATTGTTTGATTATAATGGGTATTCTGAGGAAGGAGACAGCAGGTTTCCATGTTGCCTGTTTATTGAGACATTGCCAAATTGGTGATGTTATGAAACCATCGATGTTATATTGATATTTGTGTTAAAATGGAAACATTCAGACCGGGCATGTTTTGAACAATTGCCTTCACGCAGCCATTGAATACGCAACAATACATGACAGTATTGGTGATGTAAATCTTGATTCATAAAAATTTCCCGGTTTTGTGAGATTGCTTGACTTTGCGTTATTCCGTAGACGTATATACAATCAATATAGTACACTACTTTGTGGTGTAAATTTATCAATACATGCCGCCATCATTCGTCACCACTCGCCCCTTTCCGTAACCTGCAAGAAGACTCGTCCCCCTATCGATGAATGTTATGTGCGAAAATACGACAAACCAATCAGAATGCGCGTATGATTTCAAGTTCTTCGTCAAAGAATCCCTCAGAAATAATTTTTGATTTTACATATGTCTTGCATCTAAAAATATACCCAAGACACAGTTAAATGTGTTCAGTCATACTGTATAATTCCGCATATCCCGATGTGCTTTAAATTGCATTTGAAGTATATATTATATATGGGGAAATATATGTGAACCATTACACAACGGGTAGACAACTGTTTTAGGTATGCCCGTTTGCGCTAAGACGGAACCCGGTCGCAAAAATGGCCACGAGAGGGGCACGAGTCGCTATTCGGCTTGTCCCGGAATAACACGAGTTGGTCACGAATGATGCCGCCATATGTCACACACGTTATCAGCATGACCCACTCTCAAGGCAACAAAACCATTTACAACTTCGCGTAATCAACATTCACCAATACGAACAGAATGGTCAATTTTCAACGCGTCAAAATCTATCGAAACGACCCTCACAATGTAGGTCAAGTACCCAATACCAGTGTGACACATTATAAAGTGAATAAAATTATTGTTACACACGTAACGGATGTCTTGTAAAACAAAGTAACAGAAGTAAACCCTATTGAAAGGTAACATATTATACTCTGCAAAATAAGAAACGCAAAAGTGATTTTTAGATGTATGTTTTATATATCATATTCATATAATCAACAGATTGTAATCGATTGTTCAAAATTGGCAGACATCATAATCATTGACCCATATGGCACATATTGAACAGTAGATCTTCAAGGTGAAGGTCATCTGTTTTAAATATTTTGTATGTCCGCCATTAGAGTCCAAAACTGACTGGCATCGTCGTCCTATGGAAGCAATCAGATTCCGAATTGTGGAATGTTCATCCACTCGGCCTGCAGAACTTGTGCCAAATGTCGGAGGTTCTGTGGTTGTTGCTGACATGCTCGCAGTCGTTGATCCAGTGCATCCCATAAAATTCGACTGGGTTTAAATCTGGAGACCTGGAGGGCCATGGCAGGACCTAGCCAGAGAAACAACAAGTACAATCTTTTCACGTCTTTTGGTATGACGCGGCCGGGGATCGAACCTCGGACCTTCCGCTCTCCGGGCGGACACTCTACCATTAGACCACGGAGGCGTCCTTTTAGTGTCGGAGTGTCGCTTCCCACATCATCGCACTACCACCACCAAATCATTTTATTTCCTGCATGTAGTTTCGTGCACAACGTTCCCCGCGACGTCTGTAAACACGACGTCTACCACCCAAACGTGTCTCCATCGCTGTTGTGGCCATATACATTGGACCTTGATGTAGGTCCGTCAAAATCACACCTCGAACTGGTCGTCTAGCGCAAAAAACATCAGCGCGAAAACGGTTCCTCACTCTCTGGGCTTATATCCTACTATATATTTTAGAGGTGGTCGTGATGGGTCTATCACGTGAATGACGTAACCGTTTGAATCTGTCCTGTGCTGATACGTGGTCGATACGTGGTCGACCGAATCTGGGAAGGACAGACACACACAGACAGACACGGAGACACACACAAACACTCACAGACACACACAGACACACACACTCAAACAGACAGACAGACAAAGACACACAGACACAGAAAGACATGGACACAACCGCCTCCGTGGTCTAGTGGTAGAGCGTCCATCCGGAGAGCGGAAGGTTCCGGGGTTTGATCCCCGGCCGCGTCATACCAAAAGACGTTTAAAGATTGTACTTGTTGTTACCCTGCCTGGCGCTCGGCATAAGGGGGCTAAAACAAGGAATGGTCTACCCGGAGTCAATATACTGTGTCTGAGAGGGGTATTCATGTTAAACTGCGGCACGGTATCAAGCACTATAAAGTCGGGATTGGTCCGGACTAGTGCATGCACACACACACACGTATGTACATAAGTGCAATAATCTTGGACGCGACCTTAAAACCCATTTCACCTCACCACACCCACACCCACACAGGCACTGAGACAGACATACGCATCCACACATAGACACACACATACACACTCAAACACACACACACACACACACACACTCAGACACACACATTCACACAACATAGAGACACACACACACATACACGCACAAACATACACATACACTCAGACTCAGACAAACACATACACACATAGAGACACACACAAACATACACGCACAAACATACACATACACTCAGACTCAGACAAACACATACACACATGGAGACACACACATACACACACAAACATACACATACACCAAACACACACACATACACGCACTCAGACACACAGACTCAGACACACACATACACACATAGAGACACACACATACACACACAAACATACACATAACCAAACACACACACATAACCAAACACACACAGACACACGTAACAAATCATCACAGTAACAATACATAGAGACACACACATACACACACAAACATACACATAACCAAACACACACATACACGCACAAACATACACATACACACAGACTCAGACACACACATAGACACACACATACACACACAAACATACACATACACCAAACACACACACATACACGCACAAACATACACATACACACAGACTCAGACACACACATACACACATAGAGACACACATACACACATAGAGACACACACATACACACATCGAGACACACACATACACACACAAACATACACATAACCAAACACACACACATAACCAAACACACACAGACACACGTAACAAATCATCACAGTAACAATACGTATCGTTTGTTTGTTTTCATCGTAACTACGTACGCAACGTACGCCCAGTAGATACGAGTGCGACACGCGACAAGGTAACCGAAACGTTAATAGCTATCCACGTAACATACGCCCAGTAGATAGTAGCCGAAAATGACTTAACATAAAGGTAACAAAACGTATCGTTGCTACACACGTAACGTACGTGTGTACGCCAAGCAAACACGAGGAGCGTGACATGACACCAGGCAAGCAAAAGCTGCTGTAATTACACGTATAATATAACTACGCCCAGTTGATACCAGCACGGCACATCGTCGTAACCATCTCACAGCACCTAACGCCCTGTGCAAGCAATCAATCCGCCCCGCCCAGTAGCGCTAACCCAGCCTGTCGCAGATACCCTGGTTGTGACACGCGTGTGGCTGAAGCTGTCGTCTATACAAATCAATGCTTTTGAGCCAGATAGTTAAGAGCGTACACCACGTGACAACTTGTCAGCATCAGAATCAATATGTAACCAGTGTTGTTTATAATACAAACACTTATTATTTCCCCTTTCATGTCATGTGCCCTCTATAATATATGCTCTTAATTAACACTCGGTGAAAAGGGATACTTATAAAAGAACAACAGTAGAATGTTTGTGTTCGTCGGCTAAACGGCGTAGAACAGGTAAGACAGGATACAGCGTCGTAATATAAATGCTTGTTATGGGCCGTAGATGAGAGCCATGTGGCCCTTCTCCGGCATTGCACTAAGGCGGAGGCGTGGATATTTTATGTTCATTAACCTGTTCCAGCTGTTGCTTCGTGGCTGGTCACGTAAAGATGACGAATGGAAGCGGAGTTCCTGTCGCTAATAACCAGCCCGATTCCAGGTGGCGAGGGTGGGCCAGGTGGGGCCGACTGGCGCTTTATATATTTTGTATTTTTTTGCTTTTAAATAAACCGTTGCGTACAATATTTTAACAAAGCCCAAGAATTGATATTTCAAAATGAAAATACTGAAACAAAGGAGTTGAAAGAAAACATAAATTACTAAAGTGTTACTAAACTAATAATATTAGTGATTCTGTTTTAACCGGTTTTAACCCTCACCCGTATATTGAATGTTATTTGCTCAGCAAGTGGCCATAACATTATCCATTATGTAACTATTCAATATGAAAATCTGTGATGTTTATCGTAAAGTTTAATAGGACAAGGAAAAAAGCTGATACTCTGATTTCAACGTGTTTGTAGATGAACATGAACATCTCATACGTATTCGAATTGGAATTGTAATTAAAAGTGACTTTTACTTTTTAATGAATATCCAAGTTCCGGGTAGCGGAGTTTGTTTTCAACTCTGACGGATGACGTGTCGTGGTTAGCATTGGTTTTTGTTAAACAGTGTCTTATAGGAATGGCCTAGTGGTTAAAACGTTCGCTCGTCACGCCGAAGACCCGGGTTCGAATCCCGACATGGGTACAATGTGTATTGCCCATTTCTGGTGTCCCCCGCCGTGATATTGCTGGAATATTGCTAAAAGCGTCGTAAAACCAAACTCACTCACTCACTCACTCTTATGGGAATGATGGCAGGTTCTCGTACACCAAACTTAGTTCTTGTGTTATACAAAATTGACATGTTGCCATGGAAACAGAAAGAATTTTTTTTATATCTAGTGACAATACAATGCAACTTTACACAATTCCTTTTACGTTTGAAATTAAATTGTAAAATATTTTCAGACGCGTAAAAACTGAAATATATAACGTCAACGCCAGAGAATAATCGGTCTCGAATGTCTGTCGATACATGGTATCAATCACTGGATTGTCTGTCCCAGACTCGATTATTTACAGACCGCCGTCATATAGCTGGAATATTGCTGAGTGCGGCGTTAAAGAACAAACATTTACCATTGTAGAAACAAGATAATTTTTATGGATGAGAACTTGTTTATTCTATAAAGATGCTATCATTCATAAACTTATCTTTACTGTTACTTACCAACTTCTAAAAATGCCAAACAAACAGTTCATATTCAACTGGGCGCAAAAGGCAAAATAGTGGGGAAAGTTATATGAGATTAAGTGAATATGATTTTACTCCGCTTTTAGCAATATTCAAGCAATATCACGTTGGGGGACGCCAGAAATGAGTAATTGTATGAGAAATTCCACAATGCCTTTTTGGCATAATAATAAGAGAGATGGTTTTATCATCGTTTTGAATTCTCAGGAATAGTCCACCTCTGCAGTCTCCGACTTCCGGCAATTACATCCATCGAATACTTCTCATGAGTTGTAGGTTACCCCTGAAGAAGATACTAGGATCAGCTCTACAAAGGAAACTGGTCCCCTGATCTGTGTGCATGATCAGCTCTTTAAAGGAGGTGGTACCCTGATCTGTGTGCAGGACCAACTCTATAAAGGAAACTGGTCCCCTGATCTGTGTGCATGATCAGCTCTCTAAAAGAGGTTGTACCCTGGTCTGTGTGCAGGATCAGCTCTATAAAGGAAACTGGTCCCCTGATCTGTGTGCATGATCAGCTCTATAAAGGAAACTGGTCCCCTGATCTGTGTGCAGGATCAGCTCTATAAGGGAAACTGGTCCCCTGATCTGTGTGCAGGACCAGCTCTTTAAAGGAAACTGATCCCCTGATCTGTGTGCATGATCAGCTCTTTAAAGGAGGTGGTACCCTGATCTGTGTGCAGGACCAACTCTATAAAGGAAACTGGTCCCCTGATCTGTGCAGGACCAACTCTATAAAGGAAACTGGTCCCCTGATCTGTGTGCATGATCAGCTCTCTAAAAGAGGTTGTACCCTGGTCTGTGTGCAGGATCAGCTCTATAAAGGAAACTGGTCCCCTGATCTGTGTGCATGATCAGCTCTATAAAGGAAACTGGTCCCCTGATCTGTGTGCAGGATCAGCTCTATAAGGGAAACTGGTCCCCTGATCTGTGTGCAGGACCAGCTCTTTAAAGGAAACTGATCCCCTGATTTGTGTGCATGATCAGCTCTTTAAAGGAGGTGGTACCCTGATCTGTGTGCAGGATCAGCTCTTAAAAGGAGGTGGTACCAAGATCTATGTGCAGGATCAGCTCTTAAAAGGAGGTGGTACCAAGATCTATGTGCAGGATCAGCTCTTTAAAGGAGGTGGTCCCCTGATCTGTGTGCAGGATCAGCTCTATAAAGGAAACTGGTCCCATGATATATGTGCAGGATCAGCTCTATAAAGGACGCTGGTCCCCTGATATATGTGCAGGATCAGCTCTATAAAGGACGCTGGTCCTCTGATCTATGTGAATCATCAGCTCTATAATGGACGCTGGTCCCCTGATATATGTGCAGGATCAGCTCTATAAAGGACGCTGGTCCCCTGATCTGTGTGTATGATCAGCTCTATAAAGGACGCTGGTCCTCTGATCTATGTGTAGGATCAGCTCTACAAAGGACTCTGGTCCTCTGATCTATGTGCAGGATCAGCCATACCAAAGGACGCTGGTCCCCTGATCTGTGTGTATGATCAGCTTTATAAAGGACGCTGGACCAATGATCTGTGTGTATGATCAGCTCTATAAAGGACGACGGTCATCATTGTTTATGCAAGACAAGTGTCATTGTGCTGAATCACACCACAAGCTTCAACAAACGGGACATATAAGGATTTCATTCTGCGTATGGTGATTTGTTAACAACATTATTTGAGATTGAATGGCGCTTCTCCTACGTGTAACCCGAAGCACTGAATCGATACTTTTATATCCACCAGCGTATGCATCCGGAATGACATATTGACGATTTACACAGCACGACTCAATTACAAAGCCTGTCGTACACGGCCCTATCTACCCCTAGTGTAACGTTAATGAATAATGGGTGTTTATATTGTGCAAACGATGTGAAGTGCTAAACATACCCTGTGATGTGTGAACAGCGTTAAATAAAATATTACACGATGATAATATGGGGATGCAGTTGATGCAGTGGAAGCTGGAAATCCCAGGTACTGAGACTATTGACACAAGGTGTACACTTAAAGCGCATGTCTCATGGGTATATTCAACTTCACAGATGCGGATAGACCGTAACATCGTTAATGCAATTATCGCATTAAAAAAATCGAAAGTAGCGCGTAAATAAGATTTATGTGCACGTTTGTCCTGTCTATTAAAGGCTGAAACGAAAATACAGCGGAGGTGGAGCCTTTATATACAGCGGCTCCATATATGGTCATGTAGGAGGAATTACCTCCAAAATTACACGCTTGATCGCACACTCGTCACGATATGGCTGAAATATTGCCGATGTGACGTAAAGCATAAACTCACTCACTCACTTGATCGCACAAGCCCGCCCCTCCAATGGCACACGAGCAGGCGAGTCTCCGTTCATGATCGGCTGCACACAGGTCTTTCCTTTCCTATGAATGGGATTAAAGGATTGAAACAAACTTCTCTTTCTTTCAACAACGGATATGAGAAAGGCCATTAACATCACAAAACGAGTTCACTTTTCGGTGAGAAAACAATGTGCGAATCATACTACTATTTTTTCAGTTTATTGTTCGCGTGTCGGTACTTTCATTTATTTTGCTACAGGCAACGACACAAGGCTACAGGTAACGATTGTATTGACACGGGGCTACAGGCAACGATTGTCTTGATACAAGGCTACAGGTAACGCTTGTACTGAAACCAAGCTACAGGCAACGATTGTATTGATACAAGGCTACAGGCAAGGATTGTATTGACACAAGGCTACAGATAACGATTGTATTGACACGGGGCTACAGGAAACGATTGTACTGACACGAAGCTACAGGCAACGATTGTATTGATACAAAGCTACAGGCAACGATTGTCTTGACACAAAGCTACAGGCAACGATTGTATTGACACAAAGCTACAGGTAACGATTGTATTGACACGGGGCTACAGGCAACGATTGTATTAACACAAGGCTACAGGCAACGATTGTATTGATACAAGGCTACAGGCAAGGATTGTATTGACACAAGGCTACAGATAACGATTGCATAGACACGGGGCTACAGGAAACGATTGTACTGACACGAAGCTACAGGCAACGATTGTATTGATACAAAGCTACAGGCAACGATTGTCTTGACACGGGGCTACAGGCAACGATTGCATGGACACAAAGCTACAGGCAACGATTGTCTTGAGACGGGGCTACAGGCAACGATTGTCTTGACACGGGGCTACAGGCAACGATTGTACTGACACCAGGCTACAGGCAACGATTGTATTGACACGGGGTTACAGGCAACGATTGTTCTCACACAAGGCTACAGGTAACGATTGTACTGACACAAGACTACAGGCAATAACTGTATTGACACGGGGCTACAGGCAACGATTGTACTGACACCAGGCTACAGGCAACGATTGTATTGACACGGGGTTACAGGCAACGATTGTTCTCACACAAAGCTACAGGTAACGATTGTACTGACACAAGACTACAGGCAATAACTGTATTGACACGGGGCTACAGGCAACGATTGTACTGACACCAAGCTACAGGCAACGATTGTACTGACACAAAGCTACAGGCAACGATTGTATTGACACAAGGCTAAAGGCAAGGATTGTATAGACACGGGGCTACAGGTAACGATTGTATTGACACAAAGCTACAGGCAACGATTGTACTGACACAAAGCTACAGGCAACGATTGTACTGACACAAGACTACAGGCAACGATTGTACTGACACAAAGATACAGGCAACGATTGTATTGACACAAGGCTACAGGCAAGGATTGTATTGACACAAGGCTACAGGCAACGATTGTATTGATACAAGGCTACAGGCAAAGATTGTATTAACACAATGCTTCAGGCAACGATTGTATTGACACAAAGCTATAGGCAAGGATTGTATTGACACGGGGCTAGAGGCAACGATTGTATTAACACAAGGCTACAGGCAACGATTGTATTGTCACAAAGCTATAGGCAAGGATTGTATTGACACCAGCTGTTCACGTAACGATTGTATTGGACGTGTTAGGTTATCTTAAGAAATATCTGCTACAGTGCACTGGGGTTAATCTTTGAGACGGTGATTTGCTGGCATGATGTAAATAAACATGCTGTAAATAGAAAACAGATAACATGGCTACACATCAAGATGTTTTCGATAAAAAGACGATATTATAATTCGTATTTCACTTCCACCCAGCGAACACCCTGTACCCAAAATATCCGTCCATCAAGACAAGGACAAAAGTCATTGTACTGACAGGGAAATAGCATAGTTAACACCAGTTCCCGCGCAACGAGATTGCAGTACAAGGGAGATAACTCAACCACTGTCCCTGACCTGACGATGCCAGGTATTGATCGGTGTGGCGGAATGCACGGAAATGCCAAGCTAAGCGTGTCAGCCCCTGCTGAAATGTAATGTGTAAAGATGTAAGCCGATTTACTTCTCAACAGGAGGTTCTGACAACACAGAGGAGAGGGGTCGTCACCGGTAGTTCAGAACATTCTGACATCAAAACATGCACGTTTTCTTCCTTCATCTGTATCGATCGGCCCCTTCTCTTTGTCCAGATTTAGATTAATTCAATGTGGTAAAAGGACCAGTTACTAAAAAAGTAAAAGTACTATCTTTTAGTTTTAATTACTCTCGCCTGAATTTTTATTGTCTTTTGATATTTTGATATTTTGGAGCGTTTTCGACTGTCCTTGAATGATGGATTTAATGAAACAGATTTCTCATAAAACTACTGTCTTCCACTGGAGTTATCGAGTGCGGGGATTAAGAGACATCTCCTTGGAGATATCGCCAAAACGTAATAGCCTCATAGTGCTTTGAAGACCATTTTCACGACATCGGTTACCATAAGATGATATGACGTCACTATCTCTCTGCCTCTGAAGTTGTAAATCTGTCCTGTTTACAGTGAGGGCACTGGGTGGGTACAATGCGTGAGTGAGTGAGTTGTGTTTAACGCCGCTTTTAACAGTATTCCAGTTATATCGCGGCGTGTCAGCTTAATGTGGGAGGAAAGCCCGAAGTGATGCAGGTCTCAGACGTTTATCATTTCGGTGAAACCCACGAGCAGGGGTTTGGTGCTGACAAACCTAGAAACATAATTTAGGCGAACCGGGATTCGAACCTACAATCATAGGTTTCTGGCGTGTCCACGGGACGCAACTCTGCACAGCGAATCGCGGCGCCCTAGACGACTGGGCCACCCGTACCCCCGGGTGGCAACAAGAAGCCTCCGAGAAATTTTATCAGCTCGTGTTGATATATTTGATATAAAAAGACAGTGGTGTCGGATTCTCTGTTTCTACTCCATGTTATGACTGGGTCAGACCACGGTGCAGCCTACATACGGTGTGGGTTTTGGAACAGTACTTCAGTTGCACGAGGGCGTGTCTGTTTACTGTAAGAGTGAGTGCGTTGGTGTTGGGTTTGATGCCGCTTTGAACAGTATTCCAGCTTAATGTGTGAGGAAAGCCCGAAGTGAAACCAACGAGTACAGGTATTGTGCTGACGAACCTAGAAACATAATCGAGGCGAAACGGGATTTGAACACACGATCGTAGGTTTCTGGCATGCCAAGGGAAGCAACTCTGCACAGCGAACGGCCAGAGAAGCGATATTGACACGGGTCGTAGATTTATTTCGCTTTGGTGAAATGTACCTGCCTATGTATAGTGCTGAGGGAAATACCTGGGTCATATGTCATACGTGGACTGAACGACAAATGATCAATAAATCCTGGCACTTCTAAGGGGCGCGACACCAATAGGAAAGTATAATTATAATAGGGAATGACATATATATCTCTACATTGACACTGGTCACATGATATATCTGTACATTGACACTGGTCACGTGATATATCTGTACATTGACACTGGTCACCTGATATATCTGTCCATTGACACTGATCACGTGATATATCTGTACATTGACACTGGTCACGTGATGTATCTGTCCATTGACACTGGTCACATGATATATCTGTACATTGACACTGGTCACATGATATATCTGTACATTGACACTGGTCACGTGATATATCTGTACATTGACACTGGTCACGTGATATATCTGTATATTGACAGGTCACCCTGATATATCTGTACATTGACAGGTCACCGTAATATATCTGTACATTGATAGGTCACCGTGATACATCTGTACATTGACAGGTCACCGTGATACATCTGTACATTGACACAGGTCACCGTGATACATCTGTACATTGACAGGTCATCCTGATACATCTGTACATTGACATGTCATCCTGATACATCTGTACATTGACATGTCATCCTGATACATCTGTACATTGACAGGTCACCGTGATACATCTGTACATTGACATGTCATCCTGATACATCTGTACATTGACAGGTCACCGTGATACATCTGTACATTGACAGGTCACCGTGATACATCTGTACATTGACCCAGGTCACCCTGATACATCTGTACATTGACAGGTCACCGTAATACATCTGTACATTGGCACAGGTCACCGTGATATATCTGTACATTGACAGGTCATCCTGATACATCTATACGTTGAGAGGTCATCCTGATACATCTGTACATTGACAGGTCACAGTGATACATCTGTACATTGACATGTCATCCTGATACATCTGTACATTGACACATGTCACCGTTATACATCTGTACATTGACACAGGTCACCGTAATACATCTGTACATTGACACAGGTCACCGTGATACATCTGTACATTGACAGGTCACCGTGTTACATCTGTACATTGACAGGTCATCATTATACATCTGTACATTGACACATGTCACCGTAATACACCTGTACATTGACACAGGTCACCGTAATACATCTGTACATTGACACAGGTCACCGTGATACATCTGTACATTGACAGGTCACCGTGATACATCTGTACATTGACATGTCATCCTGATACATCTGTACATTGACAGGTCACCGTGATACATCTGTACATTGACATGTCATCCTGATACATCTGTACATTGACAGGTCACCGTGATATATCTGTACATTGACAGGTCACCGTGATACATCTGTACATTGAAAGGTCACCGTGATACATCTGTACATTGACCCAGGTCACCCTGATACATCTGTACATTGACAGGTCACCGTAATACATCTGTACATTGGCACAGGTCACCGTGATATATCTGTACATTGACAGGTCATCCTGATACATCTATACGTTGACAGGTCATCCTGATACATCTGTACGTTGACAGGTCACAGTGATACATCTGTACATTGACATGTCATCCTGATACATCTGTACATTGACACATGTCACCGTAATACATCTGTACATTGACACAGGTCACCGTAATACATCTGTACATTGACACAGGTCACCGTGATACATCTGTACATTGACAGGTCACCGTGATACATCTGTACATTGACAGGTCATCCTAATACATCTGTACATTGACACATGTCACCGTAATACATCTGTACATTGACACAGGTCACCGTAATACATCTGTACATTGACACAGGTCACCGTAATACATCTGTACATTGACACAGGTCACCGTGATACATCTGTACATTGACAGGTCACCGTGATACATCTGTACATTGACATGTCATCCTGATACATCTGTACATTGACACATGTCACCGTGATACATCTGTACATTGACATGTCATCCTGATACATCTGTACATTGACAGGTCACCGTGATACATCTGTACATTGACAGGTCACCCTGATACATCTGTACATTGACAGCTCACCGTGATACATCTGTACATTGACAGGTCACCGTGATACATCTTTACATTGACACAGGTCACCGTGACACATCTATACATTGACAGGTCACCGTGATACATCTGTACATTGACAGGTCACCGTGATACATCTGTACATTGACAGGTCACCCTGATACATCTGTACATTGACATGTTATCCTGATACATCTGTACATTGACAGATCACCGTGATACATCTGTACATTGACACAGGTCACCGTAATACATCTTTACATTGACAGGTCACCGTGATACATCTGTACATTGACAGGTCACCGTAATACATCTTTACATTGACAGGTCACCCTGATACATCTGTACATTGACATGTTATCCTGATACATCCGTACATTGACAGGTCACGTGATATATCTGTACATTGACACAGGTCACCGTGTTACATCTGTACATTGACAGGTCACCGTGATACATCTGTACATTGCCGCTGACGACGATGCTGCTGCTGTTGCTGAACACTGCCAGAAGCATGCCCCATGAGCTACATTATTACCCCAGTCAATGGATCAGCTCTTTGGAGAGTTGACACTGATGGTCAACGTTTGACATTTGATAAACTCAGTCCTGTTGCAGCAACAAGCAGATTACTCTCCATGTTTAATCACATTTATTCAATGCTCCTGGAGAAGGAGATATTTTTGAGCACTCAGACAGATAACAGTCTGATGGAGAGAGCTGTATCTAAATCTTTCAAGTGATCAATATCTGGCGAATATCACTCCTTGTTGCCGTATAATGTTCATCGTGTCACGAGCTTTCATCGGGGGTGAAATGTGTGTTTGAAACTGGTCTGGTCAGAGGGTATATACAATCATTAGTCCCAAACCTACACACATCGCCCCCATATAGTACTTATGAACACCCGGATATTTGTCCCCCATATAGTACTTATGAACACCCGGATATTTGTCCCCCATATAGTACTTATGAACACCCGGATATTTGTCCCCCATATAGTACTTATGAACACCCGGATATTTGTCCCCCATATAGTACTTATGAACACCCGGATATTTGTCCCCCATATAGTACTTATGAACACCCGGATATTTGTCCCCCATATAGTACTTATGAACACCCGGATATTTGTCCCCCATATAGTACTTATGAACACCCGGATATTTGTCCCCCATATAGTACTTATGAACACCCGGATATTTGTCCCCCATATAGTACTTATGAACACCCGGATATTTGTCCCCCATATAGTACTTATGAACACCCGGATATTTGTCCCCCATATAGTACTTATGAACACCCGGATATTTGTCCCCCATATAGTACTTCTGAACACCCGGATATTTGTCCCCCATATAGTACTTATGAACACCCGGATATTTGTCCCCCATATAGTACTTATGAACACCCGGATATTTGTCCCCCATATAGTACTTATGAACACCCGGATATTTGTCCCCCATATAGTACTTCTGAACACCCGGATATTTGTCCCCCATATAGTACTTATGAACACCCGGATATTTGTCCCCCATATAGTACTTCTGAACACCCGGATATTTGTCCCCCATATAGTACTTCTGAACACCCGGATATTTGTCCCCCATATAGTACTTATGAACACCCGGATATTTGTCCCCCATATAGTACTTCTGAACACCCGGATATTTGTCCCCCATATAGTACTTCTGAACACCCGAATATTTGTCCCCCATATAGTACTTCTGAACACCCGGATATTTGTCCCCCATATAGTACTTCTGAACACCCGGATATTTGTCCCCCATATAGTACTTCTGAACACCCGGATATTTGTCCCCCATATAGTACTTATGAACACCCGGATATTTGTCCCCCATATAGTACTTATGAACACCCGGATATTTGTCCCCCATATAGTACTTCTGAACACCCAGATATTTGTCCCCCATATAGTACTTATGAACACCCGGATATTTGTCCCCCATATAGTACTTATGAACACCCGGATATTTGTCCCCCATATAGTACTTATGAACACCCGGATATTTGTCCCCCATATAGTACTTCTGAACACCCAGATATTTGTCCCCCATATAGTACTTATGAACACCCGGATATTTGTCCCCCATATAGTACTTATGAACACCCGGATATTTGTCCCCCATATAGTACTTCTGAACACCCAGATATTTGTCCCCCATATAGTACTTATGAACACCCGGATATTTGTCCCCCATATAGTACTTATGAACACCCGGATATTTGTCCCCCATATAGTACTTATGAACACCCGGATATTTGTCCCCCATATAGTACTTCTGAACACCCGGATATTTGTCCCCCATATAGTACTTATGAACACCCGGATATTTGTCCCCCATATAGTACTTATGAACACCCGGATATTTGTCCCCCATATAGTACTTATGAACACCCGGATATTTGTCCCCCATATAGTACTTATGAACACCCGGATATTTGTCCCCCATATAGTACTTCTGAACACCCGGATATTTGTCCCCCATATAGTACTTCTGAACACCCGGATATTTGTCCCCCATATAGTACTTCTGAACACCCAGATATTTGTCCCCCATATAGTACTTATGAACACCCGGATATTTGTCCCCCATATAGTACTTATGAACACCCGGATATTTGTCCCCCATATAGTACTTATGAACACCCGGATATTTGTCCCCCATATAGTACTTATGAACACCCGGATATTTGTCCCCCATATTGTACTTCTGAACACCCAGATATTTGTCCCCCATATAGTACTTATGAACACCCGGATATTTGTCCCCCATATAGTACTTATGAACACCCGGATATTTGTCCCCCATATAGTACTTCTGAACACCCGGATATTTGTCCCCCATATAGTACTTATGAACACCCGGATATTTGTCCCCCATATAGTACTTATGAACACCCGGATATTTGTCCCCCATATAGTACTTATGAACACCCAGATATTTGTCCCCCATATAGTACTTATGAACACCCGGATATTTGTCCCCCATATAGTACTTATGAACACCCGGATATTTGTCCCCCATATAGTACTTATGAACACCCGGATATTTGTCCCCCATATAGTACTTCTGAACACCCAGATATTTGTCCCCCATATAGTACTTATGAACACCCAGATATTTGTCCCCCATATAGTACTTATGAACACCCGGATATTTGTCCCCCATATAGTACTTATGAACACCCGGATATTTGTCCCCCATATAGTACTTCTGAACACCCGGATATTTGTCCCCCATATAGTACTTCTGAACACCCGGATATTTGTCCCCCATATAGTACTTCTGAACACCCAGATATTTGTCCCCCATATAGTACTTATGAACACCCGGATATTTGTCCCCCATATAGTACTTATGAACACCCGGATATTTGTCCCCCATATAGTACTTATGAACACCCGGATATTTGTCCCCCATATAGTACTTATGAACACCCGGATATTTGTCCCCCATATAGTACTTCTGAACACCCAGATATTTGTCCCCCATATAGTACTTATGAACACCCAGATATTTGTCCCCCATATAGTACTTATGAACACCCGGATATTTGTCCCCCATATAGTACTTCTGAACACCCGGATATTTGTCCCCCATATAGTACTTATGAACACCCGGATATTTGTCCCCCATATAGTACTTATGAACACCCGGATATTTGTCCCCCATATAGTACTTCTGAACACCCGGATATTTGTCCCCCATATAGTACTTCTGAACACCCAGATATTTGTCCCCCATATAGTACTTATGAACACCCAGATATTTGTCCCCCATATAGTACTTATGAACACCCGGATATTTGTCCCCCATATAGTACTTCTGAACACCCGGATATTTGTCCCCCATATAGTACTTATGAACACCCGGATATTTGTCCCCCATATAGTACTTATGAACACCCGGATATTTGTCCCCCATATAGTACTTATGAACACCCGGATATTTGTCCCCCATATAGTACTTATGAACACCCGGATATTTGTCCCCCATATAGTACTTCTGAACACCCGGATATTTGTCCCCCATATAGTACTTATGAACACCCGGATATTTGTCCCCCATATAGTACTTATGAACACCCGGATATTTGTCCCCCATATAGTACTTATGAACACCCGGATATTTGTCCCCCATATAGTACTTATGAACACCCGGATATTTGTCCCCCATATAGTACTTCTGAACACCCGGATATTTGTCCCCCATATAGTACTTATGAACACCCGGATATTTGTCCCCCATATAGTACTTATGAACACCCGGATATTTGTCCCCCATATAGTACTTATGAACACCCGGATATTTGTCCCCCATATAGTACTTATGAACACCCGGATATTTGTCCCCCATATAGTACTTATGAACACCCGGATATTTGTCCCCCATATAGTACTTATGAACACCCGGATATTTGTCCCCCATATAGTACTTATGAACACCCGGATATTTGTCCCCCATATAGTACTTATGAACACCCGGATATTTGTCCCCCATATAGTACTTATGAACACCCGGATATTTGTCCCCCATATAGTACTTATGAACACCCGGATATTTGTCCCCCATATAGTACTTATGAACACCCGGATATTTGTCCCCCATATAGTACTTATGAACACCCGGATATTTGTCCCCCATATAGTACTTATGAACACCCGGATATTTGTCCCCCATATAGTACTTATGAACACCCGGATATTTGTCCCCCATATAGTACTTATGAACACCCGGATATTTGTCCCCCATATAGTACTTATGAACACCCGGATATTTGTCCCCCATATAGTACTTATGAACACCCGGATATTTGTCCCCCATATAGTACTTATGAACACCCGGATATTTGTCCCCCATATAGTACTTATGAACACCCGGATATTTGTCCCCCATATAGTACTTATGAACACCCGGATATTTGTCCCCCATATAGTACTTATGAACACCCGGATATTTGTCCCCCATATAGTACTTATGAACACCCGGATATTTGTCCTGCAGCTATAAATTGCACATAAACCGATTGGGCAAAAGTAAGTTTATACTTGAAAATTGGATTGATAAAAAAGTTACAAGTTTTCTAGGATCAAAACGTCAAAACAAAAAACTTCAAACGTGAGGTCCAAAACACAACAATGATACCCGTATCAAATACATCATCACCGACTAACCATTTCATATTTGTTTCATCTTTATCCGCCCTACTTTCTTTTGCCCGGCATTGTAAACTGCTCCCCGGCAGAAAGCCAACATGTTGTGTATGGTAACAATATTTCATGTTCAATAAAACACTTGTCTGTTTGTTGTTTGGCGCCGCAGTCAGTGATATTCCGGTTATATCAAGGCGGTCTGTGACAAAAAGAGAAAACAGAAGGTTGATATAATGAACACCGTTCAACACCGTCGGGGCATGATGTCATACAAGCCACGGAGCCTGATCACCCGATCCATTAAGTCGTCTCTGTTCGAGCCGTGTCCACACTGTGGTGCTTTAGAAACAAACCGTGGATAACCTAGCTCGACATCGAAAACACAATTTTATCTCCTTTATTCCATGATAGTGAGTGAGTGAGTATGGTTTGACGCCGCTTTTAGCAATATTCCAGCAATATCACGGCGGGGGACACCAGAAATAGGCTTCACAGATTGTACCCTTGTAGGGAATCGAACCCGGGTCTTAGGCGTGACGAGCGAACGCTTTAACCACTAGGCTACCCGACCGCCCCTTATTCCATGATAAAATTAAACGCGAACTATTTGGTGTGAGCTTTGATATTTACGGAAGCGTAATGGGTCCAGTCTAATGTTTTCAGTGTGTTGGCCATCTGAATCACGGAAAAAGCGATATCCATTAAACAAAGTATGTTGTGTATTTGTTGAAACGGTTTCAGTAAATCAGTGTTCTGTACTTGCCATAAAAACATTGAAAGCTGAAAGCTCAGCACCTACGTAAGCCAAGTGGGAACCCCTAAATAGTGAAGTATGGCTCGCAAGGCCCGTGGCCGTCAAATCGGCTATCACAATCAGAGGTATTTATTGTGATTTGATACCTCTGATTGACTAATCGGAATCGAGTAATTTCCAAATCATGTTGAATAATATATATTATGGAATATAACGTTATGTATTTTTTCAGATTTTCAGGAGGTACTAATTATTTGATACCTGATAACTTTATAAAGAATCGACGTTAGTTTTAAAACGTTTCAATTCTCATTCATCGGTCAAATATTTTGGACACTAAACAAATATATGTAAATCGATGCGGCATAGATAAACATTTCAACTTTCTCACGAACTATTTGTCCTCAAATGATATATGAATAACCACTAGATTAAAAACTTCATGGTCAAAACCGCCGCTGACAATGCCCTTAACATTGACCTGACTATACTGGTGTTCGGCTGAGAGCGGTACCCGGGTGACATTAATGCCTAAAGCTGCGGGATTTACCTGTAGGACTGATTACAGGTATATACAGGTGTGTAGCGCCTCCTTGCTCGCACACTAGCCAGACTGTGTAGGTAGATAAACTGTATCTATAGGGCGGGATCCTCTCATACAAGGGTTGAGAAGAAACACACTGGCAGGACAAGGGGCGAGCTGACATGGAGAACAGAACAGGACTTAAACAGAGCAAGCTTGGTCGTTATTTACGTTAAAAGGTTTGTTGATAACAAATGATTTTTATTATGTCAACCCCGAGATTATTTTCGCTGCATGTCTCTTGAAACACATTTATCAGCTAGGAATTGTTTGTCGTAAATCTTGTCAAACGGAGAACCTAAACATTACTAAATTAAATAGCATTAAATATTACTTGTTTACACGTCTTGAAAGTCTGCGTTTTAATTCCTTTGAAAACGCTGTTATTTATTATTTGAATTTAAACAACACACACCCATATCACTGACTCGATATTTGTCTCGATTGAGGATCATTATTGGCAATTAAAATTCCAGGTATTGCTAAAAAGATTGAATTGAGAAAGAACACCGATAGCCTACGCTGGAGTGTAATGAAAGTTTCAAGGATAATCAAAGCGCCAATATTGATTTGCGATTTAAATATTTATTTACCATGACAAACCAAACCGAAGCGGGCGTGATTACTGGTAACGGCCGCCGTAACAACGTCCTCGTCAGCGTTCTTGACGTTGCCGACTGATTTACAACATCGACTGAAAAAAACTGCTAGTGACATACGGTAGACAACATCTTTTACAGGAGCTATCAGAATAGGCTGACGTGTGTATTACACATAAGTACATAGAAATACATGGAACTTTATTAACGAAACACTAAATCATCTAAGGAAATGTAAACATACGTATTTGGCTTCCAAAACGACAACACGTTTTCAGGCCAGAATGATAAAACTTATGAACCACAGACTGCAAACACTACGGAAGTTTAGGAGCGTAATTGCTTTCTCAGTAAACAGCTAACCCTGGGAATTGTCCACCTGTACCGTTATTTGAATCAGATGGCCAGTTCCACTCCAGACTTTGTGCACCGTGCCAGGATGCCATCGGTCGATTCTGTGCTGGGCACGTGCAGAGCAGACGACATTGCTAAACGAGATCAACATACCGTCAGACGACATGCTTATTCAGACCCGGAGGTGCGTTTACCCATGGGGAAGAAAAAAAGCGATGAGGGGACTAACTTCCGGTCTATCGTTAGTCATTTGCTGCGCAGGCGCAGTACACATGTATCAGCCCTTTCAAATGAAGAGGCGGACAACTCTGGAGCACTCAGAAAGGTGATGGAGAGACTATATCTTCATGGAGAGACAACGTCAAACAAAACGACGGAGCCTCGACGCCGCCTTTCTTTTGCTGACGTCATCTACACGCAGACGACACATCAGCGCGTGCTGGAGAAAAGACGTGCAAGACTGACACAGATGAAGAAAACAAATAGCAAGGTTGGTGTATAACGAAGTGTCTTTGATATACACAAGTTGTGTGTGTGTGCGCGTGCGTGCGTGAGTATGTGTGTGTGTTATTTAACGCTGCACTTAGCAAATCACCGAAACTGACCATTAAGTCGCTTCTTTCGTCCAGCTCGGGACAAATTCTTACCCGATTGAGTGAGTGAGTGAGTATGGTTTTACGCCGCTTTTAGCAATATTCCAGCAATATCACGGCGGGGGACACCAGAAATGGGCTTCACACATTGTACCCATGTCGGGAATCGAACCCGGGTCTTTGGCGTGACGAGCGAACGCTTTAACCACTAGGCTACCCGACCGCCCCAATTCTTACCCGAAATCCATACAGGGACACACAGGAAGTCACCTTTATATATGTTTGAACTAAACTTTGTAATAATTATTGAATCACTTCAAAAATGATAAGGGGGCACGGGTGGCCCAGTCGTCTAAGGCGCCGCGATTCGCTGTGCAGAGTTGCGTCTCTTGGGCACGCCAGAAACCTATGATTGTGGGTTCGAATCCCGGTCCGCCGCGATTATGTTTCTAGGTTTGTCAGCACCATACCCGTGCTCGTGGGTTTCGCCGAAGTGGTAAACGTCTGAGACCTGCATCACTTCGGGCTTTCCTCCTACATTAAGCTGACACGCCGCGATATAACTGGAATACTGTTAAAAGCGGCGTTTAACCCAACTCACTCACTCACTCAAAAATGATAAAATGCGACTTTTCAGTATTAATTATAATATTTGGTTCCAATTGATCCCAAGTTCTAGAATTTAACAATCCGTCTCGAAAATTTGCCGAACAGATTCCATAGCACGTAAAGGGCCAAATACTAGTGCTAGTCCCATGTAAGAAATAAAATATGTAAGGACTTTTAATATAAGTTACCCCTTGTTTTACGATGTTGTTGTACGGAAACGTTTCATCAGGTGTTGAAATAGGATAAATATTGAACTGAAAAAGTAAAGTGAACTCTGAAAAAATTGGCATTAAGACGTCTAATCGGACCATACTCCTGTTGTGTTAGACGGTTCTCATATCAACTATATATACTATATACGCCCATATGTGGGGAATCGAACCCGGGTCTTCGTCGTAACGAGCGAACGCTTTAACCACTACGCTTCCCAAACGCTCCTTTTTGTATGAATGATAGGCACGTAATGGGAATATAGATAGATGAATAGATATTGAACAGTTGTCACTGTGCTATTATTATATTGACGTTTGTAATGCATACATGTCATCTGTACCAATCTCATTAAAATCAGGGCGGTCGGGTAGCCTAGTGGTTAAAGCGTTCGCTCGTCACGCCGAAGACCTGGGTTCGATTCCCGACATGGGTACAATGTGTGAAGCCCATTTCTGGTGTCCCCCGCCGTGATATTGCTGGAATATTGCTAAAAGCGGCGTAAAACCATACTCAGTCAGTCAGTCATTAAAATCAGATGTTAGTTCTCGCTTCCGCTAAACAAAGATCTGAGGACATCCCATTACGGGTCACGTCAGGCCGACCTTGCGCGTACTTTGACCGACCAATGGAATGACCAATCAGAAGGCAGCTTTCTCGTGCTTTACGGCTCTAATTTCAAATTGGCGACCACGCTTCGAAACATATTTTGATAAATTCTCGATTACAAATTTGAAACCTGAACAAAAACAAGTATTCTGGAATGGCTAATAGATGGTCTAGATTGTAAGTATTCAGTTGTTAAACCCGTAACTATCGTTCGGAATACCCCATGTTAAAGTTTTCGAGATTGCATGATTAGAAATCACATTCCGACTGTCACTTTCATAATCTGGTAAGCGATGCACTGATTGGTCGGATGAAAGGTCGTTCTAACGTGACCCCTAATGGGATGTCTTCAGATCTTTGTTTAGCGGTAGCGAGAACTAAGGTCTGATTTTAATGAGATTGTATCTGCACACAAATGTCGGACAATCTTCGATCGGAAATTCAAACCAAATTGTCAAGAACCTTAGCTGAACAGTTCTTTTTAGAATTTGAGACATTGAACGGAGGTTTGGTCGGTGCCAACACGTGTAAATCCCCTACGACTGACATAAAATGTTGCCCATATCGACACATCCTCGCCATGAATTAATTCCACCAAAGCCATACCTTACAGCCAAAATAGAAATTCGTAGCCTGTCGTGCATGACTAAAGTGCGCTCACAGTTTCCTTAGAGCTCAAAAGGCAACAACAGTCACAATGTTCTTAGATGTACAACTAATCCTTCATAATCTCTAATCTCTAAGTTAAACAAATTAACTTGGTAAAATACCACTGTAGATTAAAAAGAAAATATTTAGGTAAAGCCATATTCATAACAACCAAGAAAATATAGGCTTAATGACCGACTTCAAGTGGTGCCTTTGTTGGCATTAGTTCTGGGTTCGTGGAGTTCCACGGGGGCGTTGATATAAAAACGGGAGGAGCGTAATTGTTCACCGTAATATGGTTTCTAATTGGGAATGCGATCAGAAAAACCACGTCGGCGAACAAAACCGCCATCAGCATGGTGAGTGTTAAGTGCGAACATTATTGAGATTGTGGGGTGGGGGTCTGTGTTATAAAATGTTTTGTTGTATGGTCTTACTGATGACATTGATTATTTCTGCTTGAAAGACACTATTCATATCTACAAATCTGCCTCACCGGCTTTGAAAGAGACACTCTTTTCATGTTTGTTAAGCTAGGTTTCTCCGGTCAACAAAGTACGAAAATCACCAACACACTTTGTGTTGAAATTGTGATGAAATATCTCTCCTGTTGGCGTGTGGACATGCTACCTTTTTCGCGAACACCTGGAATCATCACTGATTTTCAGGGATCCATTCATATATTTTCACCGCTTTTAAAACCTTTTTCACCCAAACTGTTTCGGCGGATAATCGAGAGTGGTTATTATCTGTTATTGACGTTTTATATTTACTGACCGCCTCCGTGGTCTAGTGGCAGAGCGTCCGCCCGGAGAGCGGAAGGTCCGGGGTTCGATCCCCGACCGAGTCATACCAAAAGACGTTTAAAGATGGTACTTGTTGTTACCCTGTCTGGCGCGTTCGGCATTAAGGGGCTAAAACAAGGACTGGTCGCCTCGGAGTCAGTATACTGTGTCTGAGTGGGGTATGCATGTTAAACTGCGGCATGGTATCTCAGTGAGCTAGCACTATTAATCGGCATCAGTCCGGACTAGTACAAGCAACCACACACACACACACACACACACACACACACACACACATACGTGCATGCACGTCGCTATATAAGTGCATCAATCTTGGACGCGACGTTTAACCCCATTTCACCTCACCTCACCTTATATTTACTGTTTGAAGTATCAGTTTTGTTCTTATTGCTGTTGTCGCATGTGTAAAGTTTTCATTCTCCCTTTTTTCATATATCCAGTATATTCCATGTGTCTTTGGGCAAAATATGAATATGACACTGATCTCATTATGACCAATGTCTCAGATACCGATGGTAGTACATTAACACAGGTTTCTCCAGATGGTCGCAATAAGAAATATGGCAATGTATACTACTCCGAAGAAGTTAAAGAACACCCGATTCTTTCACATAACTACAGCCAATATGTCATGTGATGACAGATCAACTATGGTAATAGGAAATATTCGGGCGTTCTTGAACTATGTTCAGTAGTATATGTTTTATGAGGGTGTGCAACTTTGCACAAACATAATGTCATAACACTATACATGTATATGCACGACTATTGTTGCTGCTGTAATTTGCCATCTTCCCGAGGCAAGAGAGTTAACTGACTTTAAAAGTCCAGTTTCCACCCTTGCCAAACTAGGCTGGAATTTTTGGGCTCGATCGTAGCGCCACCAGTGGTTATTACGAGTTATGTCCCTTCTAAGCCACTCCTATGGACCTATCAAATTCCATCACTTGCATTTGTTTCAAACAAAAGTCAAGACAGTCAAGACGATCTGATCAATAATCAAGATCTATAATGTGATAAAACGGGTCTTACATCGCGAAGTGCATCAACTCACGCGAGCACCTTGATTAAAAACATGAAAGGTTTGGAAAATAACTGTTGACAGCGAGGTAGCGGTGCACATACTTGCAAATCCTGCAATCGACAGAAATCTGGACGACAGTTTACGAACCGGATTTCGTTGCGCGATTTTGATTGGACTATGCACAGACTCGTTAGTTCAAAATGTAACTTCATAATACCAACCTAGTTCGGCAAGGGTGGAAACTGGACTTTCATAGTCAGTTAACTCCCTTGCCATGGTAAGATGTAATTTGCTGTACCATGGGCCGATGACTTACGTCTATGCTGGAACAAAATATGATGATGATGATGATGATGATGATGATGATGATGATGATGATGTACCACTGCCATGGAATAGTTAGAAATCAGGTCAACAGATAAATTAGTTTCGGGTCATGTATGTCAATTGAATACATATATGTTACTTTGTAAAGAAAAATTAATTCATGTCGTCAGTAAATTAATACAGGGAACGATTATAAAATAAATGTCTATTTTATATAGAAATATATCAGGAAGTTGTGTTTAACGTTTTTTTCAAGTTGTGCATCGAACCCACCATTGTAGTCAAAACCAACAACAAAAACTAAGAAACCCGTGACAGAAAAATCTCATTAAAACCAGTTCTTAGTTCTCGCTACCGCTAAACAAAGCTTGGTTTAGCGGTAGCGAGAGCTAAGATCTGATTTTAATGAAATTGGTGACAAAATTGCGTGTATATTTCTTTCTTCAAATAACCCCTGCCCTTTTTCATAAAGAGTGTTTGGTTCTCAAATGTCATGAAAGTTCATATGTCTAATAAAGTTTTATACGTCAGTGGATAAATATTAATGTGAAATTGACTGGAGTATGAACTTTTATAGCGCGAGGACCTAACTGTATGAACGTCGGAGCTTGCGAGGTTCTCGTGAAAAACGCATGGACGTCAAATATTGTGTCTTGTATACACTTATGAACGTCAATTTCGCGGTATTGTGACCGACCTCTTGTCCCATGGAACTTCAAAATTAATTAAAAGATTATAGCAGAAATATTTCGAGTAATGATCTCCTCACAAACAGTAGGTCCAAACATGAATTATTGGTTCTTAGGAATCGTTGTGTAGTTTGTCAAATTAAAAATAATAAAGATTTTTTTTGGTTTGCATGGCTAAAATCAGAGACCATATAATAGATGGTCTCTGCTAAAATGAAATAATTTATCTCCCATCCTCCAATTCAACAAATCATTTCTACGAATACTTTATGTTTATTCATAATAATGTAAAACACAAAATAGGCAATAAGTTTGCATGCCCACTTTACCCGTGAAATATGTAGACTTCTAAATCTTCTGTTCATGACAAATTTCTCCGCCAAATCCTCACATTTGACCCAAATGAGAAAACGTCCGAGTCACAATGTCATATATCGGTGGTATTTGTGACTCCGCGTTATTATAAGCTACACTGTACTGGTGTACGGGATTTTAAGAGATGAACGGGCTTGTAGACCAAACGTTCAGCTCCTAAAATCCTCTACAAACCGCTATTGACTCATTCAACTATTTCCGTGTGCCAATTACATCTACCAAAAGATAGTAAAAGATGACACTTGTTGTTACCCTTCCTGTTACCCGCTAGGCAGGCATTAAGGGGATAAATCTAGGACCGACCGGCTCGAAGTTAGTATCTATCTATCTATCTATCTATCTATCTATCTATCTATCGATCGATCGATCGGTCTGTCTGTCTGTCTGTCTGTCTGTCTGTCTGTCTGCCTGCCTGCCTGCCTGCCATCCGCATGTCTGTCTATCGAGGTAATTAATTTCAGTTTGACCAAGACGGTATGATTGATAATGCACTTTGTGTGTCAGCTTAGTGTCACTTGACAGATACAGCCATAATCATTTGCTGAAAAAGGAATATAATCCTGTATTTCTGACAGACAGACACGCACGCACACACACACACACACACACACACACACACACACACACACACACACACACACACACACACACAGCTACATGTCGGACATGGCCTTCCATATCTGACACATTCCTGACAAGGTCTCTATATATCCTACGTATACAGTAATCCTAAAATCAATTTGAAAGACTATGGGCAATAAGTCATTGGTTTTATGAGTCGATAACATTGATCGTTTGTTATTCTTAGTATCCCTTTGATCAAACGTGTTTTATCTCACGACTCATGCACTGCCGGGCAAAAGTAAACTGCCGGGCAAAAGAAAGTATACGCCTTTTGATGATGGCAAAAAAATAAACAAGCACGAAATGGTGTTTCGATAATGATGTATATGAAAAGGGTATCATAGTTGTGTTTTGGGCGCTGACTGTTATCAGCCTAGTAACGTTTTGATAACGTTTGTAGTTTGTTGGTCAAATTTAGTTTTCAAGGGTATACTTATTTTTGCCCGGCAGTTTACATTCACTGCACATGAGTGATCCTTTTATCCTTTTCTTAAATTTTCACACAAATAAAAGTCGTGTATGGCAAAGCGTAGGGCACACACAGTTGAGTACATGCAACTCTAAATGATTCTTTACTATTTCTTTCGGCCCCCTGCGTGGTCTAGTGGTAGAGCGTCCGCCCGGAGAGTGGAAGGTCCGGGGTTCGATCCCCGGCCGCGGAATACCAAAAGACGTTAAAATATGGTACTTGTTGTTACACTGTCTGGCGCTCGACAGGACTGGTCGGCTCGGAGTCAGTATACTGTGTCTGAATTGGGTATTCATGTTAAACTGCGGCATGGTATCTCAGTGTGCTAGCATGCTCATAGCTAGTGAGCTAGCACTATAAATCAGCATCAGTCCAGACAAGAACAAGCAGCCACACACACACACGTGCATGTGCGTCGCTATATACGTGCAATAATGTTGGACGCGACGTTAAACACCATTTCCCCTCACCTACTATATCTTTCGTATTGGGTGGTGAGTTTAGGATGATACATAAATGACAATAAAACTGTAAATTAATCTTCGGGGACAAAAGCAGCCAAACAAATTTTTTTACAATTAGAGCAAAACCTTTTCATAATGTCTATCAATGGGCATGTATTATTCAATAGTTTTGAAGAAACATATAACTCCATGAACAAAGAGGAATATGAAATTTTAAGTTTTGATAGTTTTAATACGGTAATTATCTTTTTATTATACCAAACAACAAAGATCATCTTACAGATATTTATCATTCGAATACATATCACTGCATGCAGAAATCAATCATTAAACATTGAGTAAAGCTTATCCACACCCTCAGATATATTTAGGAATAATTATTCTCTGTGCAGAGTAACGCCCCTGAGACGTACCAATAACTTATCCAGGTACGGTCCGTTTTTGTTACTCGGTTTACCAGCACCACGTACACCTGTGTTTGTGGGTTTCAGCAAAGTGGTAATCGTCTGGGACCTGCATCGCTCCCGGCTTTCATCCCAAACCAAGTTGACTTGCCGATATAACAGAACTATTGTTCAAAGCGGCGTTAAACCGAACTCACTCACTAGCTCAATACAATAACCGTTAAACCACTTTTGAGACCGCCCCTGTATGTGAAGGTCATGCACTGACTACCCAGTACATCAGGGGGAGCGACATACACAGTGTCAAAATGTTTTCTCTGATAACAGTGTTAAGATTAACACTATAATATATCAGTTTCGATTTTGTGGTGTAACAAGTTTAATATTGACCGGCTAAGCTAATATCACAGATCACGTCGCAACGAGATAAGGCCGTAGCTGTAGCACCGTCAATGAGAATTAGATGTCGTGTGTCATGGCCTAGATATGATACCGTAATGCAGCTCCACAAAGCTATTTTATTGCTACAGCTATAGAGAGAGAGAGAGAGAGATAGAGACAGAGATAAGGAGATGGAGTGAAATGGAAAGAGATACAGAGATAGATAGAAAGGGATAAAGAGAGAGAGAGACACAGAGAGAGAGACAGACAGACAGACAGACAGATAAGGAAATAGAGAGAGATTGAAAGAGATAAAGAGAGAGATAGGTAGAAAGAGATAAAGATATATATATATATATATATATATAGAGAGAGAGAGAGACAGACAGAGAGATATAGATAGAGATAGAGAGAGGTAGAGCGATAGATAGAACTATATATAGACATAGATAGATAGAAATCTGTTTTTATCTATCTATGTATCTCTATATAAAGAGAGATAGAAAGAGATAGAATGAGAAAGAGAGATAGATAGAAAGAGAGAGACAGATATAAAGATAGAGAGATACAGATAGAGACAGAGAGAGGTAGAGAGACATAGAAATATATAGAGAGAGATAGATAGAAAGAAAGAGAGAGACAGAGATAAAGATACATATATATATATATATATATATATATATATATATATATATACATATATATATAGAGGGAGAGGGGAAGAGAGAGAGAGAGAGAGCGGTATATATATGTATGTATATAAACAAGTGATTTCATCAGGTGTATAAGTATTAAATATACAAAAAAACAGAGTTCAGATATTCGTGCTTGTCAAAACTTTATGCCGCCACAAATACTACTGTTGTGTGTCGCCTAGGACTACAATGTAAGTTAAAGTTTTCATTACACCAGAAGAGCCGTTGAACGGCTAAAGATCTTTCCTTTCGAAGTTATAAAAGCCATGTTACATGTCACATCACGAACATCATATTTTCAGTGAGTACATGTTTATTCAAACATGCTTAATGTAATTGTGGCATTCATGTATCATATCATTAAATATTCACAAACGACGCGTGTTTCTTGTGGGTGTTTTGTATGTATTAGCCCTGGAATCCCTAATTCTGAGCGCCAGACAGGGTAACAACAAGTACCATCTTTTAACGTATTTTGGTATGACGCGGCTGGGGATCGAAACCCGGACCTTCCGCTCCCCGGGCGGACGCTCTACCACTAGACCACGGAGGCGGTCATACACGTGTAGAAACATGTGTGATGTGGCGTTGAAGAACAGACATGATCTTGCCTTTGTGTTTCGCCAGAGATTGCTGCGCCGGAAGTTCCAGCGAGTCGCCAAGATGACCATTTTCTGTATACGAGAGTGCCACGACCATTGTTTAAGGTAACATGATCAATTTGATATCAGATAATACCGATTGTTCCACACACAAAAACACAGCTTGTTCTTTGTTATGCATTAAAAAAACAACATCTCAAAGTTTTCAGGGTATGAATGAATGCGTGCGTGCGAGCGTGCGTGCATGCTTGAAGCCGCTGTATGCAACATTTCAGCAAATATCAGCTAGAGTTCCCTCCCTTAGTCCCACCAGAATACTGTGCTATTATGATTTGTCAGCACACGCTACTCGTTGTAAAATGCTGTCCCACATGAAGCTGGGAGGGTGAGAACACTGTTCCAAAATACTTCTACAACTGTCATTACACATGTGTCTTTTTGAAGGAACAACGACGACGATGAGTTATCTCCCTTTCTCAAGCCTCTCAACTTCCGGGACTACCCTGCAATGGCGGGAGTAGAACTTATGTTTGACCCGTCAAGGTTCAAGGCAAATAAACAGGTGAACATTGTCATAACAACCTTGAAAAAGTACAACAACTATATAACCTTGAAAACTGTATAAAAGAAATATACAAATGTATTTAAACTCTTCCGTTGACAAATTAACTGCAGTTATGGGAAAGAGTCGGGTGGTCCAATTTGTAGTAGTATATAATGTCGATCTAAATAGATCATCACATCTCTGTATGGAGCTCATTAATAGTACCTCTTGTTAGGTGGCATCGTTTGCATGTGCATCAAATCGATGTAAGATATATTAGAGTGAGTGACGCCGCTTTTAACAGTATTCTATTTATTTCGCGGCGTGTCAGCTTAATGTGGGCGGAAAGCCCGAGGTGATGCAGGTCTTAGAGGTTTACCACTTCGGTGAAACCCACGAGCACGGGTATGGTGCTGTCAAACCTAGAAACATAATCGGGGCGAACCGGGATTCGAACCCACAATCCTAGGTTTCTGGCGTCCCCAAGGGACGCAACTCTGCACAGCAAATCGCGGCGCCTTAGACGACTAGGTCCCCTAAGATATATTACTATGTATAAAGTTACAGCTGTTACCTAGTAACACAAAACAAAATGTGTTATTCAGACGAGAATATCAGACGACATCAAACGCATCCTGAGTAAACCTCATTCCGACAGAACGGACCAAGAGCTGTACACGGTAAGGCTTTTCAATCGTCGAAAGTGAGTTTTAGCCGAATGCGTATCGTATAATATATATCACGTATCACCGCCTTTAACGAGCAAATTCACATCTTCAATTCCTAATGCATGCCATTTACGATACGGAATGACACTAGGGTTATAATCTTTTTATCATATAATACCATTCTCTTAATAATCGATGTCGATGTCGTTATTTCGGAAAATGAAATAGCTTTAGAACGTGCGTTTGAATACAATGTTTTAGTGAACCGCCACCTCTATCACACATGGGGAAAACCCTATCTTAACTTATAAAAGAACCTGCTTGATTTTGCATCCATGCAAGACGTATAAAAGTAGATCCTGCGAGGTGACCACATCGCCCGTGAATTTCCCGGGTAGACTAGGTCTTAAGCAACCCATGCTTGCCGTTAAAGGCGACTATATGCTTGTCGTAAGAGGCGACTAACTGGATCGGGTGGTCAGGCTCGGTGACTTGGTTGAAGCATGTCATCGATCCCAATTGCGTGGATCGATGCTCATGAAATTAATCACTGGATTGTCTAGTCCAGACTCGATTATTTACAGACCGCCGTCATATAGCTGGAATATTGCTGAATGTGGCGTTAAACAACAAACAAACAGACAAAACGTTTATCGAATCCTGATATCAAGCTTATTAAGTTTATCAGACTGGTTTATCACATCGATATCACACTCCGTTATGGAATACATATTGATACCGCTCAAAACCTATTCGCGATAGTGTAGAATCCGTGGACATTCTTTAGTTACGATATATTTAGATCGATATCGAATATTTAGAAAACATTTAACGTTTATAATGCTGGGATTTTGTTTAATGTAAAATGATTATCAAAACAGGAACCTATATATGTGGAACAAAAGCAGCAACCGGTTTCAAGAAGCCTTGGCAAATGTTGGAATATAAATCACTCTTGTTGTTCTCTTTACAAGGCTCAAATAGCAATGCGGGATATCAAGTGTTTTCAAGAATACCCAGCCCGGATGCAGCGCCTCCTAGCTGAAGTTGGCAATTACGAAAGGTAAGAGTGAGTGAGTGATGCGGGATTGAACGCAGCGTGGTAGATGCTTGGAACAATATTTAAAGGAACCACAATTGTTTCCGAAATGATATGTAAAGAAATGACGTTGTGGAATTCAATGTTTATATTAAATCCAATCCCCCTTGAGCTCCGATGCAGGCACGACATCTTCTGGGCATACTGGACATCAAACCCTTGGTTTTCTTCGTCCTTCTCCTTGTGAGGTTTCCTGTTGCAGATTCTGGGAACGTTCGGTTGCGAGCCCTTCGGTCCAGAACATGCCAAGGGTATTCAATCGGTGAAGTATCTGGACATTTGGCTGGCCAGGACAACGTTGTGACACCTTGCTGCCTCAGACACTCGACTGCGACACGACGTCTTTGAGGACGTGCGTTGTCATTTTGGAACTCAAAGGTCTGACCCACGCGCTCGGCAAATGGGATGACCACGGGACGTAACACTTTGTCCACATAACGTTGACCGGTCATGTTCCCTTAGGGGGCACGGGTGTCCCAGTCGTCTAAGGCGCCGCAATTCGCTGTGCAGAGTTGCGTCCCTTGGTCACGCCAGGGCTTTCCTCCCACATTAAGCTGACACGCCGTGATATGACTGGAATACTGTTAAAAACGGCGTTAAAAACCCAACTCACTCACTCCCTTATATACACGATCATCAGATCCGTCTTCTTGTCGTATCTGATGTCACCTGAGACCATGACGCTGCCACTACCGTACCTGTCATACTCTTGGACTGCTGTCGGATAGAACCTCTCTCTGCGCCGTCTACAAACACATTGTCTACATCTGTAAAGTGTAAAGAGAACCACGATGCACCAGAAAACATGATGTACCTCCAATGCCGCTGTTGTCGACCTCTAAACTGTTGTGCCCACTGTTGTCTGAGGCGCTTGCCACAGTTAGACGCTTTCCCCCGGAAGGACGTCTTACTTTTAGACCCGCACTTTTCAAACCGTTTCGTATCGATGACGTCGAAAGTCGGCTTCATGTGGCGGCCCTGAAGCTCTTTCACAGTTCTGGTGCTAAACAATCTGTTCCTGTACCTATCGATCCTGCCTGGGAGTACTCTTTTTTAGGCCTTGCTCTAACCAGCCTAATCTTAACCCAACCTGTTTGCCGATATCGTTCCATCCTTCGGGACATCACACTTTTTGATTTACCAAAGTGTCTGGCAACTGAATTTTTCATTTTCTGTTATGTGCACGTTTGGCAGCATTTTCCTTCTCTGTACCCGATCAATGGACCATGTGGCTGTGACGTGTATTGGCACATGCAAGTAACCCGGATGTGTCACCGTGGACGGCATGTGCAAGGTTCAAAGTTTGAGTAACTGTGTCTCGTGCAACAAAGATGGTCATTTCATTCTGATAGCTGAAATGACAGGGGTTCCCTTAAATATCGTTCGTTCCTCGTATACTAGTATTTCATTCATATCACGGCATGCGAAAGTGTAAATATAGGCGTGTGTGGTTATTTTCTATCGTGTAACCCAGTTGGAAGTTAACAGTTTTAAACGCATCGGCAATTTCAAGTTCCTCCTTGATAAGACTATTTACGTTGCTGGTATAACACTCTAGTACAAGCGTTCGCTCGGCACGCCGAAGACCCGGGTTCGATTCCCGACATGGGTACAATGTGTGAAGCCCATTTCTGGTGTCCCCCGCCGTGATATTGCTAGAATATTGCTAAAAGCGGCGTAAAACAATACTCACTCACTCACTTTAATACAACATCGTCAACGTCAACACTCCCGACTGAAGACCCGGGTTTAAGGTGTAGCCGACTGTTTGAGCATTCATCAGTCACGCCGAATACCCTTGTTCGATTCAATGTGTGACGCCCATTTCAACTTCAACACTAAGCTCATGTTCTGCTTATATCGAAGTCGGATATGACGAAACATAGGCCAAAACGAACATAATTTTACTTCTCCAAGAGAACTTCAGATATAACGAACTGATTTTGCCACTACTCGGGCGTTACTGTGCATGTTCTCGCGTATTTATTTACTTGCCATACGTACACCTACAGTGTGAAACCAAATCAGACATATAGCCAACTTGCCTCGTTTGTTTCTGAAGGAAAGTCCGCAGAAACGTGATCTGAACTCACATGTGTAGATATTTATAAAGATCACAAGATACGAGTTTATTGATTTTTGTAAGTTTCTCTCACATGATTACCTACAGCCAATGGAATAATGTGATATATAATAGTCTAGACCAGACCACAATCTTATTGCAAAATGTCAGATATCTTCAAGAATATCCTACAAGGGAGTACATGTATTGTCTTACATTATCAAGTCTTGTAGTACCGAGTTGAGGCTTGGGGGCGTACAGGTAGATTGTCTGCTTGTACCCAGAACAATCTTAAGGAAATTTCCAAGACCTATCGAACTTCGAGGAAGGCCATACACCATTTATTGTATAATATTACTTTGTAGAAGAACGCATATGTCACAGCGCACTCTGTCATTAAAGCTGCAAATAGAATATAATAGTCATACACTATTCAGAAAGGTTATGCAAGGATAAATAAGGAATGGTAAGAGAAAGTGGTTACAGATGTCACCCCAGCATGTTCGTTAAATGTATATGACCCATTAATGCATGCATTACTGGCTGAGTGGACAGTTCATAATGCATGGTAACCAATGCCAAAGCATTATTAGTAACCATTCGGAACATTGAGGTCAACGGTCGAAGCTCCAAGACATCATTATACACAGCAGGTCAGAAATGGACACTGTACATATTTGCTGCATATTTCATAACTATGCATACCTGGGTAATGGACCACATGACATGTTTATGATGGCTGCCATTGATGCTATTTTTATCGGATTCGACAGTGTTAGCAGTACTACAGACTATTCTTTCATCTCTATGAACCAAGAAGTATTAGAGGAGATACCAAATAAGCAGCATCACTTGGACATGGATCCATTTGAAGATCAAGGCCTAGCAGCGTCAACAACCGAAATGCATGATTTCACCCCCATCCCTCCCCTCCCCACCCCACCCAAAACAAAAATATAATAAAAGAAAAAAATAATATTAAAAAACAAACAAAACAACCAAGGAAAACAAAAAAACAAACAAACCCAAAACAAACTTATTGTATGTTATTCCGTGATACTGTATGTCAAAATGTCACAATGATACATGCAGGAATGGCATTTGCAATATGGCTTTCGTGGCGGCCATATTAAAATGAGATCTGAATGCTGTGAACATATTTTAGGGACATGATGACTGTGATCATCCATTAAACGTTTTAGCTAAACATCTTGTACAGGGAACTAATACAGTTTTGATGTGTTATGGGTAAAAACATACTTCGTTTCAGAAATAATGGGCAACTGTAGTTTTTATACAGCCTATTATATTGAAACCCATTTCACGACAAATGTCGTTTGTTCTGAATTGAATTGATCATTTTCTTTATGAGAATCTTAACGTGTGCGTGTTGTGCTAAATATGTTACGTTATGCACATATAGGGTCGATTAATTAAAGAGGTTACAAAGCAATTTCGTCTATCTTCCGGAAAGGTTTGAGGCGAGACGAGTGCTGGTTCGTCAAGGTCATCCTGCGTCATCCTTCTACTTCATCCTGTCAGGAACAGGTAGGTGTTCTAAAGTCTGGCTACTACGTCATCCTGTCAGGAACAGGTAGGTGTTCTAAAGTAGGACCCTCCCCGTGCGTCAACTTGACAAGGTCGCCTTGCATCCACCTACTTCATCCTGTTAGGAACAGGTAGGTGTTCTAAAGTCTATCCTCTACTTCATCTTGCCAGGAATAGGTAGGTGTTCTAAAGTGTGGCTACTACATCATCCTGTCAGGAACAGGTAGGTGTTCTCAAGTCCACCTTCTACTTCATCCTGTCAGGAACAGGTAGGTGTTCTAAAGTCTGGCTACTACATCATCCTGTCAGGAACAGGTAGGTGTTCTAAAGTAGGACCCTCCCCGTGCGTCAACTTGACAAGGTCGCCTTGCATCCACCTACTTCATCTTGCCAGGAATAGGTAGATGTTCTAAAGTGTGGCTACTACATCATCCTGTCAGGAACAGGTAGGTGTTCTCAAGTCCACCTTCTACGTCATCCTGTCAGGAACAGGTAGGTGTTCTCAAGTCCACCTCCTACGTCATCCTGTCAGAAACAGGTATGTGCTCCCAAGTCCACCTTCTACGTCATCCTGTCAGGAACAGGTAGGTGTTCTCAAGTCCACCTTCTACGTCATCCGGTCAGGAACAGGTAGGTGCTCCCAAGTCCACCTTCTACGTCATCCTGTCAGGAACAGGTAGGTGTTCTCAAGTCCACCTTCTACGTCACTCTGTCAGGAACAGGTAAGTGCTCCCAAGTCCACTTTCTACGTCATCCTGTCAGGAACAAGTATGTGTTCTCAAGTCCACCTTCTGGTCCTATATACCATCCCCGTGCGACAACTTGACAACGTCATCGCTGGCATCATCTTTGTATTTCACCTGTCACGCCGGGTTCCAACCCTGTCACAAGAAGATTATTTAAAGCTGATCACTAGTGGACCCCCCACTTTGAACGGCATTCCAGTTATATCACCGCGAGTCAGCTTAAAGTGGGAGGAAAGCCCGAAATGATTTAAGTCTCAGACGTTTGCCACTCTGGTGAAACCCACGATCACGGGTATGGTGCTGACAAACCTGGAAACGTAATCAGGGTAAACAAGGATTTGAACCCACGATCATGGGTTCGTGACGTGCCTTGGGGCGCAGCTCTGCACATCGACTTGTATGATAGAGTTTGATTATGTCCCAATATCTGTCTAACCGTAAAACCGTACTAAGTAACACTTTTTACTGGCCGTGTTTATTATATCCAGTGGTTGTCATGGTGATGGATTGTGACCGGAAGTACGCTCGACCCGTGGCCTATTTGTACAAGGGACAGACATTTGGGGTAAGTTCATCATCAATTTTGATTCAGCAGAGGTGTTATATTTGAGACTGTTTATTGTGGTAATAGAGCACTCGGATTAATTTTATCTAATATTTTTTCTTCTCCTTACTCTCAAGGCGATTATAAAATCAGACCCGCTATTCCGATCCGACACCGATCTACGTGACGATCTGACAAACCCTTCATGTGATGTCGTGTCAGGTGAAGTGTGCAATCAGCCAATCACAGACTCCTAACGATGGCTATAAGCAAGCGAAGCATTAAAATATTATAACAGCATAACAGATTGTTGTATCTCAAAAACGAACATAATCGTGGAATTCTAAATGCAAAAAATAAAGACTGTGCTATTATATTTGGATATTGTGTACTCTTTGTCGTTCTGAGACCGCCTCCGTGGTCTTGTGGTAGAGCGTCCGCCCGGAGAGCGGAAGGTCCAGGGTTCGATCCCGGGCCGCGTCATACAAAAAGACGTTAAAAGATTGTACTTGTTGTTACCCTGTCTGGCGCTCGGCATTAAGGGGCTAAAACAAGGAATGGTCGGCTACTGTGTCTGAGTGGGGTATTCATGTTAAACTGCGGCATGGTATCTCAGTGAGCTCGCACTATAAATCGGCATCAGTCCGGACTAGTACAAGCAGCCACACACACACATACACGTGCACACGTGCATAAGTGCAATAATCTTGGACGCGACGTTAAACCCAATTTCACCTCACCTCACCTTTGTCGTTCTGAGCATCATGGCAGCCAAACAAATAGGTGTGTCCTGATTTGTGTTCTGTGTTGATTTTCCTTTGCTAAGATCGAAATTGCCAAATCGAGGTGCTGACCAAAAGAAGCTGATTCGTTTTAAAAAGTTGACATCGTACTTAAAGAGCCGACACATCCTTTACTGAGAGGTCAAAATGCCCCAGGGCGCACCGGACACGACCTCACTTCATCACGTAGAGATAAAGATCTGATATCCCCATAATCATGATCGCAAATACTATTATTATTAGGAATGATATTTTATCCCCCACGTGTATGTTGTGAGAATTATATATCAATACAGTAAAACGAATGCGTGAAGTTTAGTTTCTCCCCACAACAGGAACTTGCGATTATCAACAGGACGTCTCGTCAGTCTACCGTACTCGCCAAGGAGAGTTCCGAGTTCCTCACGATCTCCGTGGAGGTGAGCTGGTAAAACTCTTGTTCATGTTCATCGCGATATGTAAGGTAGGTGAGTTTATAGCTTAGGTATATACTGATCCTCGCTGTTTGCAAGGATGTGAATTTATAAAACACTTGCTTATCATGTCCACCGCAATTTGTAAGGAGGTGGGTTTATGACACACGTGTTTATGATGTTCCTCGCGATTTACAAGGAGGTGAGTGTGTAACACATGTATTAACACATGTATTCACAGTTAATCGCGAATTGCAAGCTTTTTTTAAGGGGGGGGGGGGGGGGGGGGGGGTTTCAGAACACACTAATTCCTAGTTCCTATGTTCCTCGCGATTTGCAAGGAGTTAATACCATCCCTGTGTATAAAATTACTCTAAATCTTCGTCAAGGGGAGTTAATAGCCTTATGTACAATGTGTGATTGTGATGTTTTGATGTCAGAGACATGCTCAGTATCCTTTTACGGGATTATCATTCATGGCCATACTCGTTGGTTTTGTAATAGTGGAGAACGACCTGCATCACTTTGAATTCGGACTTTCCTCCCACATAAAACTGACGTGGTGGATCTGGTAGTAAAGTTCAAAGCTACTCACCGACCCATTAGTTATGAGAACACTGATCTTGATATTGGCTTATCAAGTTTCGAAAGCAATCGTAAAATATACTTTCACAATGCGGTTTGTTGTGAAAGGGAGACAACTGAGGCAGGACTATCTCAACGAAAAACTGATAGTGTGCATGACAAGTCGGGAATGTTCTAAAAAATTGGTATGCGATATAGGCACACCCACACTCATTAGGCCTCAGATTGGTTGATTTGAAATAGCTTTTTAATGTCATTTAAGAGGAGTGAGTGAGTTAAGTTTAACACCTTTATCATCAACGCAGGCATATCACGCTGGACATCAAGAAGGGGATTCACACATTGTTCCCACGATGGGAAATGAACCCGTGTCTTAGGCACGGTGGGCGAACGCTTCAGTCACAAGTCCACTCGCCGCGCTCTGTGATGGAAGTGAGTGAGTGAGTGAGTGAGTGAGTTGGGTTTAACGCCGCTTTAAACATTATTCCAGTTATATCACGGCGTGTCAGCTTGATGTGGGAGGTAAGCCCGAAGTGATGCAGGTCTCAGATGTTTACCACTTTGGTGAAACCCACGAGCACGGGTATGGTGCTGACAAACCTAGAAACATAACCGGGATTCGAACCCACAATCATAGGTTTCTGGCGTGTCCAGGGGACGCAACTCTGCACAGCGAATCGCGGCGCCTCATACGACTGGGCCACCCGTGCCCCCTGTGATGGAAGGGTAGGATAGGTGGGCAGGCAATTAAAGACAGGCAAGCGGTTGATGTTTGGTCTGTATTACCGATATAATTACAAAATTTTACGTTGTTCAGATTCCGGGTACATGAACTGAATTTCTTTGCATAAAATAGTGTAGCAATTGTGGTATACGGCTTAAAATATAATTAAATATACTTTGACTTACTGTTACATTTTACCAATGAAGAGCGCCGTCAAAGCGTGATGATTCATGGACGGTTTCACTAATAAACTCTGTCACTTTTTAATCTTTTAACCACCATTCGATTTTCAGTCGGTTTCCATGGTAACCATATTTTTAGTCTACCATTGGACACGGTGGGTTGGGCGTTATTCAATATGATGATTAACGACTTAGTTGATTTTCCCCCTCAAATTCTATTTAATTTTTAAACATGGTGAGCTACGCAACCAGTTGCTCTAAATTTGTCATTAGCAATATCAATATTTCACAAACCTGTCTGTTGTACTTTCAAGGACTTCGACGAAGCGTCGAAATCTGACGATTGTATCATAATGACTCACCATTGTGGTCCCCAGTGAGTATCCAACAGATAATGATATACAGCTTGATGAATTATGTGTAAGGCCTTTATATATCATTTTTGTGTGTAAATGTTTAACAAGAATCAGCGATAATAGCATAACCATTGCTAGGCATTCTGAACAGTTGACAATTGAAACGAATAACAAGAATATGCATCCTCGGGTATCCAATGCATCACCATTCTGCTGTGATAAAGGCTCTGGACCTATTGTCACCACAGCTTCATCTTGAACCAGATTCACATAACACAACCCTAAAATTAACCGCCCAATCTGGTTTCTATCGTGAAGAGCGACTGAAATTCTGAGCTAAGCTAGATCTATGAGAGATGGAGATAGTGACGACACTGCGGAAACGAAGCTGTGTGGATTCGGGGGTATTTATTAAAATAGAACAGCGGTTTGTGTGTGCCCTTGTGATGTGGAAATAAAGTGCAATGTATATTGAATTAAATAATAATAATAATATCAACAACAACAACAACAATGATAATGATATTATTATTATCATTATTAGATTAAAATATATAAATGCAGCAAAGAGGGTTTGGGTGAACCTGGCACAGTCAGGCTGCTTAGGTTCATCCTCATGGTGAAAACAAGGCATTCCACAGTTTTCATAAACGAGCCAAGGATGTGGGACATAACCTTAATCAATGTTGATTTTGTTGATGGTTCTGTACTGCTGGGTGGTACAGAAATGAGTGTCAACCAAACGAAGTGCCATATCAAATCGGCCCAGACTCAGACTCAGACTCAGACCCAGACCCAGTTTTTCATTGAGAGGCTATCTATTAGACCACTGCATCGAGTTGATGTGCAGTGTGTTGAGAGGATCAGCAACCCTGCAGAGTTGTTCACGTAGATGAAGTCGGCTAGCCTAAAAGGTGAAACAGAAGGCTTTGTTTGCTGCTTAATACCAGTCACTTCCCACTCGAAACCGTCAATGTGTGATTTTGCACCAAAATGTGAATATGAAATGTAGATTATGTAATGAATTTAATGAGACTGTCCAACAAATTGTCAGTGGATGCCCAGCTTTGGCACAAACACAGTATCTTAAGCGACATGATGGAGTGGCTTGATCATTTTTCGCCTTGCTTGTGGTTTTGACACAGAGGTCTATCCATAGTTCGACCCAGAATATGCAGAGGGCGTCATGGAAAGTGATAAATACAAAATTCTTTGAAATAGGCTGTATACAGCCTCGGACATATGCAGGCCAACAAACCTGATCTTGTCCTTTTGGGTAAATCCAATAAGTTATTGATTTTTCCGTCTATTTTTGACACTAATGTGATTGTCAAGATTCAGGAAAAACATGGCAAATATGCGGACGTCGAAATGTCACACTTTCATCCTAAGTACCCCAAGTTGTCCGACTCCCCATTGTTCTCTGTGCCTCAGGTTTGGTACCTCCCAATCTGTTGACTGACATTGGGAGAGTACCCAGGTTTGCTACCAGGAATACAGCCCTTCTCTTTATCTGGGTAATGCAGAAGAAGGCTGCCGTGTTGGGGAGTCTTTACATTCTCCAAAAAGTTCTGGGTGGGTTTGACGAGGCAGCGCTTCCTGTGAGAAGTCCCATTCGCTGTCTGGGCTGCGTGTAGAGGGGGCAAGGACCCTGAGCTGATGATGAGCCTAACCAGCCTGACTGTGCCAAGATCACCCAAACCCTCTTTGCTGCATTAATATATTTTTAAATATAATAAAATTAATAATAATAATAATAATAATAACAACAACAACAACAACAACAACAACAACAACAACAACAACAACAACAATAATAATAAATAATAATGGGTATGGTGCTGACAAACCTAGAAACATAATCGGGGCGAACCGGAGTAGAACTCAGGATCATAGGTGTCTGGCTCGACTAAGGGAGGCACCTCCGTACAGCTGACGCGATGCTGGATAGAAATCTTGTCTCAGTCCAAATGCGCGAGAGTTGGCAGGTATAAGAGTCTCACAGTGCCTCTGTTCCTTCATCCCCAGGACTACCACCGAATCTTCATGGCGGGGGGCGTCAAGTGTCTCACAGACCCAGACCACGAGGACTTCATCAGGTAACCTCTGCTTACAGTACATGCATGTCCCTCAAGTACCAGTATGTAGAGATTGTAGTCTTCAATACGTTGACATCGTTTTATGGAAAATCGTCCTTGTCTACAACGAAGCATCCAAGGGTGTGGTTATATTTACATAATTATTAACATAAGGGTTGAATAATAGTGTGAAATTTTCAATATTTGCACATGTGCATTTTGTGATTCTCAATGCCATCTGGTGAGTTGACGCAATATGACATCACAGTGCTACATTGTTCAGAAAAATACGATATGAGGTCATCCATTGACGTCACCAGTAGATTACAAAGCGCCATCTGAACAATAGGCTGCTTTGGGTGAAGTTAACCGTAGATTGACATTTCAGGAGTTTTTATATTCATGTCCTCGTAGCTGATTGGTTATTCTCAAAATATTTGCGCACGTGCTTTTGAGAGATTGTCGGAGGTCAGTTGTCGTGACATGATGTCACTTTACTCCATTGTTAAGAACAATAAGATGTGACGTCATGAACAACACATTCCTTTGTAGGGTTGACATTTCATTCGTTTTTTCTTCATTTTCTTGAAAAAAATGCCATTTTTGGTAATAAATGGAATAACCTCCTCCAATTCAGCATCCTAGATTATCTCCTTTTCGCTAATGAATGCTGTTAGTTGCCGCCAAATGTTCGGGACTTGCACTATTCAATCACTCGGGACACTCCGTAAGTCCTCACAGGTTGTAAGTTATTCTGTAATCCCCGCACATAATCTTCCTACATTCACAACAGAGATGAATCGAGCACCTTGGGATGTTTCTTTTCATTCTTCTTGTAGAAGTCAGAATGTGAAGGAAATCTTACACGCATTTCGTAAGAAAACAAAATCAAGAACTAATTTTCTTCTTTTATCAATACCATGAGCGCTGTGACATGGTAAGGGTGTAGTTACTACTAACACTGGGGGGCACGGGTGGCCCAGTCGTCTAAGGCGCCGCGATTCGCTGTGCAGAGTTGCGTCCCTTGGGCACGCCAGAAACCTATGATTGTGGGTTCGAATCCCGGTTCGCCCAGATTATGTTTCTAGGTTTGTCAGCACCATACCCGTGCTCGTGGGTTCCACCGAAGTGGTAAACGTCTGAGACCTGCATCACTCCGGGCTTTCCTCCCACATTAAGCTGACACGCCGCGATATAACTGGAATACTGTTAAAAGCGGCGTAAAACCCAACTCACTCACTCACTCACTAACACTGCCTTCTTCCCACAGACATCTGAGGTTCCTGGAGGGCTGGCCGTTAGGGAGACTCCTGGAACACCCTTCCAAGTGCCTCTTCCTCTACTTCAAGTGAGTGAATGTTGTTTTACACCACGGTCAGCACTACTTCAGCTATTTCACGGCGACTTGTACATAATCGAGTCTTGACCAGGAAGTCGTTGACTGAAGCATGTTCAACGCCACCGGGATGTAACAGCATCACCTAATGAAATAAGTCCCCAAGCCCGACCTCTCGATCCTTTTCAGTTGTTTGTTTGTTGCTTAACGCCGCACTCAGCAATATTCCAGCTATATGACGACGGTCTGTAAATAATTGAGTCTGGACCAGACAATCCAGTGACTGACATCAGGAGCCTCGATCCACGCAATTGGGATGTAATGACAACCAGGTCAGCGAGCCTGACCACCCGATCCCGTTAGTCGCCTCTTACAACAAGCGTGGCTGCTGAAACCAGTTCTAATCCTGCTCTTCTCGGACCCCTCTTGAGTCTTACGACATGCATTAAAACTGGATACCTACTTTCTTGGAATACTTACGGAATGCATGGTATATAGAGTGCTAATTAGCTAGCCCAGATACAGCATCATAGAAATACCTCCCGGAAATAAAGAAAACCAATAGATCGTTTTGGTAAACTCTGAGAGAAAATGCAAAAGTATTTTTACGAACTCTCCTAGTGAGAAGGTAGTACAACACAATCCCTGTTGACATATTGTGTTAACCAGTGTCTTGTCTCATTGTCGTTTTTTTATCTTAAAGCTTAAAACGTGGATAGAAATTAATTTAATGAATTTAATAAGCATGTCCACACATGCATATTGATTATTTCCTCAATTTACAAAGTGAAGGTATATATATATATGTTCTGAGCCCCATAGCATTTATTCACCTGGGTGTCGTTGTACAGAGCGATCTTAGCGCTAATATGATCGTAACTCCCACACCGTAACCCAGACTTACGACAGTCGTAGCGCTGAGGTTGTTTTGTACAACGACACCGTGATGGATGAGTTAGCATATACTCCGTAACGTTGTGTTCCTCATAATAAAGAAGTTGACATCCATAAATTCTCTTCCTTATGTGTATCACTTCTAAAATGTATTTCAAACACTTAATTTACAAAGTCCTTTTAATGTGAGACGTTTACATTCCCGTGGCCTCCCTAGACGTGGAGACGTACTGGTCAAGGACAGCAACTACTCCGACTGGCTTATTGTGGTCAAATCAGTGAGTTGAACTCATTCCTTACTTCTACAAAGTAAAGGTAAGATCCTCAAAGAAACATGATTGCTTTATACAGTTCGGTGTCCTTCTCCAGGTGACCGCCTCCGTGGTCTAGTGGTAGAGCGTCCGCCCGGAGAGCGGAGAGCCCGGAAGGTCCGGGGTACGATCCCCGGCCGCGTCATACCAAAAGACGTTAAAATATGGTACTTGTTGTTACCCTGTCTGCCGCTCGGCATTAAGGGGCTAAAACAAGGACTGGTCGGCTCGGAGTCAGTATACTGTGTCTGAGTGGGGTATTCATGTTACACTGCGGCATGGTATCTCAGTGAGCTAGCGCTATAAATCGGCATCAGTCCGGACAAGTACAAGCAGCCACACACACACACACACGTGCATGCCCATCGCTATATAAGTGCAGTAATCTTAGGCTACCCGACCGCCCCTACACCGTGTAAAACATTTTCCCTGTGTAATATACTTTGGGCAGTCATTTATTGATAGATGGATACATCACGGTAAGACGACGCTTAATTTGGTTTGGCAGGAGTACTGCTGTGCGGTGTTAGGCAACAAACACAAACTTTTAAAGGCAAATTGTAGGAGTGGCGGGTGCTACTAGTAGCTCAGGACATGCCTACCCGTTTCGCGAACACCTGGTGCCATCCCTGATTTTCAGTGATCCACTCTTATGGCTTTCACAGCTGTTTTGCCTTTTACGCCCAATGGAATCTGTTTCGTCAGATAATCGAGACTGGTTGCTCTCTGGCGTTGACGTTTTATATTTAAGCACCTGTCTTCGGCAATCACTGAAACTGTTGATTGAAATATGCCTTTATGTTCACGATATTTTGGTTTAAATGGTAGACGGTGAAAATAACTTTCAGACTCATAAATGAAATCTTCCATGTCTGTCTTATTTTGTTATAGAAAAGAGAAACTAGGCTAAGACTAATTGACAGGTTTGAATCCACACAAACTCATCCAAACCCAATTTAGTGTCTGGTGTATCCTTCCAGAAATTAATGACTACTCTAATTAAAAAGAGACCATGGCTTCACTATCTACAACTTCCAGACCTGGAGAGGGCTACTGGGCTGTAATGCAATCATCTTTCTTTAAGGATCATACCTATTGTTGTAAATTTTAGTTCAATTTTTTTCTATTACTCACAGTTAATGCTTAAGTCATAGTTTCTTCAGTGTCTTATGTTCTATGAAACGACGTCTATTTTCTATATACGATCGTATAGGGCATAAATTGTGTATATTTTCTGGATGTTTTATGACTAATGTTTTACTGTAGGGTATAAGTTGTATATGTGTTCTAGGAGGTTCTTTGTCTTATGGTTTAAAGGAGAGTATATTTCTTTTTTATTGAACAGGATTTAGTCCCATGTTCTACCTACCCGTCCATGTCCTATAGTTCACCTTAGGGTCTGTGACTTAAGCGTTATCTTCGTGTCTAGGACTTCGGTGTCACTTTAAAGGGCAAGTTCACACGGAAATGAACCTAATTTTCTTGTACTTTTTCCACAATAAAAGTGTTAACCTAGAAGTGTCATAGACAAAAATATAAAATATATAATATATATCACAATTAATTAACATATGTTGTGCATTAAAACGATTTATATTTTTCACATTTACCAAGTGTTCTATTTCCATAACAAAAACACCATGGCTTATGCCCCTTGCAATATGACGTCATTGGTGCCAATTGATAAACATTATGACGTCATCATGCTTTGTTAGAGCCGCTTCACGTGGTGTAGGTACTGGTGTGTGATTCTAGCGTCTCAGATGCCAGCCAGCATAGTGTTATGCTGAGTCACCACTGCGCCGGAGTGTGTCGTAGGCCATGTTGTTTTACCGAAAACTTGTACTTGATATCTTTTGCGTTCAGAATAGACAGGGACCCAGTTGAATTGGCACCAATTACGTCATAATCTAAGGGGGATAACTCAGGCCTGTTTAGCTCGAAAAACGAAGGCCTCATAACGGCATATCATTTTCACACCATTGTGAGCTTCCTACTTTCACTGTGAAAAAAATGAGTGTATATTTTCAAACACAGATACTAACTAATTCTAAAATTGCGTTTTGTTTAGAAAAAGAAAGATAGTAATTTTTGCGTGTACACTTCCCCTTTAAGATCTATGTCTTATGTTGTACTTGGGGTATATGACTCATGTGCCACCTTAGTCTTGTTTTATTCCAGGGGTCTTTATCGGTGTTAAAGAAACTCAGACGGGTAGAGGCATACGAATGGAGACGAAAACACGGTACGTGGCTTCAAATGAGAGTAAGTGGGTTATTAAATAAATTATTGCAGCGAGTATTAAATACCTGTCAACGAAGGGCAGTACAACAGAAAAGTAAATATCACAACTGTAGTATAACACAAATCAAACTTTAAAACACATCATCATTCAATAGCTTAACTGTCATCGGTTCTTTCAAACATTAGATATAGCCACATGCAACCAAAGCTAGACCACCTATCTTGTAAATAAATAAAATAAACGTACAACTTTATGGATAACAACTTCTGGTTTATTGCATATAGCGACGTTTTCGATGTTGATTCTTACACCGTTATCAAGCTGAAGTGACTACGACCAAGCACAGGAGTCCGTATCTAAAAATAGACGCCCTCATGCCTCAAAAATAGACGCCCTTCGGGCTCGCGTGTGGAGATGGTCATGAATATGCATGAGGGCGTCTATTTTTAGATACGGACTCCTGTGGACCAAGTGATGAGAGGTATATGTCCATGATATGTTGTGATAAGCAGCAGATTAAAAAAATTGAATATAAGGTGGTGAGTGAGTGAGTGAGTTGGGTTTAACGCTGCTCTTAACAGTATTCCAGTCATATTACAGCGTGTCAGCTTAATGTGGGAGGAAAGCCCGAAGTGATGCAGGTCTCAGACATTTACCGACGAGCACGGGTATGGTGCTGACAAACCTAGAAACATAATCGGGGCGAACCTTGATAACTATATAAAGAGGGTAATGGATAACAAAAAGTACACAGATAAACTGGATAAAACCAGATGTACAGTAAGAATAACATATGGTTCACGGGTGATGAGACCAGATATACAGTGAGGATTAAAAACAGGCTGATTGGATACTAATTGAAAGGTCTATTGCTTAATTAGATCTTCCTAGGCTGTCGGGTTGTAATACCCTTGATCTCTGTTGATCAAAGGTTTGTAATCAACGGTTCTATGGCTTCTGAGAGTTTTCTGTTTGTTGTTATCCATAAAGTTGTAAGATTTTGTTATTCACTCACCAACTTCTAGATTTTATTATTCACTCACCAACTTCTAGTGGCGAGGTGAGGTGAAATGGGGTTTAACGTCGCGTCCAAGATTATTGCACTTATATAGCGACGTGCATGCACATGTGTGTGTGTGGCTGCTTGTACTAGTCCGGACTGATGCCGATTTATACTGCTAGCACACTGAGATACCATGCCAAAGTATACTGATTCCGAGCTGACCAGTCCTTGTTTTAGCCCCTTAATGCCGAGCGCCAGACAGGGTAACAACAAGTACCATCTTTTAACGTCTTTTGGTCTGAGGCGCCCGGGGATTTGCTGTCCGGGCGGACGCTCTACCAACTTCTAGAAGGCCAATCAAACACCTTACTTGTACTTCCGATTTCTGTTAAAAAAAGTGAATGTCTTGACGTATCGAGTGAGAAAACATCATATTTCAAAAAGTTCCAGGATCCCCCTCCCTGCGCCAAATATTAAATAGTCGGTCACCATTTATCCTTCAGGGTCGCTGTATCTGTCCGAGAAGCAAAAACAGGAACGAGAGTTCAAGCTGCAGCAGTGGCGGAAGTCGATCCTGCACGAGCTCCACGTGCCGCTACGTCAGTCAGTAGATAACGAAACAGATGACCATGACAACGGGACGCCACGGGAACTTCGTTCTTCGACCTCGGTAGAGGCGCTTGATATAAACACTTCCACGTTTTTTGACTCGAAGGTTTGGCAATTTGGGAAGCCTAGATACGGGAAAGGGGCCGGGTTTTCAATAATCCATTTACCGAATATCAAATCGGAGAAGCTACTCGGAAGTGTTAACACAAACTGCGAAGAAAGTGAAAGACAGCGGCTTCGGCGCATGCGGATGAGAAACAACTTCTGCAGACCACGGAGTCTCAATATCCCAGATGAAAATAGTGTGACGTCATCAAGTGGTAGGTATCACAAGGAAGTCTGAGTCATCGTGACATGGTGTGTCAAAAATTTCGAAAATATTTACGAAATTGCTCGAATTTAAAAACATGAGTAAGATAGACATACAACGTCTGCATGTGTTACGTCACACGTTCCATGTGGGTATTCAATATACAGTGAATCCTACGGCCTTGAGATAAGACTAGGGCACTTAACAACCTATGCTATTCTTAACGACTTAATGGATCGTGACCAGGCTCCGAGACTTGGTTGATGGCGTGACAAGATGTTCATGCTATCGACCACCGGTTTGTTTGGCTCAGTGTATTCAATTCAATTCTTTATTTCTGTAATTCAGTCCAGTGGCCCAATTACAAGAATAATATACTCACCGCCGAAAAAACCGCCAACTATATAAAAATATAGAGAAGCATGTACGTTAAGAATAGCTGTTTCCAGTGTGTACTAATAAATGACAAAACTAACAATCAGTCAAGTGTTACCACAGAGTGTCTTTATTCTTATCACGCGCGTGATTTCCAAACTTTACGCGCTTATCCTGCACGAGAGAAATTGTTCATCTCAAGTCATGGATCTATGACGTCACAGGTGATGCGTTCATGAGCGTCGGTTCACACAACATACCAATACGTGCATCAAACCAATCATTTATCTCTGGAATATGAGTAATTCTTCATATATTAACCGACATGTATGGTATTCGCGTTTCTTTTTGTCGATGAGTATATATCACTGAATTATCTGGACACACATGGGTTACACGAAGTGGATCGTTTCTACTTTCGTGTTTGGGTGATGGGTGATGTGAAAAGGGGTACGTCGCGTTAAGATTATTGCACACAGTTCTATAAAATTCTATGCAACACCCTCATTTTTGATCAGATACCATTAAAAATCCCCTAGTTTCGTAAAACTGATATCTGTCGAGAACAAGATAAGTTTGCTGGATTGGTTCCAGCGTCCGGAAGCTAAGTGAACCAGCGATGCACGTGAACAATGGCAGGTGACAACCTGTGACGTCATCCATTATCACGTGACACATGACGTCAACAATGCTGTATAAGAACACGTATGTAACTATGAAATATCGTCATCACGTTTGTTTCGAAATGCGGATCACTTGAAGTATTTTACATGGCCGTCGAGACATGTACAAGACGATGTAACACCGCACGGTATAGCCGTATTGGGTTATATTTGATGTCCGCGTGTTTCGAACATATTTTACATGTTTTACAAGGTGGTCGAGGCTTGTTTTAAAGAATCGGTATGGTGGAGCAGTGTTGTCATATATCGGCACTCCGCTTGTTTCGAACCTCGGATAACTCGACGAATATAAGATTTTTTTACCGTGTTTTCATCGTTATTCCCCTTCTGTCAACGGGCTGTGGAGTAGACTTGTTGTTAAAGACGAAAACCCGGGTTCGAATTCCCACATGGGTACAGTGTGTGCTATCCATTTCTAGTGTCCCCCGCCGTGATGTTGCTCACTCACTCACTCACTCACTCGCACACTCACTCACTCACCCACTCACTCACTCACTCGCACACTCGCTCGCTCACTCACTCACTCGCACACTCAATCACTCACTCATGTATCGACAGCGTTATACACGTGACAACGTGCAATTAAATGTTAACAATGACTCGCGCATTTAGAACAATGAATAACTCGACATATTTTTAACGGTCCTCGTCATTTCGAGTTAATTAGACTGCCATTCGTTCATCGACAGCTAACGGCGTTATTCATGTGACTCACAGTCAAACATCCACAACGTCAAGGTCATCGCGGTGACATAATGAACACGACCAAGGTCGTCTTTTCACGAATATATATGTTTATTTACCGTTGATTAACTGTTTTCAAACATGTACAGTTATTTCAATCACAAAGCCTGAAAGTATCGACTGCCTTTAAAAGCTGCATTCATTAAAACTGACAGATCGTTTAAAGCTGCAAGATTATATTTGCACAGATGATGATTCTATTACGTTATATCTATTTTTGCCGCTTCTAGACGAGAAATGTTTCTGTGGGGGAATTCTTATTGTCTATGTTTTTTTACGTAGAGGTGAATGTCCGAGTAACTCTCCATTCCTTAAAAATAATGGAGCAGAGGCCCCGCAGCGGCCGAGGCCAATTATTTTTAAGGAATGGAGAGTTACGAGGATATTCCCCTACTTAAAACTCATCCCTACTTTTACACTTTGACAAAATATTCTGTAGTTGAAAATATTTGAAAAGTTCAAATGCTGCTTCAAGATAATGTACGGTTGACAAGCAACTCTCCATTCTTGAAAAATAATGGCGCGTTCAAATAATAGAATGACGTCACAGATGTGTTTTAATAATACACATTCACATTTATTAATTAACCATCAATCTTGACCGCATCCATTTTGTGAGTACACATATCACAAGCTGGTCAAAGTGATATCTCGTATAACGTTCATGGTTTCCAGTTGGTTTTGCCCTGTGAAGGCTTGATGACGTGTAGAGAAATATCTTGTCGCGACCCCGATGTATCTGCCTCAGCCGATAACTGTGTTATGATTGCCTTTCTATATAATGTAACATATCATAGGGCGGTCGGGTAGCCTAGTGGTTAAAGCGTTCGCTCGTCACGCCGAAGACCCGGGTTCGATTCCCGACATGGGTACAATGTGTGAAGCCCATTTCTGGTGTCCCCCGCCGTGATATTACTGGAATATTGCTAAAAGCGGCGTAAAACCATACTCACTCACTCACTCAATAGAGGCTAAGAAATGACATACAGTAAACTACGGTTGTAACGAAATCAAGGGGAGTTCTAATTATAGTTCGTTATAACCGTAGTTGGTAATAAGCATGTATACAGCAAGTTGCCGGGACCAAAAAGGTCAGTTCGTTATATCCGTCAGTTGGTTATAAGCGTGTTCGTTATAAACGTAGTTTCTTGGCTCTTGTTGCCCTCGTCGAAAAGACTTAATCGAGTAAGGGGCGGTAGAAATATTTTTGTGACATGTAGACACCAATGCCTGAAGCTGTTGGAATATTTCTAGACATAAGGGGAAAGTTGACTAATGGAAATCCCTCTTTGTCATACAGCCTTGTGGATATTTATTGTTACTCTATATTTTGAATATGTTTGCATAGATCTAAATATGAAAAATATCATGTGGTTTCTCTGTTCTCTCTTATTTCTAGTTAAGGAGGGTAACGCTGTAGAAGTGTATTGGTTATATGAACATTATAGAACGATATCAGAGCGATATACCTGAAACTTAAGTTTAGTATCTTGGCCAAATTCCCGTGTTTTTAAAAGTTCCAATCCGAGCTGAAATTCCGATTCATATGCATGAAGAAACAGACCAGCAAAGAGGGAAGTACAATTGGCGCCCAAGGGGATGCCTACCTCTTACCTAAATGTTCTATTCCCAAATTCTACATATATGTAATCAAAGAAACTGTTACAGGCAAGCGGGTTTTTGATGATGTCACGAACCCTCGCCGACAGAGCGTCGTTGAGAGAGAACGCGAGATGATGGGATTCGCCCAGCACGTGCGGACAATCAGCGAGGACCTAGATGCTGGCATCAAACGGAAGGTGAGGGGTGGATTTGTGAGGTCGTCAGTGAGCATCTTGATGCTTGGGACGGAAGGTGAGGGGTGGATTTGTCAGGTCGTCAGTGAGCACCTGGATGCTTGGGATAGAAGTTGAGGGGTGGATTTGTGAGGTCGTCAGTGAGCGCCTGGATGTTGGGTACAGAAGGTGAGGGGTGGATTTGTGAGGTCGTCAGTGAGCATCTTGATGCTTGAGACGGAAGGTGAGGGGTGGATTTGTCAGGTCGTCAGTGAGCACCTGTATACTTGGGATAGAAGTTGAGGGGTGGATTTGTCAGGTCGTCAGTGAGCGCCTGGATGCTTGGGATGTTAGGTGAAGGGTGGATTTAAGAGGTCGTCAGTGAGCACCTGTATACTTGGGATAGAAGTTGAAGGGTGGATTTGTGAGGTCGTCAGCGAGCGCCTGGATGCTGGGTACAGAAGGTGAGGGGTGGATTTAAAAGGTCGTCAGTGAGCGCTTGGATGCTGGGTACAGAAGTTGAGGGGTGGATTTGTGAGGTCGTCAGCGAGCGCCTGGATGCTGGGTACAGAAGGTGAGGGGTGGATTTAAGGGGTCGTCAGTGAGCACCTGGATGCTGGGTACAGAAGTTGAGGGGTGGATTTGTGAGGTAGATACCTTTTGAAGAATGTCTCATGATCAGTGTGTGAGAGGGTTTGGTTTAACGCCGCCTCGTAAAATATTTAAGTTATATCACTGCACTTACCACTTCGATTAAACCCACGAGCCAGGGTATGATGCTGGACTATAGCCAGGGCGAATGTTGAATTCTTATCCACGACCATAGGTTTCTGGCATGCCTTAAGGACGCGACTCTGTTCAGCGAATCGCAGCGCCTTGGGCCACCCTTACCTCCCACGATCAGTGAGTCAGCGTATTATATATACATAAGTTAAAAAAAGATGTTTAATTTTTTACTTTGATGACGTATCTTGCGAATATCGGCGATCACGATCTCGAAATACTATCGACCTTCACAAACCGACGCCAGCTGTGCTGCTTATGGTACTGTCATGCAAAGATCAATCGACATAATTTTACCACGGAGTCACAACATATTGCTCACAAATTAATCTATTGTTAAAGTAAGCTGTTGTTAACAAACATAGAAATAACGCCGAGGCACGCTGGTGACGTTGTATTGCAGCACGTGCAACCAATCAAAACATCCCGCGATGCCACGTGACCGCATATCTTTACTCGCCATCTGTGAAATATCAATAGCTCAAGCTAGAACGAAGATCGATTCACTTTGTAATCGATACGTGATAATGATATCAAAACATAACAATTCAAAAAGATGTCCATCCATATTTACAAATTGTTCTCATGAAGTGGCGATAATGTTTATATTGTATGAAATTTAACAATTTTCGACCAGAACGTCATACGATTTAATGTGCACTTTGTATGTGATAAGAAAATTGCTTTGCGCACAAGATAACAAAATGTGTCTCACGGAGATACAGGCCACACAGACCGCAGTTTATGCATGATGAAATGGTGTTAAGAAGAAGTGTAAGGTTTGAAATAGTCTCCTGGTTTATAATGATAATTTTGTAATGTTTGATGAATCTTTGAAATTATTCTCATTCTCGTGCTTTTGTTTGGAGCTACAGTTGCAAAACCATATATGTTTTAAATTAAAACTATGGGCCTAAATATTTCTTCTCTCTAAAATCACCCGCAGCAATGTAATGTTTTTGGCAGACATTTTTTATCAATAGTCTGAAGCAATTTACATGAAATCCCAGACCCTAGTCCCAGCCTGAATATCAAATGATCGGTCAGTTATTCAAATTACAGTAAACACCGTTTATAACGAACTGGTGGATATAACGAACTTTTTTTTGTCCCGGCCATTTGCTGTATATATGCTGTATATATGCTTATAACGAACTACGGTATAAATGAAATAATAATTGTGGTCCATTTGAGTTCGTTTATAACCGAAGGTTGTAAATAAGCTTTAAATTATTTAAATAACTATGTCATTTGACATCACCGAGCAATATCTTTAACTCGTACATTTATCATATCCGTAATAATATCCCAACATTCAAAAGAAAACGCGCATGATATTGCGTAATACAGATTTGAACACTTAGAATCAGAATTGTAGTGAGTGAGTATGGTTTTATGCCGCTTTTAGCAATATTCCAGCAATATCACTGCGGGGGACACCGGAAATGGGCTTCAAACATTGTACCCATGTCGGGAATCGAACCCGGGTCTTCGGCGAGACGAGCGAACGCTTTAACCACTAGGCTACCCGACCGCCCCTCGTAATACAGATTAGAACACTTAGAATCAGAATTGTAGTGAGTGAGTATGGTTTTATACCGCTTTTAGCAATATTCCAGCAATATCACGGCTTTAACCACTGGGCTCCCCGACCGCCCCCTCAGAATTGTAGATTTAGCAATAAGTGTTAATAACAGGGATTAACCTGGGCATATCATTATCGAGTCCAGGGAACTCTTAGTTATATTTTCCCGGTCCATGGTACGAACATGGGTGTCCAAGGTTGGTAGCATGTCCCACTTCGCTTGATTTCCAATAATGTTATAAACGTATTGCACATGCTCAGAAGCCTTTAACCTACAGGACCCCGTTCCACAAAACATTCGTAGCACTACGCCAATCGTAAGTCTATGTTAAGGAATAGGAGTTACAGTCACCTTAGCGCCACGGCTGTCGTAAGTCTATGTTAAAGTATGGGAGTTACGGTCACCTTAGCGCTACGACTGTCGTAAGTCTATGTTAAAGTATAGGAATTACGATCATCTAAGCGCTACCTACGACTGTCGTAAGTCTACGTTAAAGTATAGTAGTTATTTAAACCTTAGCGCTACGGCAGTTGTAAGTCTATGTTAAAGAATAGGAGTTACGGTCACCTTAGCGCCACGACTGTCGTAAGTCTATGTTAAAGTATAGGAGTTACGGTCACCTTTGCGCCACGACTGTCGTAAGTCTATGTTAAAGTATAGGAGTTACGATCATCTTAGCGCTACGACTTTCGTAAGTCTATGTTAAAGTATAGGAGTTACGATCACCTTAGCGCTACGACTGTCGTAAGTCTATGTTAAAGTATAGGAGTTACGATCATCTTAGCGCTACGACTGTCGTAAGTCTATGTTAAAGTATAGGAGTTACGATCATCTTAGCGCTACGACTGTCGTAAGTCTATGTTAAAGTATAGGAGTTACGATCATCTTAGCGCTACGACTGTCGTAAGTCTATGTTAAGGAATAGGAGTTACGGTCACCTTTGCGCCACGACTGTCGTAAGTCTATGTTAAAGTATAGGAGTTACGATCATGTTAGCGCTACGACTGTCGTAAGTCTATGTTAAAGTATAGGAGTTACGATCACCTGAGCGCCACGACTGTCGTAAGTCTATGTTAAAGTATAGGAGTTACGATCATGTTAGCGCTACGACTGTCGTAAGTCTATGTTAAAGTATAGGAGTTACGATCATCTTAGCGCTACGACTGTCGTAAGTCTATGTTAAAGTATAGGAGTTACGATCATCTTAGCGCTACGACTGTCGTAAGTCTATGTTAAAGTATAGGAGTTACGATCATCTTAGCGCTACGACTGTCGTAAGTCTATGTTAAAGTATAGGAGTTACGATCATCTAAGCGCTACCTACGACTGTCGTAAGTCTACGTTAAAGTATAGTAGTTATTTAAACCTTAGCGCTACGGCAGTTGTAAGTCTATGTTAACGAATAGGAGTTACAGTCACCTTAGCGCTACGACTGTCGTAAGTTTATGTTAAAGTATAGGAGTTACGATCACCTAAGCGCTACGACTGTCGTAAGTCTATGTTAAAGTATAGGAGTTACTAAAACCTTAGCGCTACGGTAGTTGTAAGTCTATGTTAAAGAATAGGAGTTACGATCACCTGAGCGCTACGACTGTCGTAAGTCTGTGTTAAAGTATGGGAGTTACTATCACCTTAGCGCTACGGCTGTCGTAAGTCTATGTTAAAGTATAGGAGTTACTAAAACCTTAGCGCTACGGTAGTTGTAAGTCTGTGTTAAAGTATGGGAGTTACGATCACCTGAGCGCTACGACTGACGTAGGTCTATGTTAAAGTATGGGAGTTACGATCACATCAGCGCCATGATCACTCTGTGGAATGGGGTCCTGGGCCCACTTGAACAAAGCGATCTTAGCGCTACAACTATTGTAAGCCTATGTTAAAGTATGGGAGTTACGATCATCTTAGCGCTAAGATCGCTTTGTGCAAGTGGGCCCTGGTGCGGATTTCAAGGCTTGGTTTAAGAAAATCAACCACTGATACTTCAACTTCGAGAGAACTTCGAACTGGAACAGAAATATCAGTTTAATCTAAAATTTTGTAAAATACTTCCATTGGAGTATGAACTTACACTATATGAAGGTTCATACAAAGTGAACGTCAATTCTTATTAAAGAAATTCGTCACTATTTTCGACCTGGAAGGATGTAGATCTACAGACAATTGTATTAAGTGCGCGTGACTACTTGTTTACACCGACATACAACAAGCTGTGTCGCGGAATGAAGTAGTTCTTTAAAAAGAGAGGTGACGTGAGCATATGTATGCTCAGCATGCTCTACAGGAACATCTTTTGTAGTTTGTTTACGACAAATGTATCAAAAACATATCATCTTGGATGAGAAAGGTCTTACCTCAGTTAGTCGGTCACAATGACTGCGCGTCGTAATACATTTACATCAAGGACAAAACGCCAAAATGGCCAACCCGATAAACGTGACGGGAGAGATTTCAAGTTGTTATTGAACCTTCGGCATTAAATTGGCCGATCATTGGAAGAAGATTATAAAGATGTGTCAAATATGTACTAAGGTAAATGCATAGATTGCTGTGGACTGACACTGTCAGTCTAGACACGGATCGAGTCGATACTACGGTAGCTTGGATATGCATTTCTTCGTTTTGTTTACTTGGATGGGTCGTAGCTTAAACGCTGAGTTCAAGATGAAAGCGTCTAAATGATCAACGCGTCTGTATGTATTCGTGCCAGGGAATTCTCGGGGGTTCCCCTAGGATTGTGTAAGTAGTCCGTCAGTGTTTACGTCATTTCAAGAATACGGCCTCGTGAAAGACGCATGAACGTCAAATTGCGTCGTTCACTTGTGAACTTCAATTTTGCAGTATATCGTGTAAACATTAAAAAATGTAAAAACTTGACCTATCGCTCGGATAAACTATTGTGTGCATGATCTTATTGATATTGTTAGGTTTTGTGTATGTTGCATTTGCCTCTGTAATCATCTGTTACATACTTTCAGTTCTGTTTTTGTACACCCTTTAGTGTATACGTTTGTATGACGCGAGCGCGATGGTATTGCTCTGTTAAGTACACATACAAATTGTGATATCAATCGTTTTGCGACATGCCTATTGTTTAAGTTGTTTATGATTATATCATTTGTTATAAATCCTTAATATACCAACATATTTATTCACGTGACAAAAGTGTAACAATGATGATGATGATGATGATGATGATGATAAAGCTAAATATCAAACGAAACCATCGATCGCGATGTTAAATGTCTTTGCTTGCGATTATATTTAGCGCTGTTAGATACATTGTACATATTTCTATTTTCGACCAGCTTAGATTATTGATCATTCATGAACGTAAGGATTTAAAAGCCCTTCACATGATATACACGTCTCCCTGTTATTTTCTTAACGCTGTCAAGACCTCGAGAAAATCATTTTTGGGGGGTAAATGTAACATTATTACATTTGGCTTGTTGAAACTATTGTAGTCCATTGATGATGCGCCAGATTCCGTACACCAAGATCAGTGTGCACTCAAATAGTTTTGATTCTCGGAGCCATGGGGAGTATACACTCGCTGTACAATGCATGTACAACGCCTTATCATGTCCCGTTGTGATTTGCAGTTTTAGTGCTCTTGTTATTATTATCTTTATAAGCAAACCACGACACTTACAATTCTGAAGGTAAAATATCTTTATTGAATCCTGTTTAATTGAGACACTGCAGCTTGAACCAAATCCGACTGGGGGACGATTGTGATTATCGATATAATATTTGCCATACATTGTATAATTATGCTTTTTAAAATATTAATTGTCGGGATGCCATATACCATGCTATACCATCCTTTATAACTCATTGTAGGATCCTGCTGACGTCACCCCAGCTGATCTCAATCCTGAATTCGTGAAAGTTCAAACTGTGACGAAAGGCCAAGTGTTTGTAAGTAGAGACTCTTCAACTTCAACAATACAAAACTGAGTTGTGTTTTCTTGGCGCAGAGTTGCGTCCCTTTGGGCGTGCCAGAAATTCATGATCGTGGGTTCGAATCTCAGTTGCCCCGATTATGTTTCAAGGTTTGTCAGCACCATATTCTTGCTTCTAGGTTTCACCAAGGATAAACGTCCGAAACCCGCATCACACCAGGCGGCCCGTCCACATGACGCGCCGTGATATAGAACTGGAATACTGTTCAAAGCAGCGTTAAACCCAACTCACTCACTCACTGTAGTGTGTGCTGTGTGGTGTAATCAGTGGGATAGCCCAGTGGATAAGAAAGTGGATTGGTCTAGCAAGCTATGACATGCTTCAACTGGCATATGACCGCCTCCGTGGTCTAGTGGTAGAGCGTCCGCCCGGAGAGCGGGAGGTCCGGGGTTCGATCCCCGGCCGCGTCATACAAAAAGACGTTAAAAGATGGTACTTGTTGTTACCCTGTCTGGCGCTCGGCATTAAGGGGCTGAAACAAGGACTGGTCGGCTCAGAGTCAGTATACTGTGTCTGAGTGGGGTACTCATGTTAAACTGCGGCATGGTATCTCAGTGAGCTAGGACTATAAATCGGCATCAGTCCGGACTAGTACAAGCAGCCACACACACACGGGCATGCATGTCGCTATAGAAGTGCAATAATCTTGGACGCGACGTAAAACCCAATTTCACCTCACCACCTCAACTGGCATATTACGGTCCATATGAATGTGCTTTCATAGACTCAAATCTTAAAAAACCCAACTAGATTTGTATTAGTGGTTCTTATCCCAGATTCACCCTTGTAATGATGCTTGCTTGCTCAGCACCGTACATGTGCTGGTGGCTGCCTAGGACCTGCATCGCTTCGGGCTTTCCTCCAACATTGGTTGGTTGGATTGTTGTTTAACGCTGCACTCAGCAATATTCCAGCTATATGACGGCGGTCTGCAAATAATCGAGTCTAGACCAGACAATCCAGTGATTAATTAATTTTTATTTTAAAAAAAATCTTTATTCACATTCAATCCAGTGATTAAGATCATGAGCATCGACCCACGCAATTGGGATCGATGACATGCATCAGCCAAGTCAGCGAGCCTGACCACCCGATCCCGTTAGTCGCCTCTTACGGCAAGCATAGTCGCCTTTTACAGCAAGCATGGGTTTCTGAAGACCTATTCTACCCCGGATTCTCCCACATTGAGCTGACAAACCTTCATATAACTGAAACCCGTTCAGATCCCGGGATAGAATAGGTCTTCAGCAACAATGCTTGCGGCAAGAGGCGCCCATGCTTGTCGTAAGAGGCGACAAACGGGATCGGGTGGTTAGGCCCGTTGGCTTGGTTGATGTACATGTATGTCATCGTATCCCAACAGCGTAAAACTCATCTCACATGATGGAGCTATGTGATGTGAGGTGAGGTGAGGTGAGGTGAGGTGAGGTGAAATTGGGTTTAACGTCGCGTCCAAGATTATTGCACTTATTAGCAGTGTGTGTATGGCTGCTTGTACTAGTCCGGACTGATGCCGATTTATAGTCCTAGCTCACTGAGATACCATGCCGCAGTTTAACATGAATACCCCACTCAGACACAGTATACTGACTCCGAGGCGACCAGTTCTTGTCTTAGCCCCCTAATGCCGAGCGCCAGACAGGTTAACAACAAGTACCATCTTTTAACGTCTTTTGGTATGACGCGGCCGGGGATCGAACCCCGGACCTTCCGCTCTCCGGGCGGACGCTCTACCACTAGACCACGGAGGCGGTGATAGGGCTATGTATAATGATGCACGCTTCCAAGCACCTGTATAAGTTGTGGTATAACTTCATAACCCTTAGGGAGGTGAAATGGTCCAGTGGTTAAAGCGTTGGCTAGATACGCCGAAAACCTGGGTTCGAATCCCCGGATGGTACAATGTGTGAAGCACATCCTGTTGTCACCTCCGTGGTGTGGATGGAATAAGGCTGAATGCGGCGTAAACTCACTTATAACCCATGTACGTTAATCATTCACGTGACATTGACTCTATCTCAGGGCTTGGCGGACCTACTCCTGGGACAACAGACAAGTTTCTGTGTGGTCAGCAATGGCGCCGATTGTCTGCTTATCAACAAACAACTCTACATGGATCACGTGACTGATGATCTCGCGCGGAAAACGAGTCAACAGGTACTTTATACTTCCTTCCTCAAATAAACCTGACTGTGTGGAGAGGACTGCGTCGTCATTAACATTAAAATTACATATTTTCACTCGTTCAATAAGGATTTATGTGAAGGTGTTCATTCAGTCTGTGAGTGAGCTGTGTTGCAGAGAAGCTGTGATCAGTGAGTGAGTGAGTTGGGTTTAACGCCGCTTTGAACAGTATTCTCGTTTTACCACGGCATGGTTGGGAGAGTGAGTCAGTGAATGAGTATGTTGGGTTTAAAGCCGCTTTGAACATTTTCCAGTTATATCATGGCGTGTCAACATCATGTGGGAAGAAAGCCCAAAGTGATGCAGATCTTAGACGTTTACCACTTTGGTGAACCCACGAGCACGGGTATGGTGCTGACAAACCTAGAAATATAATCAGGGAGAACCGGTATTCGATCCCACAATCATAGGTTTCTCGCGTGCCCAAGGGACGCCTGAAATGGGATTCACGTGTACCTATGTCTGAAATCGAACCGGATTCCGAGCGTGACCCCAAGGCTACCCCACCGCCAATACTTGAAGGATGATAAGTGAGATAGATTTGGGCCTATATCTCTAGTTATGAAAATGATCGGCCAGTCATGGGATGCATTTCATCATGGCTTTTTGCGGCGCGTTCGGCCAATGAAAAACAATAGTTGATGTTTAATAAGTCAAATTATGTTTTATTTTTTAACCACAAATGCTCTTTAATTTGAATGCAATACACTACAGTCCAGTATATATGTACAAGACCCGTGAAAATCCTGGTTGGAATTGGTCTTCAGCGACCCATGCTTGTCATAAGAGGCGGGTGGTCAGGATCGCTGACATGGCTGATGCATGTCATCGTATCCCATTTGAGTAGATCGATGTTCGTGATATCAATAACTCGACTGTCTGGTCCAGACTCGATTATTTACAGACCGCCGTCATATTTGAATATTGCTGAGTGTGGCGTAAAAAACAAACAAACATATGTCAAATGTATTGTTAATGATATTTTGTAGTATTGAAGACAAACATTGAAAATGTATTTTTTGAAGTGCTTGAAGACAGTCATGAGCTGCGTGTTTCAGCTGTGTCCCTATCCAAGCGAAGAAACCCTGCAGAGGAGTCTTCAGACCAGCGTGGACTGGAGTGCCTACAGGGAGGTAACTCTCGCCAACACACTCAAACTCGTTAAGGAGAGAAAAACAGGCAGCGTGGCATGAGATCACAAGGTCGAATCCCAAATGCACGTCCACATCGGTTGCTTGTAGTTTATCTTTGATGTACAAAGTGAAAACGTGTCGTGGTAAAGTTGACTGATATCAATACTTAGTGAGTGAGTGAGTGAGTATGGTTTTACGCCGCTTTTAGCAATATTCCAGCAATATCACGGCGGGGGACACCAGAAATGGGCTTCACACATTGTACCCATGTCGGGAATCGAACCCGGGTCTTCGGCGGGACGAGCGAACGCTTTAACCACTAGGCTACCCGACCGCCCCGATATCAATACTTAAGTCAAATAATATCCGATCACTGTATATTAGTAAATAGTTCCTTAGAATCCGGAGTAAGTTTTTTCAATCCCTTCACGCAAAGTGGACTGGATAATTCTTGCTCCTCTAAAAGAACGCCTTCCAGATTAACACGATTCCAGGTAAAAGAACCATGCGTTGTCAATGACTACATAATAAATGTACAGTGATTCCGTGGCATTTGATTGGTTTTACCATTCAATCTTGTTTGCGTTTCCATAAAACCGAAAAACAGGCCACGCCCGCTAACGGACTAACGGACTAATCTTTGACTGGTTGATAAAGGAATGGGCGGGGCTTGTGGTAATTGCGCTGAACAACGTCACTGATTTTTGTGTGTTGATGATTAAATTAGTAGTCTGTGATGTCTTCACCGCTGACGTATGTATACTCAACTACAAAAGAAACGCACATGCCGGATAAGTGTGAAGGGTTATATCTTGGAAACTACATGTATATGAGCTGGAAAGATATTATTTGTAGGTGATTAAAGCTAAAATATTGCATTTAACAAATCTATTAGTAACGACCAAAATTGATCATGCTAAAGTAATAAACATTAATTTTGCGTTTCTTTGAGTAATGCGTTTCTTTAGCAGTTGGGTATATTTGTAAGAATTGACTTCAATATGTTTATGGAATTATAAACGTAAAAGCCGGCATTTACACTTTGCGTAAATACCTCCAAGAATGCAGAAGACGTGTTGAAGTCGGTTCCTAAACATCGCCTTCTCTACCAGTAGTCTAGTGGTTAAAACGTTCGCTCGTCACGGAAACATCCTGGTTCGATTTCCCATATTGGTAATATATGTCAAGCCCATTTCTCCCGCCATTGATGGAATGATTACATAAATACCGTCCCTACTGAGATGGTTCGAAGTTCGGATTAACAAGGTCCTGTCTGACGAGGTTCCACTCATATACAAGTCATAAAGGTTGAACCAGGAGGTGTATATCCCTAAATGAGTATCTCTGTATTTATACTATGTATTTGCATTGCCTTCAAATGTGTGCAGGTCGATATGCAACAATACAAGTAGAGATTGCATCGAAGTCAAGTGATACGTGGTGAGCCGTGTAACGTCAGCGAGTGCAACACTGCCACTGTTACATTAATCAGTATTTCTGTGTATGCCTCGTTTCATACCGCTGAAAAGCGCTCATTCGTCACCACTCGCCCCTTTCCGTGACCTGCAAGAAGGCATGTCCCGGAATAACACGAGTTGGTCACGAATGATAAGCGCTACGTCGAATGTAACTCAGATACTTTAACAGAGACTGACGAGAGCCGTAGCGCTAAGCTCTGGTGCCCTGGTGCTCTGGTGCTCTGGTGCTCTGATGCCCTGGTGCCCTGGTGCCCTGGTGCCCTGGTGCAACTAATATTCCTGCAATCACACGGCCCGAAATATGGCCACACTTTATATTTTATGGTTTGGGTTTTCTTTGCTAACCCATTAGTTTGGATCGGTCGAAATGAAGTAATAATTGTGATGTAGGATCTTTACTAGTTATACATTAACATTGCATATAATTACGTTTGTTGGTGAAGGCTGTTTGCAGTGATAAGAGACTGTCTATAATGTAAATTAAAATATATTGATAAATTATTGTTTTAGAAGTTAGTTATTGTTTGATTTTGTAATTTATTAATTTCTCTTATCCATTAAAGACGGTATAACAATTAAAATGAATTATGGTTTTATTTTATCATACTTTGGGATTTTGTTTTTTATTTCGGTTGTTGAATAAAAATGATATATAATAATATATATAAATGGTGCCACCTAAATGTACCAGATTGTAGTTGAAAGGACGTTGAATTAACCAGGTGCTCCTGTGAATATATTCCCTCGTCGCCAGCTGGGAACTGATAAACTGATGGACCGACGTTGAACCCCAAGTCTTCTGTAGTTTCTAATATTTTAAATATTGCTATGTAAACAGAACCAGCTGTAAACACACATCATGCCATAACTGATGTTTACTTTACAGGATGGTTAAAACAAAATGTCGTGTAAACAATTCCTGACAATGATTGCATCAGAACACGACTTGAATGGGTTGATGTACCAAAAGGTAAAACATACCTGAAAAAACATTATTCAGGTTACAATTTCAATAATGTCGATTTTCCGAGAAAAAAAAAAGTTAAAACAGTTTAAAAAAATTTCTTCGATTTCTTGGCTTTCTACATCATTATGGAACCAAGTCTTTGATGATCACATAGATGTTGGATAAACATTAAACTTTTATGGATGACCGGAAATGTCAAATTTTAAAGTAAATAATAACACTTTTATGGATGACCAAATTTTAAAGTAAATAACAACACTTTTATGTATGATCAAATTTTAAAGTAAATAACACTTTCATGGATGACCAGAAATGTCAAATTTTAAAGTAAATAATCACACTTTTATGAATGACCAGCAATGTCAAATTTTAAAGAAAATATTCACACTTTTATGAATGACCAGAAATGTCAAATTTTAAAATAAATAATAACACTTTTATAGATGACCAGAAATGTCAAATTTTAAAATAAATAATAACACTTTTATGGATGACCAGAAATGTCAAATTTTAAAGTAAATAATAACACTTTTATGGATGACCAGAAATGTCAAATTTTAAAAATTAATAATAACACTTTTATGGATGACCAGAAATGTCAAATTTTAAAATAAATAATAACACTTTTATGAATGACCCAAAATGTGAAATTTTAAAGTAAATAATAACACTTTTATGGATGACCAGAAATGTCAAATTTTAAAATAAATAATAACACTTTTATGGATGACCAGAAATGTCAAATTTTAAAGTAAATAATAACACTTTAATGCTACTTCTTGCCGCTTCATCAGGGGAATACGAGTATGTATGTAAAATGTATATACGTGCTGGTATGCTTACAAAGGTAGGATTAATGTACAAAGAAACAATGTAACGGTAAATCGAACGAGCCTCTGTTAGCAGAGTGATGGGACTGGGTGTGATTACAAAGATATGACTAGAGTAACACTGTAACAACCTAACAATCAAGCTGTCCATTTTAAACCCTCGTGCTTTAAATTTTAAAACAAGGTGGGCTTTTCAGGTAATTGTCTATAAGAGTACGGGTATACCCTGGGTAGGTAGGCGCCTTGGTCACTGAAACGTCGTTAAGTTGGAAGTGGCTAAAAATTAAACCATCTAGAAATTGTCATTCGATGGTGATGAATTTGTATGCTGGAATAATTGGGTTTTTGGAGCCTAAGTTTGCACTGATTCGGCGACTGTTTTCCGCCTAGTAACGTTCAGAAAACGTTTGTAATTTTTTGTTCAAATTCAATTTTCAGGTGTATACTTCTTTTGACCGACAGCTTACGTCTACAAACAAGGTATAAATCATGTAATATGTGGTCTTAAAATTGTACATGCACATCTGACTAAAGTTTTCCTGTTTGTGTTCAGGGGTAGACAATATGACCGGCACATGTTTTTAGGTTTGAAAACACTGTGGCTCAGGTGGAAATTGTCAGATGGCAGTTTGTGTCTTTGTAGAAGTTGAAGAAATATTGAAAGACCAGTTCCTGCAGAATTGACCCAGTTTCATCACTGAGAGTTTTAAGGTGTTGTACTATAAAATGTTTAAAGTTTATCACCCAATCTTACAATTAAGAACCACAAACCAAACCTTACTCATTGAAACCGGACGCTGGTCTGATATCCCAAGAGTGGAACGTTTGTGTAATTTATGTAGTTCTCCCGCGGTTGGTAACGAGTTTCATTACCTATTCAGGTGTGAAGCTCTTCACCAGTGGCGGTCTGTGTACATACCCAAAGATCTCTCTGAATGGCCTAATATGTATAAATTGAAAAAAAAAAATGTTTATCAAGTATTGGAGTAAGAGATATGAAAAACGTGTCCAAATTCATCAATACCATCTTTAGAAATGTTGAAGCTGTTAAAAACGTGTATGAGATGATTGTCACTTTCATTTTGTCATATTTCATTGAAACTGTTAATCTCAATATGTATTTGCACAATACTCCTGTCATGTTGATATTAGTATTATGTATGAATTTATATTATATATTTTTTCGCATGTATCACCGTTGGTGGGTCTTTCTGAGAGAACTTAAACTCGTAACCCGATAGTGTGGACTGGTGTTCATGCTATCGTCCACCGATTTGTCTGGCTCAGTGTCAATTCAATTCTTTATTTCTGTACTTGAGGCCAGTGGCCCATATACAAAATAATATACTCACCGCCAAAAGAAACGCGAACCATAGAAACATATAGAGAAGTATGTACGTTAAGAAGGGATGTTTCCAATGTGTACTCTCAATGACAAAACTAACACTCGCTCTTTAGTGTTTCCACAGTGTGTCATTATTGTTATCACGAAATTCTGCACGTGATTTCCAAACTTTACATTCTAACCCTGCACGAGACAAATGGTGCTTCTCATTGATCCTAACGTCACAGGTGATGCGGTCACGTGCCTCGGTTCACATACCGTACCAGTATGTTCGTTTGTGCATCGAACCGATCTAATATGTCTACCATTACATGACAGAAATGTTCTCGTCCACGTATTAAGATAAGATCGACCATAATGCATTTCACTGTGATACAGAAGGGGCGATTGGGTAACGTGTTGATTGAAGCGTTCGCTCGTCACGCAGACGCCCGGGGTTCTATTCCCCACATGGGTATAATGTGTGAAGCCCATTTCTGGTGTTCTCAGCCATGATATTGCGTCAATATTCCCAAACCTCACTCACTCATCTAGGTTACCATCCCCCCTCCCAAAAAAAAAATAAAAAAAAAATAAAAAAAAATAAATAAAAAATAAATAAAATAATTAAATAAATCTACTGTGCCAATGTTATAACTATTCTGGTTACTATTCAATTAACTAGTACTCTGTTAATTGTAGTTCATGATCTGGTAGGCTACTTGAAAGAATTATATCTGTAAGGAAGTTTTGAGTGCCTGCCACAAAAAAATACATTGTTGTGAGGTGTTTTAAAAAAAAAAAAAATTCAGATAAAATACCTAACCTCGATAGAAAATGCCCAATACACACACCTACATGTCAAATGGTCTGTGCCGGTATGGGTCCATGTGGCGTGCTGGAAACATGATCGTAGTTTCTAGGTTCGTCAGCACTGTTACTGCGCCCGTGGGTTACACCAGTGTGGTTGGTGTTAAAGACCAGGGGCCTGTTCCACAAAGCAATCTTAGTGCTATGATTGTCGTAAGCCTATGTTAAAGTATGGGAGTTACGATCATCTTAGCGCGAAGATCGTTTTGTGGAACGGGGCCCTGGTCCCACTTGCTCAAAGCGATCTTAGCGATCGTAACTCCCATACTCTAATATAGACTTAAAAAGTCGTATCGCTAAGGTCGCTTTGTGCAAATGGGCCCTGCATGACTTCCTCCCACATAATAAATCTAAACTTTAAAAAGTCTGCCATAACGTCCCTGTTGGATACAGGTTGTATTCACGGTGTGTATTGTCCACGACACCAAACATCGAGCCATGCAGATATTGCGCTTCTCTAAGACCAACAGCATCGAGTGGATTTCATACACGCACTGCATTATGTACAGCAGAACAAATGGTCGTAGATATAATGTTTATTTTGACAACACATCGGTCGCGCGACACCATATTTCTCCCGAAAGAAACCATCTCAATCCAACCCCAACTAAATATCTTGACTATGCCTCTTCATACAGATCTAAATGTTTTAACGTGAGTCTCAAAAGCTTGACTTTTTTATGTTCAAAATGAGCTGTTGCATATATGTGGAGGGACCTCCCATGGTTAATATGTTTCTAAACGCTCAGATAGGCCTTTGCAAAGGCAAACACTAGTAAACAGCTGTCCTTTAACCTCCCTTTCTCGGCCTACCAGACAATATTCAAATACATAGGCAAAGAAAGCCACACGAATCTGAATAGAGAGACTGGTTCCAGTACGATCATGCATATGCTAATCAACCGCGCTGCTCCCCCGCCCGATCCAATATGTCTGCCGGGTGCATAGAAAAGTCACCTCGGGCAACGCATCTGAAAGCGGAGGAATGCCTGTCGGAAGAAAAAATATCGATTTGGACAACAGTGCTATTTCTTAGCATTTTATCTGCATAAAGAGAGTTTAAGCAATATCGTTTGAATATTGTAAGGACCGTAACGACTTTGGGTGACTTGTGACCTACCACGTGTGCACATGCGCAGACGTGACGAAAAAGGTGGGCCCTAGCGTCGAGACAGGCACAAAGACCCCCCTCCACGGTCTAAGTATTCAGGAATGATATGAAGTGTCACTTTCGTGTATTCGAATTGGGTAGGTATTATGAAACACCACACATGACCGTTCTCCTACCGCTTCATAAACTTTGAAGCAACATATTGAACATAGCTATGCTACGGAGTTCGGTTGGATCGGTATTGCTAATTTGGAACATCCCGAGCGCATCTATATTTCCACAGTCTTGGCAAAATTACACACACAGAAAGATAGAAATAGTATAGATACAAATACGTCTGGATGGAAAAAATTAAAGGAGATCGGTTGAACAAGTTAAGGGGGGTCTTGGCGTGTGCCATGGGCATGCTACCACGTAATTTACTTATAGATCAATCTAGCAGTTATTGCACTGGGTTATTAACTAATGTAATTAGAGCGGAGAGCGGAAGGTCGGTGGTTCGACCCTGTGGTCCAAGCAGCACACACACACACACACACACACACACACACACACACACACACACACACACACACACACACACACATGTACGTCGCTATATAACAATGAATGCGACGTTAAACCCAATATGCCCTCGTTGATAACATCACCTTGGCCTAGCAATGTTGATTCAAGTTCGATGATCACCTAGACACATGTCTAAATATCACACACGGCGCTAGTTGCAACGTGTGGACCTACACTGGAGATGGGTCCCGGACCTGGAGGACAGTGCCCCTTTAAGAGGTGATCTTGTACGAAGATGCTAATTCATGATACGCTTGGAGTTGAACCTTTGTGTAAAGTGAGTGCACGTTAGTTTGGCTTGAGCATCGTCCACAGCAGCTGTATCCGAACCTAAAAACTAGCTATACGCAATGTCATGGAACCCAAGCATTGTGAACTGTGAAAACAAGAGCACCTGTCAATCCATATTGCATTCGGTGTGAAGCTTAGTTTCTGTTCTTCCCTCTTTAAAACCGTAGTGTATTGTCCATGTAGACTGATACACAGAGTTGAACATGGTGACGTCATCTCATCAGTACTGTTAAACCTCGTTAATCCGGACGGTACAATTTTTAGGGACATTGTTGAGATAAACACATTTTAGATGATCGAATCTTCACGCAGTGATGCCCTTTGTGTACTATACTACTCAAAAGAAGTTAAACAACACAATTTTTTCACATAATTATAGTTAATCTTTCATTGCTGATGGGTATCGCAACACACAGCCTTCCAATTGGGGGTGTTCCTTAACTCGTTTTGAGTGGTATATACGCCCTATACAGTATAACGCAAATGCGTTGATGCACCTGTCCAGCTGTGATCATAGTGTCAACAAGCCGGCTTGGTTTGTTTCAATCCCGAGGAAGAGATCTAGAAGCACGTACGCTGCAGACATGTTGAACTACCAACCTCAGCCCAGTACTTGTGCCTCTATACATGCAACTGGGGCATGGATGGGCGAGAAGGTGAGGTGAAATTGGGTTTAATGTCGCGTCAAAGATTATTGCACTAATATAGCGACGTGCATGCACGTGTGTGTGTGGCTGCTTGTACTAATCCGGACTGATGCCGATTTATAGTGCTAGCACACTGAGATACCATGCCGCAGTTTAAGATGAATACCCCGCCCACACACAGTATACTGACTCCGAGCCGACCAGTCCTTGCTTTAGCCCCTTAATGCCGAGCGCCAGACAGGGTAACAACAAGTACCACCTTTTAACGTCTTTTGGTATGACGCGGTCGGGGATCGAACCCCGGACCTTCCGCTCTCCGGGCGTATGCTCTACCACTAGACCACGGAGGCGGGCATTGGACGAGAAAGTACACGTTCCTTCCAGCAGCTGTCCGTAAAGTGGAGTTGACTGTTTTAAGGAGGATTCACTGTACTGTACCGGATGTTTTTACATCTCATGTGTTACTGTGTATAGAAACACAGTTTCACTGGTGTATTTAGCAATGATAAATCATTTCCCAATGCACAGCACAGAAAGTCGATTAACCAACACTATAACCACCCAAACACCAAATAAAGCACCTATTACACGGTAAAATTCGGACAGCGATAGCGGTTATTCAGATATCATTATACAATTAATAAGCAGAACTGCTTAACAATGACTGAAAGACTTGGCTTTTCTCTCGAGGATCCCTTGAACGCGTTGTCATGGTGACAACCAATCAGTAAGGCTGATACAAAGGACGAGTCAGGAAATCTAAACATCAAGGCTGTTGTAATTAAAGTGGAGAACAATGATCTAGCCTATAATGATCATGAGCTCCAGTTGTTTAATATCCGGCTTTCGCTAATAGTTTTCCGATACGATAGGATCGTGATCAGTGTGTGTGGCAACAAGGGGAGGTAACTTAATACAAATAAGTATTGATTATCTCCCTTGAATTTCAAATATGCACTTAGTTAACTTTTTGTCTCCATACGAGATGATATGGTAGGCTAGCTACGTGTGATGTTGGTGCACTGTAGAATCAATACTTGCAGGTGTTTTCATTGAGTTATAAATTAAACTGATACCCTAGGCGAAAATGTTCATTAAACATTCGAATCCGTGTTTACTAAAACCAACAGTAAAAAGGATAAATTAACACCACATAAGGGAAATATTATTTATTCACTTGGTCTCATGAAGGTTGGTACATTCAATATGAGCACGTATCAAATTTACAATAATCAGTTTTGTCTTTTTAAAAATAACCTGAAACAAAAACGGGAACAAACAAAACTATGAATTTCACACTTCAGAAATAAACGTACGACTTACACGTTGTCCTGTATACCAGGCAGGTCTAGGGCTGGCTTGGTTTACACTTCAACGTAATACAGCGGAACAGATGGTGCAAATGTTGATCAATTTTGAATTTATAAATTTACGCAAGTGTGACATTCAAGCTGCGGGCTTACTGTCGCGCATGGGTGGATACAGATTTCAATGCCAGACACGTTGAAATAGTCTACAAAGGCTGGCTCGTATAAGAGCTGAAGGGGAAGGGGTGTATCCGTCCGTCGACAGCTGGTGATATGTACACACAAGTCTAGACTTGCTGCAAGGACGTTTTGACTCGACAGAAACAAAACTCCTAGAGTTCATATAGATTAAAATAAAAGTCAATTCCAGGTTAGAGAAAGTCGGTTATAACCAATGGTTAGATATATGGAACGGTCGGTTGTTATGAATGGTCGGTTATCACGAATGGTCAGATATAAACTAAGGTCAAATCTAACGAAGAGTCAGATACATAGAGTTCTAATTAATGGTAAGCGATACCTTAAGGTCTGTTCTAACGAACAGTCAGATATATCGAATTGTCGGTTGTAACGAATGGTCAGATATTACGAAAAGTCGGTTGAAAGGAATGGTCAAACGTAACTAAACGCCAGTCCTAACGCATAGTCAGATATAACGAATGGTCGGTTCTAACGAAGAATGAGCTTTTTTGATGTTGATGACACCAGTTGTTTCGCCTTTGTTATTGAGTTTTTTTTATACTGTACTTATATTTAGATGGTAACAGGTGCAATAAAAGAAATCGGATGTGAATTTGTATTCTGTTTGTTAGTTAAACTTTACATATCAAAATCTGTGATGCTGTAAATAGGGGGCGAATGACATGATCCCTAATTTATAAACGTAACATATGCAATATAATAGTATCGATGAAAATAAAATATTAAAGAAGTGATTGTTAGTGCATTTTTTATGCAGTCACATGATTTATGAAAAGTGTGACAGAAAATCACCTTCATTTTGACATGGACTTATCAATGATGTATATGAACCCATCAACTGTTAAACAATAATTCATCTGATCTACTGCGATCGAGGACTTAAACGGCTGATTACAAACTTGTTTATTCTTAAATAACAACAGTCGAAAAGTTCAACAAATTGAGATTCTGACATTGCCTCAACTAAAGCACTCTTAAAAATACCTATCTAATACAAGGCTAGGTGGGGTATTTCATTCTGACGTATAGACACGTAGTGTATTTTCATTTAAACAAATTCTGGTTTCTACAATAAACAGACAAATCGACATAACTGTAGAATTTGTTTTTTTTAATAAAATAATGAAATTCCCACACGTTCTTGTGGCTTCAGTTCGATTTGATTATTTTATTAGCGTGGGTATGTTTAGAAGGAGCCCTGTTGTAAGTCTAGCCCTTCTGTCTCATATACGTGGGCGTTGGACTGGCGTATCACAATTTATAGTGTAAAAAAAATAGAGTGTTTGCGTCGCCTTGTTCAAACAGTGGTTTTAGTACAGGTTCGGGCTGAATTAAACTGAGAAGGTCGGGGGAACGGGTAACTCGGTTTATTACAGAACCCGATCACAACTTTCAACACGTTCAATGACACATGTTTGTAATTGAAAATGTTTGAAGGACAATTGAAATGCTAGTCTACTCTATTGATAGACGCAAATGCATATGCATAGAAGCGGTGGAGGACACCCAAGCTACTGACAGTGAACAGTAGTGCTTTATACCACATGAACTACTTACTTATTCCGACACAATGTATATGACGAGTAAGAAGATATAAAGACATGGCCCAGGTGACAATGCGTCTATGTTAGGGTGAGCGAGAAGGGGAAAATATGACGCGATGATGTTCAACCATAGGGGTGAATCATATCATATGTAGTTGTTTGAGAAGATAAGAATAGACATATTACCTTGATTGGTCCCGGCATTCCGTCCACATCACCATGTCTCATGTCGAGGAGTTTGCAGCATTTTTATCTCTATCAATCTTTGATTGAAGCCCGAGCGCCGATATTCAACGTAACGGCTTTCTGAGCAACAATCAAAAGATGAAAAGACATCTTAACACTCCTGAATCCGTGTATCAAGTATCCGTGTCATGTTTTCGTTGTCTCCTTCCAATCCACAGTCTTCAAGTAGCAGACGACATTTTTCCGGTGTGCGCAGACGACACACAGGTAAGAGCAACAGGTGGCTTAAGCCTCGTGCATCCGCGCGCGCTAAACCATAACGAGGCTACGTGAACAGTTGATGAATGAAAGTCCCTGCCCGTTTAGCTTCAGGTTAAACAGTTAGAAGTGTTTCACTTAACAATCTCGACGACTTTTCAAAGTTCTTTTCAGACTGATCACTTGCCTGGGCCCGGGAAACATGAGACGAGAAATTGCTCCATGGGTAATTGTGTCCACACTATTGTGGTTGAGAGTTTTCCAGTCATACTAAAATAAAAAGAAATCAGGTCTTCAGACCATGAGTAATACACATCTAACATGCACCAGTTACTGAGTTTGAGCATGATACCTATTTCTTAGAGGGATAATGAACTGAATTATTTTCTGTCGAATTTATCCTGGCTGATGTCAATCCTAATTATCAGTGTCATAACTTAAGGAGAAGCTGGGTTTAAGTTGATAAAACTTCAACGCCGCTAACATTTAACCGACTCCTTGACAAAGAAACAGGAGGGGGAATAGAATACGGCCTTGATATACGACCAGTACAACCCCATGATGTGACTTACTCTGACAGATACGTTCATATCTACATAAGAACAAATAGACGTAGCCTAATCATATCCCGACATCATTCCTTCAGGCATAGCTCCTAAAACGCCCTGTTATGCATATAAGCATATCTCACCGTTCACAGACAATTAGACAGACCAACCTTATCGGGTTTCAGCTTCCAACGTTCTCCTTCACTCACAAATACTGCCTCCACAATGATTCTAATCTGGCCAACCACTGCTACCAAAAATGTCCACAACTAGCTACCGTGCCGGCTGTTTCGAGGGAGGTCCAAACTATACGCTGTAAACTCCGAACAAAAGCAACATCGATTTTCTTCCCGTATGGGCCATCTGTGTCGTAGGACAATACACACTGGTGGAGAGACGTGTGTCTATTGATCACAGTGCTCTTAATTTGTCGCATATCTTTATTTCTACCTATATGAAACGTGTCTTGGCCACGTCATCGCAGGTCAATACCGCCGCTAGTTAGTGGCCCGTTCCCGCCATGCACCTCGCCGACACCCCAACATTGACAATATTAATATTAAGGTGATAGATGATTTTAATATATTTGCCGCAAGGCACCGCGCAATACCATGTCTGTGTAAACTCCACATTATCACTATGGGTCTCTGGAGGCAGAAGAATGTAGACAGCGGGACATGTTCAAATTTGAACTTACCCCACTCATACAGTTGTCCATATTACAAAGTTAGCCGATTATCGTCTGCCGATCATTAAAAAGGCGGGGAAAACTGCAGTAGCCTTGATGACGTAGCGGAGTGTCACGTGGACAGTTTGAGACACATAAAGAATCAATCAATCGCCACGCGGGTAGCTAGCCCACTACAGGCAATAAGAGCGGATCTAACCTACCAGACGGGAGATTAAAACAGAAACCTATCCCATAAACTTTATTGCGAATTCTCTTTTCTTTCACGGATTAGCTCCCTTCACGGCAGTCGCCATGTAATGGACTTTAGATGTATAAAGATTGAAAGAAGGAAAGATTAACAGGGAAAGGCTATACCGAATATGCTCATGCACCATAGAAACGCTCCTCGGGGGTAGCTAACCTACTCTTCAGTAGTTACATCAGTATCAAATATCGACGATCACAGTATCGCAGACGTAGAAAAATTCAGTGTGATTAATGACACCTGTACAGTTTGTCAGTAAGGTGAATGTGAATCATCTGCTTTCGCGCTGCAAGTCAATTTGCCATATGTATATTGATTTCAAATGAATCAAAATTATAATCGAAACTTAATTAAAATGTTTTGAAATGTATTCAAGATTGTGAACATTTTGTTTCGGTTTCCAATCTTGTGGCTAATGAAATAACCAATTTAAATAATAAAGTTTCCCCATAGCTTCGTGATGGAGACATCAATGTTTACCCAGGTTAGAGATGCCAATAAACACAATAGATCGATTGCATTTTCGATGCATAACGTTAATAATATTCAATCCGTACGAGCCATACACTATTATATTACAATTCTTCTTCTTAGGTTCATTTAAGTAATAGAATGATAATAAATGCGTAAACGGGATACATTTTTACAAGTGGTGATGTTTAACATTTGTTTGTGGAATATTTGCATTCGAGTGTGTGATTTCGAAGCAATGTAAGTAATCTTGTCTGAAATGTGATACAAACGTGTACAAGCGCTTGTAATCATGCGGTTGTCAGAACAAATTTACATGTCAAGCCTATTACCCATTACAGTGTCAACAAGGCAATTACGCATATGTAAATAACGACTATCATAAACAGTAGCATACTGTAAATACTTACAACGTCAACCTGCAATAGCTTCACAAATACAGACAGGCATATACCATTTCCTTGCTGACCACCTCCGTGTAATGGGCGAATTGTGGAGAATGTTTCCGACCATAAGCGTCACACAATTTCCTGACTTCACAATAAGGCGAATGCAGGAGATAAATACAATATTCCCGAGTACTGAATATTGATATCAATTATATGTGTTATGTGTGTGCCTTCATCGATATACACGGCGACTGCAGCTGCGTGTCAACTTTCTAATTTGGGACGACGGCTTTGTACGGTCTAAATTCATAAGCGCGCGGAACAATACGATAAAACTCCGAGGCATTTTTCATTTAGTATTGATATTTTGTCTTTTATGCCGAGTGAGCTGGGATATATAGGACCTAATATCACAACCGACAATTGGGAGATTGTCAAACTCTGACTGCATGTAATCTATTCGAAACTGTAGTGTAATGAATTCATGTTTGTACGTTTGCAAGCATTCTCGCCATAGCGTCAAGTTGAAGTTGAGATTCAATATATAACTTTATAGTTTCATATGTTGCAGTTTGAATAGGAGGAAAATAGATAGAGGTCGTCAGGTTGAAACATATATATTTTTTTTAAGTTTACAGAAATTATCCATGGCTGGCGTATCCCAAGTACATATAGCCTGGTGGATTTAGAACTTTAGAAAGGACGGCTTTGATCAAAAGATATGTTTACGAATTATTTATGAATTTAGACTCTGCGTCAGATATGGATAGCAAAGATGGACTAACAAAGGTGACACACGTCCTGGGTTTGAAGTCTCGCTCATGAATCTGGAACAACTATACTTAATCTGAAACCACAAGGTCATACGCCATTTTGAGTACCCAATCCCCAGATCCTTCCCGCTGATATAAGAACAGGAATAAATATTTCTTAGCTACATTAACTGGTGTCTCAACAGCATAGCATAAATACAATCACAAACTTAATCCCGACACATATGCTCACCCTAGGCGAGAACTAGTTCACTCACTCGCTGCGCAGCCTCACCTGTGCTCCTGTCCTGGTGTGTCAGTTCTGCAGTGGGTTTACCAAGGAGACCATCTTCCACCACCGTTGTTCAGCAATGACGGAATTTGATCGAAAAGGGACCGATTTATAAGAGTTGGGAAACATCGACCGAGTAATGACCTGTGTTCGCCTGGCAATAGAAAGCTCCCGTCTTTTACCTGACATAGAATAATGATGAGATTTCGCTATTGAGTCGCACCTCTATCGTAGCGCAAGCTGGCAAGTCAAAAGGCGCGATCAATAGCCAATGTAAAATTGTATTCATGCTCACAATAATCCTGTGGTTGAGAGGTACGGCTGTCACACCAAAGATCGTTTTCTTCACAAATGTCTTCACCAACCATAGAGCTACCCTTCCACAAACTGTTGCCCACAAAGTCTTGGCAATTATTCAAATTTATTTGTAGGCATAAAGATATTGATGTCTATACAACATTGTCAAAGAGTTCAGATAATAAAGACACAAACATGTGCCGTGATGGTATTGTTGGAAGGAAATGTGTTGCCGCACTAAAGTAGCAACTGTGTCTTCTACTAAAGTCGTTTGCAGACATAAAACTCACAATTGACTTTTCATATTAAGAATAAGACCTCGGTCTTTATCCCAACACTTTTATTCTGTTATGGGCATAGAATTGAGGTAGGACTTGACTGACAAGAATACGTAGACTTTGCTAGTACCAACGTTTACACGTCGCTGTCATCAAATTATTCATTCAAGGCGCACAGGCGTCTAAACATGGATTGATTTTCACAGTATAACAATGTTGTAACATGACGACCACAAGTGGTGGTATTTTATGATATTAACACCCGCTACATATTATTGTGTAATTTCGATGTTCACATATGATATTAAATTTACACGTGGTTTAGGACGAACACTCTATATGCCCCAACTGTTGCAAGCTTGTTTATGAAATAGCTCAAGTTGGTTGATATATTCATATGGTAAGGAGGCGTTGACGAAAGGTAGTAGTCATCATCATAAACCACCACGATGATAAAGCAATAGTCGTAACGAGTCACGTTCCATGTGACACACCAGCTTGTACTGACCCCGTGTAACAAGCAGAGCTAACCTGTTACTAACACAACCACGTTAACCTGTTGCCAGATCCACCTTCTCTTTAAAGTATGCATTTAAGTGCAAATTGGTTGTTAATAGAAGTTCAATGTTCTAAAATTACCTATATTCGCCAGACTAGGTTCAGATCTTGCATCCATGTAAATCATAATAATCTGTGTATGTATAGGATATATAACATCTAGTACATAAATGTTTTCACCAACTGTACGCGTACACAATTTGTAGCAATTAGTGTCAGTACGATTGTTTACCTTGTATTTCAATCAGTAATACATATATGAATGGATTGGTTGGTGAAAATAATGTTTCAACGAATTTGACAAAAGCAATAATGAATGAATGAACATACACATTCACACATGTATACACTTACACACCTACACAAATATGTACACATATACATACACATTCACACATACATACACATCCACTTACGCACATACATACACAAATACATACACGCATAAATACCAAAAGCAGAGATACACAGATACACACAGAGACATACACATACAAACGTACATACACATACAAACATACAGCATACACATACAGACTACATACACAAACTTACACAGTTTCATACACATACATGCATACAAACTCACACAAGTTTGCATACAATGAAGTTGTGTTACTTGCTAAAAGTATATGTTTTAGATTGTAAGGGGGATTAAGTTTGCATACATTGAAGCTGTGCTACTTGCTAAAAGTATATGTTTTAGATTGTAAGGGGGATTAAGTTTGCATACAATGAAGCTGTGCTACTTGCTAAAAGTATATGTTTTAGATTGTAAGGGGAATTAAGTTTGCATACAATGAAGCTGTGTTACTTGCTAAAAGTATATGTTTTAGTTTGTAAGGGGGGTTAGTTTGCATACAATAAAGCTGTGTTACTTGCTAAAAGAATATGTTTTAGATTGTAAGGGGGATTAAGTTTGCATACAATGAAGCTGTGTTACTTGCTAAAAGTATATGTTTTAGATTGTAAGGGGGATTAAGTTTGCATACAATGAGGTGTGTTACTTGCTAAAAGTAAATGTTTTGTTAAGGGGGATTCGATTGTGCTAAATATTTCCCGGACATGGAACATTTCATAAACACTCTTTACAAACATGCATCTTATATTTCGCATTGCATCATTGCCTGTCAACCTTATCCTCTGAGAGGAGAAATAGCTTCCCTGTAACAAACCAGGGATACCCTTTCAAGCATATAGGTTTAATGATCTTGCACAGTTACATTTATTACAAAGTGGGTGTGAAAGAGGAAACACCTGACCCTATGACTGCACCAATCTACTGCCAACATTAAAGTGCAATGAACTAGTTCTTCTAGGAATATGACTGACAATTCCTTACAAAAGGTCAACAATAAAAAAAACAGCCTTCAATTCAAAAACATATACTCGTACATGTGTATGTGTTTATGATCTTGCATGATTTTGTATTCAGGTAACACAGTATGGAAACCCCTGTGGTCTTCGTGTGTTCTATGTTGACAAGAATATGATTAACCCCGTACTGCGAAAAGGTGTGAATCGTGAATGCGAAGATATGTACATATTAGGCATAAAACGCCAGGGAATAACTAGACTCGATTAACTGCAGAAACAGATTCTATTGGGCGTAGAAGGCAAACTAGTGGTAAAATTATATGAATGGATCACTGAAAGTCAATGATGACACCAGGTGTTCGCAAAGACATAACTGTGCATGCGACTAAGAATGTAACAGTTATTTTAAATTAAATTGTACTTCGAAATCACAAGGCTAATAGTGATAAGTTATGGGAGATCAAAGCCACACTTTGATATCCTATCCATACTTTGATATCCCATCCATACTTTGATATCCCATCCACTATGGTTTATGAGCCGTAGGTAACACTATTATTACGGTACAACTGAATGTATGCATTAAGGAAGCTCACTGGTTTGATTCTGTTCTATACAGCCTCCTACATCTGCCTTACTTTCATGCATGCAAAATAAATATTTACAAAATGTCAATCGGTGTCGAATATCTGACGAAACAGATTGGAAAGGGCGTGAAAGACAAAAGGTGGTGAAAATGTAATGAATAGGACGGTGGTCGCGAAAGGGTAAGCATGCCCTGTGAGTATTATTATATTTACCAAGCAATTTTAAAAGTATCCATGGTGCATTTTCTACCTTCTACATTCCCAATGAACAGAAACAAAATATTTGATAAATGTTTACACATGTATATTAATATTGAATATACTTTTTACATGGGAACGCTACCAGGTTTTAAGGTCTAATTTTAGATCACAAAGATATAATTTTCAGAGAAGACGGAAATCCAACCTATTAATGTCATCAAGGATATATTCATTAAGTTGTTCAAAACTTGGCTGTATGTGTGCATACATACAAGGCATGGCCATATAGTTCTGTGAGTCTTTAGTATCATTGGTCTTTTTTCTATACCACGATGTGTCTACATCAACATAATACATGACCATTTTTGTGGAATCGTATAATAAAGTTTGACACATAATCACCTCATGTACATATTATACATTCATGGCTGCAAAGCATAAACATTTGGGTATATCAATTCACAATATATTGCGTTTTGTAAAATCTGTAAAAAGTAGAGTGCAACGCCAAACATTCAAGCGATAGAATTCGTGTAGTATGCATTTTATGGTATGTGTATGAGCACCCTTTTATAATGCATTAACTGCTTACAAGCTTTGAACGCATGCACAATTTTGGAGACATAATATACTAGGCAGTTTTATGTTTACGTTTTGAAATATATACAAATAGTTAACGCGTTCAAAACATGTTGAATCACTGATCGTTATCAGCTTGTTATTGTGATGTTATTGGTCTCCAGGATGATGTTAAATCAATTCACATTGCATAACAAAACCAGCTGTATCAAAAAGACCATGCATGGCAATTTGGGAGTGATAGCCGGCCCAAAACATTGCAATAATTCATCTATGTAAATCGCAACATAAATAGGTATCCATTATTGGTCTCAGACATAATGTTTCTTTATTAATTTCATCTTCCTCCAGATAACATTAACCGCATGGTCTAACACTGGACATATATGTTGCATTTTCGACCTTATAGCTACGCAATGCATGCGAGGAACTTGCACATACCACGAGGGAAACATTATTTTTCTATCCAAGTTCCTTGTATCTTAATAAAATTATCTAACAAATTTCTATGATTTTATTACCAAAGGTTAATACCACACAATTAAGCCTCGACACTTTTGGATATGAGTCTGTTCGTGTCTGGAACTGCGCTGCCTAATGAATTCAGTAAGACTGGATCATATAGCGAGTCCTTCAGACAATGTCCAAACTTGGACGGCCGTGTATGCACTTGCTCAGTATGACTCAGCCGAAAATTCTATGCATCTTCAGGTACCTGTCGGCTGAAATAATGCCGACGTTACATTTTAACTTACACACTCACGCAGTATCTTCCTAGTCATGTACATTTTTGTCTTGTTTTTAGTTCTGTTTTGTACATTTAAAACGCTTGTCGTTCATATTATTTGAACTACAATATCCGTCTCATACAAAACATAATTTCACATTGAGGTCATATATCTTTTGCTTTCAATCTCGCCGATTTCTCACCATAAAATCGGTTATGTTCTTCAATAAAAGAACATCAACCCAAACTAAAGATTTTAGTAAATCCCGAATATTTTAGAAATTCAGTTTTATATTTCAAATCTGTGTTTCAGATCTTGTAACAGCTAGCGTACGTGTACGATGAATAGGTGGTTATGCAAGGAGCGAAGCTATCCGCAGTCATTTTATGTGAAAATGAGGCCACGTGTTATCAACAGGTTTTGCACATGTAACAATCTCTTAGAAAGTGAGTGACTCAGTTTTTTTTCTGAATTTGAAGGGTAACGGGGGTAAGTATTATTGACACAATAAAGAAAACATACCCTTTCAGCCATGGCACGATTAAAACGTTGAGCATTCGTTAATAACAACCTGAATATATAGATTCCGAAAGTATGCTCGACAAAAACATATTTTAATAACTGAATATATTCATTTAACAAGGAAGTCGCCCATGTGACACGAGTTAATTCAGTTTCTGTGATACAATTATGATGTTTCGCCAGGAAATATTGAAACCATGATGCGTATTTTGAGGAAATGAAATTGGATATGTAAAGATACCATTTAATATAATGGACATGTGAGTTAATAACGTGTGTTTTCACTTAACAATGTGAGCCACAAGGATTTGGACTTTCGGAAATTGAAGGTGCCGGTTAATCAATAATCTCGGAATGCAGTTTTGTTGAAAGTAGCTTGTATTTACTGCACGTGTTTCCGCATGTACAGCCAAACTCCTAACAGGGTCTGACCAGCTGTTGCACTGTCTATAGACCGTGGAGCCAGCTGGGGGTGTTGTTATGGTCGATATATCGATTATAGGACTCTTGTGCTGTGAGGAGCTTGTATGACTCTTGGCATTTCATATTCCCCTATGTGTTAAAGAATCGAGCTGCCCCATCTTATATTTAAATGATTATAACTGTGTCTTACTAAGCCGCGAAGTCGGTATAAGATGCCATAATGTTTTCTATGTTAAAACTATTCAATAATATGTTTTCATTTATTTAATGTAGTATTTCACTTTTAATATTCGTCTGCAATTTTCAACTGCAGTGAGTGTTTCATGACGTGTCTCTTAACACAACGTAGCTTTAGCATCTTGACAATCGATATCGCTACCGGCAATATGGTCTACCATACACTGCCGGGCAAAAGAAAGTATACACCCATGTTTGATGGCGACTAAAACGAAACAAACAAGAAATGGTTACTCGATGGTGATGTATTTGATACTGGTATCATAGTTGTGATTTGGACCTGGAGTTTGCAGTGTTTCGGTGACTGTTTTCAGCCTAGTAAAGTTTTAATAACGTTCGTACTTTTTCGGTCAAATCCAATTTTTAAGTGTGTACTTTCTTGTGCTGGAAGTTTGGACGAGTGATGCGTTGTGTTTGTCTCGAACTATGGAAAATCCGATATATTCTCAAAGGTGTCCATTGCTTCGAGTTAACGAGAGTTCCCCTATTCGATGCTATTTTACAATAAGGTGGTCAAGTGTGAAGTGCGGTCATCACACAACAGCCGGAATAGGTTCGAACCTTGTCTTTAGTTCGTATCAGTATGGCGTACGATGGCACGTTTCTTTGCGCAAGACCTTATACCGTTGCTTAATCGTCAAACACTTTGCTACTTTAGTTGTATAACCTACAATAGGAGAACATTAAGTATTATGGCAAGTAAACTAGTTAGACTGACACCTTAATGCTGTAGGGGGCGGTCGGGTAGCCTAATGGTTAATATAAAGCGTTCGCTCGTCACGCCGAAGGCCGGGTTCGATTCCCAACATGGGTACTATGTGTGAAGCCCATTTCTGATGTCCCCCGACGTGATATTGCTGGAATATTGCTAAAAGCGCCGTAAAACCATACTCACTAATGCTGTAGGGTCTTAGTGCTTATTGACATGGTGTCAATGTTTTGTTCCATAGAGTCAAATATGAGCGATGTTTCACTACAGTGTTCATACGTGTGTGCATATGCTTAAATACGCAGTTGTATTTGAAATGCCGGTTGTCCGTGTTCTCTGCATATCTGATTAACAACCCGAAATCTCCCGGCATACTTACTGCATGGTGTGCATGAAATACGATAACGAATGCTTATTTCCCCAATGATGATTTCCCAATCCCCAGTAGCATTTGCTTTCCTTAAGAGGTGATTGAATTGATCACGTGGTCAGGCTCGATGACTTGGTTGAACGCGTGTCGTCCTTCCCGGGACGTAGCTGTCATGCCAATCATTGGTTTATCTGGTCGTCATACAGCTAGAACATTGCTGACTGCGGCGTTAAACAACAAACAAAGCGTATTGTCTATTCTCCCACGTGTAACTGTGATTATTCGAAATATCTTGAGTAACGTCGGTTTGTTTTTTTGTTTAACGCCGCAGTATTCCAGGTAAATGACGGCGGTCTGTAAATAATCGAGTTTGGACTGGACAATCCAGTGATTGACAATCATCATGAGCATCGATGGGATACGATGACGTGATCAATCAAGTCAGCGGGCCTGACCACCCAATTCCGTAAATCGCCCGTAACAACAAGCATGGGTTGCTGAAGACCAATTCTAACCCGCATCTTCACAGGTCTTGAGTCAGGTATCATGTAGAGGTAATACATTGCAGAAACAGTCTCGAAACATAAATAAAACTCTGTTGATGATGCTGTATTCAAGGGATTGAAAGTGATGCAGGTTTCTTCCGGAGTATTAGTACGAATGAGTCATAGCAGACGGCGATATGTATGTGTGAGCATGCTCCAATAGAGAACCTGGATGCGAACATTGAACCTTGAAATAAATAGATCATTTACAGCAAACGTACTTGTAGAGAAATATGTCTGAACAGTATATATTTGGTTAAGATGCAACTATTTCTAAGAATGAAAAGACATTTCTTTTAAAATGTTGATAAACTGCAAAAGAAATAATATCTCTATTTACATTAGCACAGTAACATTTGACGGATTCACACCAAAGCAATGATGATAACACACAGAAGCCGTTAAGAGAAGGTTGGACATGAAAATAACTGTCGTGTATGACATAAAAATCCACTTTGAAATATTTTAGAAATGGAATCAACTTTATAGATTCATAAAGCAATGTCACAACTGGACTGTGCAAAGGTCACATGAAAGGTAAAACATACATTCTCTGAAGGTTAATTAAGGATTAAAATATTTCTCTATACAGTTTGACAATAAGTAATCTACATGTAAATTTATTCACAGAAATGCATCGCTATAACTGCCAATGCCAATGTGGTATGTATTTTTATTGCTATAAGCATGGCATATACGATTATCAACTATCCAACAGCGTAGGTATTATTCATTATTCTGTAAACAGTGAGTTGAGTATCGCCGTGTAACAGGCTCCATTCGATCAATACGACATCGATCGTTTCATCAACTCCTGTTATTACAGTTATTGGGATATTCGTGTCGCTTCGGTGCTGCTATTTTAGGAGGTATTTTCATGCAGATTAATAATAGGCTCCCTTTCTATACATAACGCTTGTCGTTTGTTAGTTTCAGGCAACGAATGTCAATTTCACTGTAATAAATTTCACGGCATCCATTTTATTCTTTCTTTCACTTTCCCATTTAATCGTGCATCTAATGTAGCTATTGGCGGCTTCTTAATAGGTATAATATTATACATTATTTGAATTATATTAAAGGTGTGGTCGACATGGAATTAATGATGTCCATAAAAGTCGAACAGAGAGCCTTTGTTGAGCTATGAGCGGTGTATGACGTTTTAAAAATGTAGTACTACTTATATCTTTAACATCCCTTGCGGTTTTAATTCATGTTTAATATCAGAATCGTTGTCGGATATCGAGAATATCTACATTTGGGTAGATTGGGTTGGGCGTTTGAGCTTGTATTATTAATATGATATTATATAATTTATTTCATTTATTTCATTCACACAACTTAATTTAAGAACAACGCGCGTGTATTAGGTATCTGAACTGCGCCATGGCTGTAACAAACACTCTTGTTTATGCAAATTGTGAGAGTAACGGATGCTACCGGTAGGGTAAGAGATGCTTAACCTTTTTGCGGAAACCTGGCTTCATCTCTGATTTTAAGTGATCCATTCATATTATTTTCGGGGCGGTCGGGTAGACTAGTGGTTAAAGCGTTCGCTCGTCACGCCGAAGACCCGGGTTCGATTCCCGACATGGGTACAATGTGTGAAGCCTATTTCTGGTGTCCCCCGCCGTGATATTGCTGGAATATTGCTAAAAGCGGCGTAAAATCATACTCACTCACTCACTCATATTATTTTCACTTCTATTTTGCTTTTTACGCCCAATGGAATCTGTTTCGGTGGATAATCGAGGATGGTTATTCTCTAGTGTTGCATTTTATTTTTTCCAGAAGAACTTTACTTTAAGACTACTGCTGATACCAAAAGTAATTTATCCTCAGGTTATACCGAAAATAAAATAATGTTCTACGTCAAAAAAAATAAATTGTTTGACTCTCACTGAAGCTGTTAACTGAAACAATATTCTGTCTCAAAGAGAAATCCAACTAAAAAAATAAATAAATAAAATCATATCTTAAAATTTAATTAAAAACTTAATTAAAATAACTTATTGTTATAACTCCCTTATAACAGCTGTCATGGTGTATGAATGTATTACTTGATGCAAACAGTGGTTGAAGTAGAGTCAAGGTATGACGTCTAACAAATAAATACTCAGCTTTGAGAATACGTTGCAATATAAATGCAAATAGGTTAATGAATTTGCATTTAGACAAGCTACTTTTATGTTAAATATTTTTGTTTACATTTGGAGGAAAATAAAAGTTTCACATTCGGATGATTCATAAATCCGAAATCACGTGATAATTATTTGATACATTGAAATCAACTGTGTCGGGACTGTCATACTATTTGTTAGTGTAAAATTTCCCATTTTAAGGAATTATAGCCAACGAATTTTACTTCGGATAAATGAATTTGTTTTGAACGCGCCTGCGTGAAGTTTCAAACAATTGAAAGTAATTTCTTGCCAGCACAAGGGATGCAGTTTCGAGAACCACAACGTAAATTACACTATTGCATTATGTTCTACGGGTCCAGGGAAGCATGACTTGACAATGCTATAACCTTGTTGAGTTCGTCAATAAATCACATCCATTGTGCTCGGAGAGGTCCCTGTTTCTCAAACTGGATCTTTCAAATGAAAATCAGCAAATAGGCCAAGTAACATCTGTATGGATGAAATGTCACGTGTCACGTGCCACGGGCGTCTTTGTCCGGCACCATCCCTCACCCTCATGGTCATTTCAAGCTGGTCAGCAAGCCAACGAGAGGTCTTTGTCCGAGCAGAATTAGCTGGTGTTGTTTAACTGACGCCCACAGCGGGATCCGTGAATATAAATGTTGAGTTTACCTTAAGTCGGAGAGGAACGGCTTCTTGCCCGCACACCCTTAATCAAATAGATCAAAGGACTGTGTGTCTAAGGTGTTGGAGCTTGAAGTGTTAGACAGAAATATATAACGCTGAATTGAAGACGTTTTTCGTGTTTTAATATATTTTTCTGTGTTTCAGAAGCCGTCTCATATTTGAAATGAGATATACAACATCGACTCTCAATCATTCTTGTCACTGTAGGCTCTGTGTAGACGCATTGTGTTACAGGTATGGACAGAGACCAATGGTAAGCAGGGTCAAAGCAGATGTGACCCAACACTCTTACTCAAATTTTACTATTACTAGTAACAAAATCGAACGGTGTTCAATGGCAAAATTTTCAGTAATAATAACTGATTCAAATATAGACAAATTAACACCCACGGCACCTTAGAAATCAAATTCAGTTATTTATTTATCTTTTTAAATTAACTCGCACAGCGATTTATATCAATTTAGAGCAGTGTACGATCACTTGTAATAGTACATATATTTTGTAGCATTTACAGCTCATAAAATACGGCCTTTACCAAACGAATGTACTCATTCACTCGTAGTAATATCTTGTATTTTTATATTTTATTTTCAACTATATAGTCAACATACTTAATATATATTGTTCGATTTGTCTGTGTGGATATTTCGCTGATTCATACTTTTTCACTTTTTGTGTTATGTAACTCGCTGCGTGTGGAATCTACACTTAAAAAAAATTATATTAACATTTCTCGAATATTTACCAGCCAACAAGAAACTTCGAGATATCAGCATATGTTTTTTTGCATAGTTCCTTATATATAACTGTGCTTGCTGTAAATCAACATAATTCTATTTGTAGCGCCAACGACGAGTGTTGACTCGAGTTAAGCGTACATGCGCTATAAGACGACTTGAAAAAGACTTTTTAAATATTCTTCCAATAATACCTACAGCGTTAAGACTTACCTGTGGAAGGATCTACCTGAGCAAGTGTAACACACGAGCGTCTTAGCTTTACAATCTCACCCCTCCCGCACGGAGTTCAAGTATTGACTGGGGAGGTGGGCCGTGATTGACTCCTGGTATCAAGGCAGGATAGTTGAGTGATGATATGCCGATCGACCATTTTACCTGGCGTTTTCTACCTTCAATTGATATTTTTTCACCCTGCCAATTTTTCCCCAGACGCATTCCGCTGTCTAGCAACGAACACAATAACACGACACACAGTCGCGACCTGCTCGTCTCAAGGGGTACTTTTAGAAGCCGGTTGTGCTGCTGGCTGGTATGTAAACCTCCATTTAGCCCCTTCTTTGGCAGCTATATGGTTTTAGGAAACACAAGTTTAACAAATATGTGACATAGACAGTAAAACCCCTTTAAACCGGATCCATCGTTCCGGAACACCTACATTAGGACATTACTATTGGAACATCTCACATAATTAAAGACCTATTTCTATGTACCCGTGATTCGTTAATCCGGACTATTTCTGCCCTATTATTACATTATCGTCCGGATTAAACGGGCTTCACTCCCATGATGAAAAAGGGATCCATTCAAGTGATGTTCACCCATTTTGCCTTTTACGCCCAGTGGAATCGAGACGAATTATTCGCTGGCGTTGACGTTGTATATTTACGTTTGTAAACAAGTAACAACGCCCGTTCCTCCTAACAAAGAACAAATTGCGTCATAGCCTATATATTGGGAAATATATATATATATTGCTCGGTTAGAAGAGTGTCAAATAAACCCAGTGAAACTCAACTGGATTTTTTTTTGCATTCTGCATATGCATTCGCCAGGTGTAATACAGTAATAATACAATTTTGGGACACGTGGCAAGAATCTACATTAAGCGGGTGAGTGAGTATGGTTTTACGCCGCTTTTATTCCGACAATGATACGGCGGAGGACACCAGAAATGGGTTTCTCAAAATGTACCCACTTTTGGAGTCGAACCCGGGCTTTCGGCGTGACGAGCGAACGCTAACCTACCGCCCCGTCTACATTAAGGCATGTGAAGAACCGTTTTGTTGAATTTGAATTTTGTCGTTTTATTTCGGGTGTTAAGACGTTTTATGTGACATAGACCCCGGTAGAAGATCCGCTGTGACATTCATGTTTAAAATTGCGCTTAAAGCAAATTGTCGCTGTGTTTTGTGCATATATTGCTTGGGGTAAGTTACGGCACCCTGCGGCTCAGTATAGAGTTCAACAGCACTTGGTGGCTGCCTCTAGACAATTAATAAGGAGGCTATTCACCCGCACACATTGTCAGTCACATGAAGTGGGAATTTAGTTGACGTGTATCAACTTGTATTTCTGCTGGTAGTGCAAACAGGGCAGATGAAACACTGAATGGCAAAATATTTACAAAATATTTGTCCTCCAATCTGACAGATATGACTACTACTTTCACAAGGACTGACAGAAATAGAAGAATGCTGTAGTCTGGTTTGATGTAACAACATTCTCACTGACATATGACGCACGACAAACCTTTGTATGGAGTTCTAGAAGGGACACTGTCGCGTTGTCACCCTAACAAAAACCTAGCAAACGTGAAAAAAATAACAAAAGCTAGACATCGCAACTCGTTATTTGATCAATTGTTGTGTTGCCGTGCTTTAAATAATGTATTTTGTTTTTACCAAAGGGCGACATTACGACAATGTCCCTTGAAGGATGCCATACTTTTCTGCTTTAAATGTCATTGTTACGTGGTGCTAAAGCATACGTTTTGTGATATTCCGCGTTAAATTCATTATATGCCCAGGCAGCAGGCCATGTGTCAATCGTTATCGTCAAAGGCGTAGCAACTCTCTTTACAGCGTAGTCTCCCTTAGTCATACCAGGATCCGTTGGTCGGTTAAAAATTGTTTTGTTTTTCTACTTTTTCATCTTCAACTTCTTCCTCTTTTCAGTCCTCATTTTCTACTTCTTCCTCTTCTTCTGTAAAAAGTTATAAGCATGATGTACATCGGCTCAGTCTGTACACAGGAAACATTGTGTTTAGATCCTAAACACAACCCTTGTTCCAGAATTTTGACTCGTTTAGGTATACACATGTTTAGGGTCTGAACATGTTTAGGAGCTAAACATGTTAGAGTCTAAATATTGGTAGGACCCGTATCCAACCTTTTAAGAAAGGGGCGCTTTCAGAGTTAAGGTGGGAGATAGAAGTATTATGACGAACTTACAAAATGTAAGGGTCTATCGTAATATACATAATGAGGGTCTATCGTATTATACAAAATGAGGGTCTATCGTATTATACATAATGAGGGTCTATCGTAATATACATAATGAAGGTCTATCGTAATATACATACTGAGGGTCTATCGTAATATACATAATGAAGGTCTATCGTAATATACATAATGAGGGTCTATCGTAATATACATAATGAGGGTCTATCGTAATATACATAATGAGGGTCTATCGTAATATACATAATGAGGGTCTATCGTAATATACATAATGAGGGTCTATCGTAATATACATAATGAGGGTCTATCGTAATATACATAATGAGGGTCTATCGTAATATACATACTGAGGGTCTATCGTAATATACATAATGAAGGTCTATCGTAATATACATAATGAAGGTCTATCGTAATATACATAATGAGGGTCTATCGTAATATACATAATGAGGGTCTATCGTAATATACATAATGAGGGTCTATCGTAATATACATAATGAGGGTCTATCGTAATATACATAATGAGGGTCTATCGTAATATACACAATGAGGGTCTATCGTAATATACATAATGAGGGTCTATCGTAATATACATAATGAGGGTCTATCGTAATATACATAATGAGGGTCTATCGTAATATACATAATGAAGGTCTATCGTAATATACATAATGAGGGTCTATCGTATTATACATAATGAGGGTCTATCGTAATATACATAATGAGGGGCTATCGTAATATACATAATGAGGGGCTATCGTAATATACATAATGAGGGTCTATCGTATTATACATAATGAGGGTCTATCGTAATATACATAATGAGGGTCTATCGTAATATACATAATGAGGGTCTATCGTAATATACATAATGAGGGTCTATCGTATTATACATAATGAGGGTCTATCGTAATATACATAATGAGGGTCTAACGTAATATACATAATGAGGGTCTATCGTAATATACATAATGAGGGTCTATCGTAATATACATAATGAGGGTCTATCGTAATATACATAATGAGGGTCTATCGTAATATACATAATGATATGCATTTTTTCGTAAACATGTTTAAATTCTAAACATTTTTTACACTAAACGTGTTTAAATTCTAAAAAAAGGTTTGGTATTTAACAATCTTTAGATTATGGGGATGTTGTGTTTAGGTTTTGTTTAGGATGAGAGACGATAGGAATCCTTTTAGGAATTAAACACATGCCTAAGCATGATCTAAACGTTTCTTGTATGTATTTACATTCTAAAAGCAGTTTTGACAGTGTATGAACACTATTAACTCATGTGAGAATTATATTAAAAGTCCTATAATTAGATCAAGAGGCTAAGTGAGTGATCCATCACTTCCTATGTGTCGTGCGCACATTACACGATATGAGTTGCGTTACTTAATCAATATACATCTTTTCATATAATGTATTAGGACAACCGACATGGGGAACACACTGATTGTTGAACTTAACACTCCCAGCTGTGAAATAGTAGCTAACACGTTTTGACGATGTGGTATGACTGAATTCACTGAAGAAGGTGAGGAGAGGTGAAATTGGGCTAAACGTATATATATAGCGACGTGCATGCACGTGTGTGTGTGTGTGTGTGTGTGTGTGTGTGCGTGTGCGCGGGCGTGCGTGCGTGTGCGTGTGTGCACGTGTGTGTGGCTGATTGTACTTGTCCGGTCTGATGCCGATTTATAGTGCTAGCTCACTGAGATACCATGCCACAGTTTAACATGAATACCCCAATCAGACACAGTATACTGACTCCGAGCCGACCAGTCCCTGTTTTAGCCCCTTAATGCCGAGCGCCAGACAGAGTAACAACAAGTACCATCTTTAAACGTCTTTTGGTATGACGCGGTCGGGGATCGAACCCCTAGTACAAGCAGCCACACACACACACACACACACACGTACATGCACGTCGCTATATAAGTGCAATAATCTTGAACGCGACGTTAAACCCCATTTCACCTCACCTCAAGTTAGAGATATTAAACCATTACTGGCGCTCAATCAGCACTCAAAGAATAATCCACATGGTTTTATTTTGAAAAATATTAATTGATATAAAACTTTAAAAAAGAATTTAAAATCGCATAATACACAACTGTTGATGCATAGTATCTGAGCTTTTTTAATTGAAAATCAATAAATTTCCTCTTTTTGCGCATTGCAAACGTGGTAGGGGCTATGTGGTTGCAAATTCATTTCTTACCCCAGTCTTTATTGAACTAGTTCATTTTTTTCACAAAATTACCCAGCCACAGATTACTTTTTACAAACTGTCAGGGGAAAGGGTCATAGTTAAGTAGACATAACCAAATTTAACAACAAGTCTTCTGGTAGTTATACTTTCTTTAGACTTTCAGTATATATTCTCTGGTGTTTCAGTATACATCTATATCCTCTGGTGTCGACGTTTTCTATTTTCTTTTCGGGGCGGTCGGGTAGCCTAGTGGTTAAAGCGTTCGCTCGTCACGCCGAAGACTCGGGTTCGATTCCCGACATGGGTACAATGTGTGAAGCACATTTCTGGTGTTCCCCGCCGTGATATTGCTTGAATATTGCTAAAAGCGGCGTGAAACCATACTCACTCACTCACTCACTCACTCTAGTTTTTATTCACATATACGCTTCAATGTTACATAAAATACACATGATATGCACGTATCGCTGTTACATATACACGTGTATTATACATACGATTGTGTTACATTATACACAACTGTATTACATTATATATGTGTAACATATGCACTTGAGTTACATGATTATACACAGTCGTGTAACATGAACTCTTGGTCTCAATGTTGACTGGTCACGTGAAGCGATGACGTCACTCTGGTTATTTGTTGAGAACAATGCGATGCCACGTCTTGAACAGCGGACGATAACATTTCATCTAAACAATTGGTTGATCATTTCTGTTCTGCTTGTCCCAAGAGACGACTAAATGGATCGGGTGGTCAGGCTTGGGGGATATAACTGGATTATATATATAGCCCTATATCCGCAGTATTACTGAGTGCGGCGTTAAGCAACAAACAAAATAATCAAAAACGACAATGAGTTATAAATAAAATACTGTATCCGAATTACGGATCATTGTGACGGCCAAAGCTTACATCTTTAAACCACTGGGGATAAGTAATCGTTAATTCCTTGTAAACTGTCGGACAAAAGAAAGTACACACCAATGTTTGATTGTGGTTAAAATGAAACAAACAATAAATGGTTTTTCGATAGTGATTCATCTGAAGGTATGGCGGGACATCTTCGGAATGGCCAGCAGTTCGTACTTGACCACACAGAAGGAAGCGAGCTACAAAAACATGTTTTATATCACTAAAAAAGAGTAACGGGTATCACAGCTATCATCAGTTTTGTTCAGCCTTGTAAAGTTTTGATAACGTTTGTAATTTTTTGTTCAAATCTAATTTTCAATTGTATACCTTTTCACCAGGCAGTTTAGATCGTTGGCAAATTGCTAGATGTTCCAAACGCCGTGTTGTAATGCTAGGTCACAGTTCCAATACATGACCATGTCGGAAGAGTGAGTGAGTGAGTGAGTGAGTGAGTGAGTGAGTTGGGTTTAACGCCGCTTTTAACAATATTCCAGTTATATCGCGGCGTTAAGCCAAATGTGGGAGGAAAGCCCGAAGTGATGCAGGTCTGAGACGTTTACCACTTCGGTGAAACCCACGAGCACGGGTATGGTGCTGACAAACCTAGAAACATAATCGGGGCGAACCGGGATTCGAACCCACAATCATAGGTTTCTGGCGTGTCCAAGGGACGCAACTCATCACAGCGAATCGCGGCGCCTTAGACGACTGGGCCACCCTCGACGAACCAGGTGAGCCCAAGTCAACCTTGGTTGGCCAATGTTAATTCACGTTAACTGATTAACGTCACACTTCGGTTGACCTAGGTTGACTAACTGAACCCGTGGGATGTGGCGCTCTGGTCACTCCAAGTTACGTCATCGTTAAAGCTATTTAGTTTCATTTATTGATTCAGTCATGAATATAATAATTTTAATGAATAAATTTAACCAGGTATTGATAGTATGTATGTATTCTGATATGCATCAGGGAAATTTCACTTTCGTTGTTGGTATTAATTCGATTGTTGATATAAATACTTTAGAATCGACCCGTGAAGATCCGGGTCGGAATAGGTCTTCAGCAACCCATGTTTGCCGTAAAATGCGACTTTGCTTGTCATAAGACGCGACTAACGGGATCGGGTGGTCAGACTCGCTGACTTGGTTGATGCATGAATTGCGTGGATCGATGCTCATGATGTCAATCACTGGATTGTCTGGTCCAGTCTCGATTATTAACAGACCACCGTCATATAGCTGGAATATTGCTACGTCGGTGTCAAACAAACAAACAAACAAACAAACAAACAAACAAACGGCGAGGACATGTCATCATACATGCTTAGGACAGATCGTCCTCCACATCGGCGACATGACCTTGACAGTCCCAAACAGCGTTAAACAACAAACAATAAACTTTAAAATCAATAATGCAACTATGATGATGATGTTGCATCTCGTTAGATGTTCTGCGCGTTATTGTTAATTTTCTAGTCATTTAGAAGGATTAAATAGAAAAAGGTACAATGACGGCTTTGTCAAGCTGTGAAACAGTCGTTAACCTCTCACAGATGTGTGTTATAGCAATACACATGGCTGTCCTGTTTCCCCATCTCCTAGCAGCCATTATTATAACCAAGGTTGCGTTTTATGCGTTTTATTTTGGGCACTGCCCTTAGTTATCCTTGATTAACGCTGTTTTACTCAGGTTGATTCTAGTCAACCCAAATTGACAACCCCGGTTGACTCAAATTTGACTAATCGAACGCACGTACTGATATTTTGTGACTTCACTTCCTAGTTCGCATGGACCAGATTCCATTTTTGCAGGTCGCCCTGACAAAGCTGGGATACTGCTGAGTGCGGTGATAACTGAAGTTCATTCTCTCTACTTCCATTGTAACAGACACACTTATGTCTTGTGTTACCGCACTATGGAATAAGCCCGAGAAGGGAGTGCATTATCGTATTAATGTGGTGGCAAGTGGCCCTGTGTATAGTCCACACTGTGTCACAAATCATGCTGGTACGACGCTGGCGGCGGAGAGTGGGTGGATGACAGATTTGAAGCCGTCCTTGTTTGCAATGTGAATTAAATAATATATTAAAAATTCCTCGTCGCTGGTGCGTGTTCCGAATGTCAAACATCCATTTAATAACATGATAAAAACTGTTTCACTTGATTCAGTTGCATGTCGTTTGTTTAAGGTAAGATGAGACATTGTTTACTAACTATCATAATAAAAATACAGGTGACCGCGCTCGGAAAGCTTGACTTGATATTTTGGTATTTTCCCCACACAGAATCTCAGGTTATAAACGTCGTGTGGTGTCTTCTTAGACGACAGACTTCTTTCGAAATATACCCCGGTTCGCCCAGCAGTGAGTGGGTACCCGGCAGGATGGGATGTGCAATGACCCGTTGATATATCTGGTCATGTAAATCAGTGAGTGAGTGAGTGGGTGAGTTGGATTTAACGCCGCTTTTAACAATATTCCAGTTATATCGCGGCGTTAAGCCTAATGTGGGAGGAAAGCCCGAAGTGATGCAGGTCTGAGACGTTTACCACTTCGGTGAAACCCACGAGCACGGGTATGGTGCTGACAAACCTAGAAAAATAATCTGGGCGAACCGGGATTCGAACCCACAATCATAGGTTTCTGGCGTGCCCAAGGGACGCAACTGTGCACAGCGAATCGCGGCTCCTTAGACGACTGGGCCACCCGTGCTCCCTGTAAAGCAGTGAACACTGATGGGGTGTGTATATAGGCGACCGAATGTCATGTGTGGCACTGCCATGCATGGAGGTGTGTACATGTGGTAGTTATGCAACACCGCGATTTATACAAGGACTACATGTCGTGAAACACAGTTGTGTTTATTATTAATCTGAGATTTGACCCTGAACACCCATTAAACTAACCGAGATACGAGTAAAAATGGTGAGTTTGCCTCGTGGAACCGTTAAAGCGCATGGCATGGTAGTGCACGTGTGAAGCTTTTAATGGTGTTCCCCGACGTTAGACATTGCTAAAATAAAAGCGTTACTCGCTCCCTCACTCACTCACTCAGCAATCAGTCATCACGGATACAACCATATAGCGATGTGTCGGCTAAAAATAACTGAATTCTTATTCCCTAGATGTGGTAGTAGTGTTCATGTTTGTTATACTAACAAAGGCCATCCCGGCACCCCGGCAGCCCTGCGCCCCGCACCCCGGCACCCCGGCACCCCGGCACCCTGGCACCCTGACGCCCCGGCACCCCGACACCCCGGCACCCTGGCACCCTTACACCCGGCACTCCGGCACCCCGGCACCCTGACGCCCCGTCACCCTTACACCCGGCACTCCGGCACCCCGGCACCCCGACACTCCGGCACCCTTACACCCGGGACTCCGGCACCCCGGCACCCCGGCACCCCGGCACCCTTACACCCGGCACTCCGGCACCCCGGCACCCCGGCACTCCGGCACCCCGGCACCCCGACACCCCGGCACCCTTAAACCCGGCACTCCGGCACCCCGGCACCCCGACACCCCGGCACCCTTACACCCGGCACTCCGGCACCCCGGCACCCCGACACCCCGGCACCCTTACACCCGGCACTCCGACACCCCGGCACCCTGACGCCCCGGCACCCTTACACCTGGCACTCCGGCACCCCGGCACCCCTGCGCCCCGGCACCGCGGCACCCTTACACCCCGGCACCCCAGCACCCCGTGGGCACCCGGTTAGAATACGTACCATGCACTCTATTGACTTGGTTCATTCCGTGTCATGGTACCCCCGATGGCGAAGGGCGTTGCTCATGATATCAACCAACGGTTTGGCTGGTCCAGACTCGATTATTTACAGGGCGCGATGATATAACCGGACTTTTTTCTGATTGTGAAAAAAGAACCCAAAGTATTCAGAGTGGGAACGGTTGGTACGTCCCTCAGCCGAATACATCTCGAATATACCTTGGTCTATGTCAGCTTCAGCGCCGTGTATCTTCAGACTTGACGCACCGAGATATTACTAAAATTGTATATGTTCATCATCAATTGTCATGCATACCGCGAAATCCCCAAGTGAAATCCGGGTTTTAATTGTTCTTGAGCAAATCATGATTGTCGTGAGACGCGACTAACGATATCGTGTGGTCAGACTCGCTGACTTGGTTGATACATGTAATCGTATCCAAATTGGCGATCGATCGATACATCGATACTCATGATGTCACTCACTGGATTGTCTGGTCCAGACTCGATTATTTACAGGCCGTCATATTGATGAGTGCGGTGTTAAACAACAAACAACAAACAACAAAAATAACAACACAATACCCTACACAAAGTCTACAGGGCCCCCTACACAACGAGGACAGGACGTGTTTACAAACTGGGACAGGTTGCCCTAAAAGGCGTCCTACACAACGTCTACAGTGTGTCTTACACGACGAGGGCAGGGCGACCTACACAAGGGGGACAGGGCGTCCTATGCATCGAGGACGGCGTCACAAGGACAGGTACGCCTGCACAACGGGGACAGGGCTTCCTACGCACCGAGGACAGGGCATCTCAAGGAGGACAGGTACACCTGCACAACGAGGACAGGGCATCCTACACAACGGGGAAAGGGCGTCCTACACAACGAGGATAGAGCGTCACTCACAAGGAGGACATGTATTCCTGCACAACGAGGACGGGGCATCCTACACAACGGGGACAGGGCGTCTTACACAACGAGGATAGAGCGTCACTCACAAGGAGGACATGTATTCCTGCACAACGAGGACAGGGCATCCTACACAACGGGGACAGGGCGTCCTACACAACGAGGATAGAGCGTCACTCACAAGGAGGACATGTATTCCTGCACAACGAGGACAGGGCATCCTACACAACGGGGAAAGGGCGTCCTACACAACGAGGATAGAGCGTCACTCACAAGGAGGACATGTATTCCTGCACAACGAGGACAGGGCATCCTACACAACGGGGACAGGGCGTCCTACACAACGAGGATAGAGCGTCACTCACAAGGAGGACATGTATTCCTGCACAACGGGGACAGGGCATCCTACACAACGGGGACAGGGCGTCCTACACAACGAGGATAGAGCGTCACTCACAAGGAGGACAGGTACACCTGCACAACGAGGACAGGGCATCCTACACAACGAGGACATGGCGTCTCACACGTCCTAAACGTTTGGGGACAGGCCGTCCAAAAAAGAGGGGACAGGCCACCTACACAACGAACGACCCCTTTGGATTCCGGTAAGAATATAGGTCGGCTATTGTCGTCAGAGGAAACTTGATGGATTGGGTGGTCAGGCGCGATGACTTGGTCGGTGCATGTCTTCCTATACCAATTGCGTGTATCGATGCTCATGACGTCAATCACTGGATAGGCTTATCCAGACTCGATTATTTACAGACCACCTTCATACAGCCTGAATATTGCAAGGTCGATGTTAAACAAACAAACGAACAAACAAACAAACAAACAAACGGCGAGGACATGTCGTCATACATGTTGAGGACAGATCGTCCTCAACCGCGGGGACATGACCTTGACGGCCCCAAACAGCCTAGTTGTACACAGATACAGGTTTTTCATTTTCTAAGTCATATTTAATTGCCTCGGTTTGTAAGGACTTCCGCTGGATGAATCAGTGGTGGGGTTCAACGTTGTTGTGACTGTATAAAGCTTTCGTTTTGTGTAATATAGGAATTTTAAAACTTGAATGTATAATTTATACATTTGAAAGTTATGCACATCGTGTCGATTTCCCTATTTATGATATTTGCTTCGTGATGTGAGATGGTGTATTGAGAAGGAACGTTTTCAAAAATATATCCTTTATAAATTTAAACTCAAATAAGAGTCTAAACTATATCTGCACCGTGTCTGTCATAGAGTTTATTCAATTAAAATAACATACTATTGACTACCAGTTTACAAGTGCACCCGTACATATGTTGGCCTGCCACGGCGACACATAGTTTACATTAGCCTGTCTGTCAGGAGTCGCGGTATATGAGGAGATGTACGTTAACCTGTCTGTCAGGAGTCGCGGTATATGAGGAGATGTACGTTAGCCTGTCTGTCAGGAGTCGCGGTATATGAGGAGATGTACGTTAGCCTGTCTGTCAGGAGTCGCGGTATATGAGGAGATGTACGTTAGCCTGTTCGTTATGAGTCATGGCATATGAGGAGATGTACGTTAGCCTGTTTGTCTGGAGTCACGGTACATGAGATATACGGTAACCCGTTTCTGATGCGTCATGGTATATGAGGAGATATACATTAGCTTGTTTTGTGATGAATCATTGTATACAAAGACTCATTAAGGAGACGTCTGTCTTTCTCGAGTCTCAGTTTGTGAGGAGATATACGTTAGAATGGCTGTCACGAGACACGGTACATGAGGAGATATACGGTAACCCGTTTGTGATGTGTCATGGTATATGAGGAGATATACGTTAGCTTGTTTTGTGATGAGTCATGGTATACAAAGATCTTCATGGGTCCACGGTATATGAGAAGATATATGTTGGCAGCTCTGTCAGATGACTACAAATCCATTTTGTTTCAGTTGGTTTGAGAAGGTAGGGTTTGTTTCTATGTCATATATGACAGGGAGTACACTTCGAGACAAGTGACACTTGACTGATTTGAAAACTACAGAAATGAATGGAGTCGATGTAGTAGGTGTATTTTCTAGATCATGATGAATAAAACATTTACTGTATTCGACGAAATAAGCGCCCAGGGCGCTCTCAAAATTAGAAATAGGGGGCTCTTATTAGAATATTATTTTGATTAAGATAAATTTCGTGGTTTATGCTGACAGCCTGAAATGTTTATGTACGACAGATATATTTTTCCAGAATTTAATTGCCAATAATAAAGGGTGCATATAACACACGAGTGCGTATTAAACGCGAATAGGGGAAGGGAGCGGTGCGTATTATATGCGAATAAGGGTCGGAAGGGGTGCTAATTGGGATTGTTCACTAGGCAATATATTAGCAAATCTCGACGTGGGCGCTTATCAGAGCGAGGCGCTTATTACCTCGAATACGGTAATGTCAGTTCGAAACTAACACACATCGATAAGGGCTACTGCTATAACCATTGCAGACAGATGACAGAACACACCAATTCATCGTCTATTTGTCATGGAAGTACCTTTCATGTCAATGGTGTGTTTGGACAGATCGTTTGAGCAGGAACCGTATAGACATTTTATTGCCCTTCGTTAACTTTCTGTGGCCTTATCGCCGTGTTACACAATTCGGCTGTTAGGACTGGTTGTACATATTGCGTGCATACATAGTAGTTAAAAGTACGCATGTAATATCTATGATTTCAATTATACCGTCTTTTATATCACACATTTTTCCTAACGAAATAAAGAAAATAGAACGCGGCGTGAAGAAGGAATTTGTGTACACGAACATTGTGACTTTTCTGTTTTAGGATAAGACCACTTGTGTTTGGGGTGAAGTCAATGGGGTTTTACTTCGCCATCCAGATTATTGCACTTACATAGCGAACGCTGTTTGAATATGCCCAATCTGTGAAAGATGAACTTTAAAGTCTAGCAGAGTTTGTGTTCTATTTTTTTACATTGTTGAACGCCTCGCAGCCGTATTCGAGCCATGATATGGCGTGCTGATCCACGCCGTCCTGGTACGATGCCACACGATCAACCAGGTCACCGAACCTGATGACCAGGCCACCTGACACCCTTGTTTGTTTGTTTGTTTGTTGTTTCACGCCGCACTCAACAATATTCTAGCAAAATTACGGCGGTCTGTAAATAATCGAGTGTGGACCAGACATGCAGTGATTGACATCGTGAGCATCAATCTACGCAATTAGGATCGATGACATGCATCTTCCAAGTCAGCGAGCTTGACCACCCGATCCCGTTAGTCGCCTCCACACTCAATTATAACGCGAAAAATTCGAAATAACGAGACTTTTTAGATAAACTTGAAATAATGAGAAAAACTGCCTGCAGTAAGATTTCATTTCTTACAGGTTAAAAAATATGAACATATAAATGATACAATTAAACTGAATACTTGACTTCATAAACGGTTGTGTTATAATCATAACTATATTGCAGTAAAGCTTATAAAAAAATATTATTTGTAAAAGAAGCTATTTCCCACGACGTAAGGTCTAGAATGAAGGAAATGGCTTTACAGTGCACAGTGTTTTGAAAACGTCCGGTAGTATATACACAGACAAGCTGGCGTTCTCCGACGATCGGGGGCACGGGTGGCCCAGTCGTCTGAGGCGCCGCGATTCGCTGTGCAGAGTTGCGTCCCTTGGACACGCCAGAAACCTATGATTGTGGGTTCGAATCCCGGTTCGCCCGATTATGTTTCTAGATTTGTCAGCACCATACCCGTGCTCGTGGGTTTCACCGAAGTGGTAAACGTCTGAGACCTGCATCACTTGGGGCTTTCTTCCCACATTAAGCTGACACGCCGCGATATAACTGGAATATTGTTTAAAGCGGCGTAAAACCCAACTCACTCACTCACTCTCCGACATTCAAATTGGTGAATTCGTTGTCAAACGTTTGAATCCACATCAACCACACCCTGCCCGTACAACCTGCCGACCCTACAGTCGGTCCAAGTTTTATGACCGAGCTCAGGCCGCTTCTGAAGGAGGTTCTCGTCCACCGTGAGTCGGAGTGACTCCAGCGCACGTGCTGCACGAGATTCACGAGAGTGAAATGTAACACGACTTATTTGGAGTTATATAAATATATTTATATTTATTCTTTCGCGCTTCCATACCAACCGTACTGGCAATCGAAGTCGTAAATTGCTTGACAAACTTTCGAATCTACACATACTCGTATCATACACCAACGGGAGGATTCAGGTGCGATTGCACATAGCAATTTAAGTCGACTTCGCTCTGAAGAGTTACGTCCCTTAGGCTCACCTGAAACCTGTCAACGAGGGTTCGAATCACTTCGGGCTTTCCTCCCACATTAAGCTAACACGCGGTGATTTATCATGAACACTTTTCAAAGCTTACAAATCCACTCACTGAAAGTAGTTAAATAATGTTAACGTAGGTATGACAAGTTAAAGAAATTTAACTTAGAAGAAACGTTTCTCATGTTTGTAAATCTACCCCAGGGGCATTTTTTGTCTTAATTCTGCCAAAGACAGATGTGCCTAGCGGCATGGATCATAATAATAACAATACGAATATCAGGAACGTCCCAGCAGGTTTTAATTTGAGCTATTTTCGAATTTCTGTTTCGCAAAGAAAATGCGACCCGTGAAGATCCGAGGTAAAATAGGTTCTTCAGCAACCCATTCTTGCTGTAAAAGGCGACTATGCTTGTCGTGTAAGGCGACTAACGGGATCGGGTGGTCAGGCTCGCTGGCTTTTGTGATGCATGTCATTGATCCCAATTGCGTGGATCGATGCTCATGATGTCAATCACTGGATTATCTGGTCCAGACTCGATTATTTACAGACCGCCGTCATATAGCTGGACTATTGCTGAGTACGGCGTCACACAACAAACAAACAAACAAAGAACATGCTGATGAATGGCTACATTCATTACACCGGCTACCTCGAACATCTACAGAGGTGATAATTTGACAACAGAATTTGCCTACCCTTCGCCAACAAGGACGACCTTGCTCTGTATCCAAAGTTATGCTTGCTGTAAAAGGCGACTAACGGGGATCGGGTGGTCAGGCTTGCTGACTTGGTTGATGCATGTCATCGTATCCCTTTTGCGTGGATCGATGCTCATGATGTCAATCACTGGGCTGTCAATAATTTACCACCATCGTTATATAGCTGGAATATTGCTTAGTGTGGCGTTAAACAAAACCCACATCGGTGGTTCATCGCGTTCGATGTCCTGGTTTGCGTAGTGGAGGGATTTTACCTCCGCTTCCAAATATAACATTATTTTATGTCCAGTGACAGGGTATTTCAGCGTGAACTGCCAGAGGTTATGTGCCACGCATGGTAACCCTCCACTTCTCTGTTACATTTCCCGAGCTACACTTCCCATGTAGTGCATATCTTCTTGTAAACATGTGTTGTTGCTTGACCTGCATAACGTTCACTTTCAAATGAAATCACATGAGCAAAACAGGCACACATGATTAACATGACGCAAAAATATCTATGATAAATATATAAACGTCTTTGTATACATAAAACCGGTCGAGTCAACATTAAAACACTCAGTACCAGTGTCACCAATAGTTCTTCTGTGGGGCCGTTTATATATACCTCCGCTTCCAAATATAACGTCATTTTATCTCGTATATACCCAATCTCCGGAGATAAAATGACGTTATATTTGGAAGCGGAGGTAAAATCCTTCTACTACGCAAACCAGAACATTGGCGATGAAGCAACCTGTCCGGATATATGCATACAAGGACGTTTATATATTATATATATTTCTGCGTCATGTTATAATGTGTGCCTCTTTTGCTTCTGTCCCTCCGATGAAATATGTCCAAACTACTGTATATATATATATATACTATATATATGAACTTTTGTCCCTGTTAGATGGAGGTCCAAATATATACTGAACCGCAAAAGAAACGTCACCATGGATAGATATAATTATGAGAAACCTTATTTGTCCAAACACTGTAAACATACTTTGAGACATTAAAAAGATGAAATTTGGCAAAAATAATCATCAAGGTGGACATTAACGCGTCAAATGTTCTTAGAGTGAAACACAACACTAGTCTCTGAGAAAATGGAATCACAAGTCAGTATCTCGTGTGTCCGCCATGTGCATTGATGACTGCCGTGCAACGTCGAAACATGGAATGGACGAGGCGGTTGATGAAGGCCATAGGCACTTGAGCCCACACTCTGAGGAACGCCTCACGCATTTCAGCTGCAGTTGTCGGCCTTGGTCGGACGTCATTCAGCCGTCTTTGAATCACGTCCCACAGGTGTTAATGGGATTCAAATCAGGACTGAGGGAAGGCCACTGCATGGTTCTGATGTCATTCTGCTGGAGGAAGTCTCTTGTTGCTCTTGCAGTGTGGGCACGGTCGTTATCATGCTGAAACTCGTGGTTGCGGCGACGTGCCAAATGAGGTAAGCCGTGTGGTCCCAAGACCTGATCAATATACCGAGCTGCTGTGACACCAGTGCCTCTCCCTGGACCACCGATGTTCTGGAAGACCACAGGGCCGACCCTCTGTGCAAGACCAATTCCACCATAACCATGATGCTCGGACCACCCCACGAGTCTCTCTCAACAACACAAGCATCCGAATAACGTTCCCCACGGCGTCGTCAGACTCCCTCTTCCATCTGCTGTTGAGATACAGTTACGGCTCTCGTCTGAGAAGAGGATTCTTCTCCACTGCTGATGGCGCCAATGCTGGTGCTGTGTTACCCACTGAAGACGGTCCCGGCGATGACGTGGTGTCAGAATGGGTCCTCGAATACTTAATTCCAGTTTGTAATAGCGAACGAACATGTGTGACCCAGTTGTGGATGTCGTTTTCATCCTGTGATTTCAACATTTCATACATGCTTTTGGGTATCGATAACTTTTCATATGCAACAGCCTGCACCAATACTTTATACAACGACTAAGATAATCAACACAGGTTCAATATACTTCGCCTAGTTCAGCATAGGTTGATACGTTATTTATTAACACATAAACATATAAGCCTATCTTGGAAGCTTGACCACTGTTGCTCTCTGTTTTTTTGCCATTACAACTGTTTTCGTATTTTATACTGCCATTGTAATTTTGTACTACCATCTATTGTTTGCTGCCAATATGCTTACTTTGAAGTTATTTGTATTGATAAGTGAACCTAGTTTATTTATAACACAGTTGTTGTCTGCATACCATATGTTGTGTGTGTGTTGGTTTCACGTGGAATTCCTTTGCGTGCAGATTTATTGATTTATTGATATTAACTTCGTGTTTCAGTTTGGAAATCGACACATAACAATACATTTATTGTTTCTGTGTGAACAATTCTGGACAGGGTTAAACTGAATCCTAAAGAATTTCACTAAAGGGTCAGAGAGGAAGGAATAAACTGTGTTTGGCATTATGATACCAGGTCGCGTAGTTGCATGAGTTATGTATTAGATGTGAAATCATGCCCTGCAGAATAATATGGGAGTTGGTAGGATAAAACGTATATTGTACTCGGTCGCTCATATCACATGACCTATTTCATATTTTCTCTACTATGTTTTTTAATGTTTTTCTCGAGATATTCAACAATGCGTTCTAGAGTGCATTATTTTATAACGCTAAAAGTTTGTTTGATGCCCAAGTGTGTACATCCGAACATGTAATCTGGTGCATCTATACTTACACCGTCGAAGCATAGCTGGAATATTTCCTAACGTGGTCTATATCCAAATCATCGATGTAAATAACTGTGTAATGGTTAATGTTAAATGTGTGTCTAGATATTAATGTAAGTTTATGGTGATTAATGAACCATATTTTATTGTTCTGACGTTTGGTATTTACCTATAGTGTATACGGGAAACTACACATACATATACAACGTGCGACACATATCTAACAAACAATTCTAATTACATAGAGGTTATCACGCGAGTGTGTTTGGGGATGGTAAATATCCTGCATTAGGAATAAACATTGTATTTAGCGAGCCTTGGCGAGCTAAATACATAGTGTTTATTCCTAATACAGGATATTTCCCATCCCCAAACACACAAGCGTGATAACCTCTTTATCATATGATGTCATTCGTTAATTCTGTGCTTTAAAATCGCTTTCCCTCTCTCACAAACATTACCGAAACATTGCGACTTTTCCTGGAATGCGTGCATTAATATTTATTACGTCACAGGGTAGGTGATGTGTCAGTCGGACAGTGACAGTAGCCAATATAGTTCCAACTGAAATCTGTTTCTTATACAGTGGCGAAGCAACATATACGCAAAACAACAGTTGTTTTTAATTGCCTTTCGCGGCATTCCATCGGTCTGTCCGCTATAGTAACTGCCCTTTGTCAAAGGGAAGCTACTCTTACCCTAGTCTATGAGACGTCACGGCCAGACGTTGTTGACAGTCGGTCTGTCCTGTTATAACGTTAAGAAGTGTAGTCAGATGTACACACAGCGTCAAATCGAAACAAGGTAACAATTCAGACTTATTTCGGCCAAATCCAACTATTTTAATTTGTGGAGAAGGTTTCAAGCCGCAGAGGTCTACAAGCACAGATATGGCTACTGATCCCGCTTGGCTAGGCCTCGTGCCCTCGCAAAATTGTTTCGAAATTTATATCTCCAAATTTGCCAAAACTTATAAATTGCCTAAGCTACGTCACAGTTAGACACTGATTTTCAGTATATTAGACTGTTCTTTTGATAATGATAGCAATTATCCCTGTAGTTTATCCAGATTCCCGATGGTTAATTCTGACTCGATCGCCGAATGACGAGGGCGACGCCATGTTTGTTTATAAACAGTGAAAGTAGTCCTACTTGACCTTTGATATTTGCATCTCTATCCGCATATGACCCCAACGGATATCGTTTTTATCCGTTGGCTTTATCCTGCCGAGAAACCTACCCATTATATGATAAATATAGTTATCATACTCGGTAGTCACAAATCATGTTGAAAGCCATTGAAATGGTTTTGTGCTTCAACTGTCATAAGGGGGCACGGGTGGCCCAGTCGTCTAAGGCGCTGCTATTCGCTGTGCAGAGTTGCGTCCCTTAGACTGACCAGAAACCTAGTATGATTGTAGGTTCGAATCCCGGTTCGCAACAATTATGTTTCTAGGTTTGTCAGCACCATACCCGTGCTCGTGGGTTTCACCGAAGTGGTAAACGTCTGAGACCTGCATCACTTCGAGCTTTCCTCCACATTAAGCTGACATAAAGTTCCACGAAAATTTTGCGAAATAAAGTTACTGTAAAAAGACTTTTCCGTTGTAGTATACTTATGGCAACACTGCAAATGCGTACATCAACAAAGTAAATACGTATCGTAAAAGGCAAATAAATGTACCAACACAGTAAATACCTATCGAAACACAGCAAATACCTATCGGAACACAGCAGATACATATCGGAACACACCAAATACATATCGGAACACAGCAAATACATATCGCAACACGGCAAATCCATATCGGAACACAGCAAATCCATATCGAAACACAGCAAATACATATCGCAACACGGCAAACACATATCGCAACACGGCAAATACATATAGGAATGCGGCAAATACATATCGGACGGCAAATGCGTATCGCAACACGGCAAACACATATCGGAACCCAGCAAATACATATCGCAACACGGCAAACACATATCGCAACACAGCAAATACATATCGGAACACAGCAAATACATATCGGAACACAGCAAATACATATCGCAACACGGCAAACACATATCGGAACACGGCAAACACATATCGCAACACAGCAAATACATATCGGAACACAGCAAATACATATCGGAACACAGCAAATACATATCGCAACACGGCAAACACATATCGGAACACGGCAAATACATATCGCAACACGGCAAACACATATCGCAACACGGCAAACACATATCGGAACACGGCAAATACATATCGCTACACGGCAAACACATATCGCTACACAGCAAATACATATCGGAACACAGCAAATACATATCGGAACACAGCAAATACATATCGCAACACGGCAAACACATATCGGAACACGGCAAATACATATCGCAACACGGCAAACACATATCGCAACACGGCAAACACATATCGGAACACGGCAAATACATATCGCTACACGGCAAACACATATCGCTACACGGCAAACACATATCGGAACACAGCAAATACATATCGCTACACGGCAAACACATATCGCAACACGGCAAACACATATCGGAACACAGCAAATACATATCGCAACACGGCAAACACATATCTCTACACGGCAAACACATATCGCAACACAGCAAATACATATCGGAACACAGCAAATACATATCGGAACACAGCAAATACATATCGCAACACGGCAAACACATATCGGAACACAGCAAATACATATCGGAACACAGCAAATACTGATCGCAACACGGCAAACACATATCGGAACACAGCAAATACATATCGCAACACGGCAAACACATATCTCTACACGGCAAACACATATCGGAACACAGCAAATACATATCGCAACACAGACAATACATATCGGAACACAGCAAATACATATCGCAACACAGCAAATACATATCGGAATGCGGCAAATGCGTATTGCAAGACGACAAACACATATCGCAACACAGCAAATACATATCGCTACACGGCAAACACATATCGCAACACGGCAAACACATATCTCTTCACGGCAAACACATATCGGAACACGGCAAATACATATCGCAACACAGACAATACATATCGGAACACAGCAAATACATATCGCAACACAGCAAATACATATCGCAACACGGCAAACAGATATCGCAACACGGCAAATGCGTATCACTGTCAGATTAAGGTGAATTTTAGCGGGGAAATGCTAATACAGTGCAAAGCCTGAGGATTGTTCACAATTTAAACACCTTCAGTACACACACATGCATATTCTGTGTCTGCAGTATAGGCCACCGATATTTGGGCCATGCCACGCTATTCATGTATATTGTATATTATATCAGGTAGCAATAGACAGCCGTGGTTGTGCCATTCAAGCTCCACTCACATTTGCTAACGGGATAGAAGGGTGATACAGTCCAATCACGTACACCGGGAGCATGCAAGATCAGTGGGAATTATATTGCGTGCAGGTAGTTATAACGTCGCCCTCCTTCCACACTACGCCTTCTACGCTACACTGGGTCCCTGAAGTCATTTGGGAATCCAAGAAGACCGGACAGTGAAAACAGTTAGTTTTCCTTTATCTAGTTCATTTTATCTGAAGCACAAATCTGTGCCGTGTGCTTTATAAATGGGTGGTGTGAGTGCGTTCTCAACCACAACGAGCTCGTACTGTTTAATGTGTTCAGTAGTCGACAACTACCGAATAGGTCGGTAATATCGTTAAGATGATATACAGACAGAATCACTGACTGGCTGCACAGTGGCTTAGTACTGGGATTCCGCTTTATTCGAACTATAGGCATTGTGTTGGTTTGAACTTTCAAGGAAGAAATGATGTATTCCTTTTGTACAACGATACGCTTGACTCAAGTTGTTGACAGTTTGCGCTTGTGGTAAACGTCTGAGACATGCATCACTTCGTGCTTTCCTCCCACATCAAGCTTACATGCAGTGATATAACTAGAATACTGTTGAAAGACGCGTTAAACCCAAATCAAGCAGTGACACTTTCATGGTGTTGTAAATACACCTCCTTAAAACGAGTTTAATTCTATAAAGTGACAAAAAATTCCTGCAACTTGCTGAACGAACACAAAGAGGGTGACGCCTTTCAACATTCCGCCTACTCTCTTACAAACATTCAACGCTTTTAACGTCATGTATTATGCTTTGTTAACGCCTTGTATAACTCTTCATCGTAATGAAATGTGAGCAGAACGTGACGCATACCGTCCCTTATATCCATCTAACTCTTTGTTGTGATGAAATGTGAACAGAACGTATGAATTGTTGTATGAGACAGACTATTTGTGTATGAGACAGGCTACTTCTGTATTAGACAGACTATTGTTGTATTAGACAGACTATTGTTGTATGAGACAGCTATTGCTGTATGAGACAGACTATTGTTGTATTAGACAGACTAGTGTTGTATGAGACAGACTAGTGTTGTATGAGACAGCTATTGCTGTATGAGACAGACTATTGTTTTTATGAGACAGACTATTGCTGCATGAGACAAACTATTGTTGTCTGTGACAGACTATTGTTGTATGTGACATACTATTGTTGTATAAGACAGACTATTGTTGTATGTGACAACAAATTGTTGTATAAGACAGACTATTGTTGTATGAGACAGACTATTGTTGTATGAGACAGACTATTGTTGTATGAGACAGACTATTGCTGTATGTGACAGACTATTGTTGTATGAGACAGACTAGTGTTGTATGAGACAGACTATTGCTGTATGTGACAAACTATTGTTGTATAAGACAGACCATTGTTGTATGAGACAGACTACTGTCGCATGAGACAGACTATTGCTGTATGAGACAGACTATTGTTTAATGAGACAGACTCTTGTTGTATGAGACAGACTATTGTTGTATGAGACAGACTACTGTCACATGAGACAGACTATTGCTGTATGTGACAGACTATTGTTGTATGAGACAGACTATTGTTGTATGAGACAGACTACTGTCGCATGAGACAGACTATTGCTGTGTGTGACAGACTATTGTTGTATGAGACATACTATTGCTGTATCGAGACAGACTAGTGTTGTATGAGACAGCTACTGTTGTATGAGACAGACTATTGTTGCATGAGACAGACTATTGTTGTATGAGACAGCTACTGTTGTATGAGACAGCTACTGTTGTATGAGACAGACTATTGTTGCATGAGACAGACTATTATTGCATGAGACAGACTATTGTTGTATGAGACAGACTATTGTTGCATGAGACAGACTATTGTTTTATGAGACAGACTATTGTTGTATGAGACAGACTAGTGTTGTATGAGATAGACTATTTTTTTATGAGACAGACTATTGTTGTATGAGACAGACTTCTGTCGCATGAGACAGACTATTGCTGTATGTGACAGACTATTGTTGTATGAGACAGACTTGTGTTGTATGAGACAGACTATTGTTGTTTGTGACAAACTATTGTTGTATAAGACAGACCATTGTTGTATGAGACAGACTATTGTTTTATAAGACAGACTATTGTTGTATGAGACAGACTACTGTCGCATGAGACAGACTATTGCTGTATGTGACAGACTATTGTTGTATGAGACAGACTATTGTTGTATGAGACAGACTACTGTCGCATGAGACAGACTATTGCTGTGTGTGACAGACTATTGTTGTATGAGACAGACTATTGCTGTATGAGACAGAATAGTGTTGTATAAGACAGCTACTGTTGTATGAGACAGACTATTGTTGCATGAGACAGACTATTGTTGTATGAGACAGCTACTGTTGTATGAGACAGACTATTGTTGCATTATACAGACAATTTGTGTATGAGACAGACTACTGTTGTATGAGACAGCTACTGTTGTATGAGACATACTACTGTCGCATGAGACAGACTTTTGCTGTATGTGACAGACTATTGTTGTATGAGACAGACTAGTGTTGTATGAGACAGACTATTGCTGGATGAGACAGACTATTGTTGCATGAGACAGACTATTGTTGAATGAGACAGACTAGTGTTGCATGAGACAGACTATTGCTGTATGAGACAGACTAGTGTTGTATGAGACAGACTATTGTTGCATGAGACAGACTATTGTTGCATGAGACAGACTATTGCTGTATGAGACAGCTACTTTTGTATGAGACAGACTATTGTTGTATGAGACAGACTAGTGTTGTATGAGACAGAATATTGTTGTATGAGACAGACTAGTGTTGTATGAGACAGACTATTGCTGGATGAGACAGACTATTGTTGCATGAGACAGACTATTGTTGAATGAGACAGACTATTGTTGAATGAGACAGACTAGTGTTGCATGAGACAGACTATTGCTGTATGAGACAGACTAGTGTTGTATGAGACAGACTATTGTTGCATGAGACAGACTATTGTTGCATGAGACAGACTATTGCTGTATGAGACAGCTACTTTTGTATGAGACAGACTATTGTTGTATGAGACAGACTAGTGTTGTATGAGACAGAATATTGTTGTATGAGACAGACTATTGCTGTATGAGACGGCTACTTTTGTATGAGACAGACTATTGTTGTATGAGACAGACTATTGTTGAATGAGACAGACTACTGTCGCATGAGACAGCTACTGCTGTATGAGACAGACTATTGCTGTATGAGACAGACTACTGTCGCATGAGACAGACTTTTGTTGTATGTGACAGACTATTGCTGTATGTGACAGAATATTGTTGTATGAGACAGACTATTGCTGTATGAGACAGATTATTGTTGAATGAGACAGACTACTGTCGCATGAGACAGCTACTGCTGTATGAGACAGACTACTGTCGCATGAGACAGACTTTTGTTGTATGTGACAGACTATTGCTGTATGAGACAGACTATTGTTGTATGAGACAGAATATTGTTGTATGAGACAGACTATTGCTGTATGAGACAGAATATTGTTGTATGAGACAGACTATTGCTGTATGAGACAGAATATTGTTGTATGAGACAGCTACTGTTATATGAGACAGACTATTGTTGCATGAGACAGACTACTGTTGTATGAGACAGACTAGTGTTGTATGAGACAGACTATTGATGAATGAGACAGACTATTGCTGTATGCGACAGACTATTGTTGAATGAGACTGACTAGTGTTGTATGGGACAGACTAGTGTTGTATGAGACAGACTATTGTTGAATGAGACAGACTAGTGTTGTATGAGACAGCTACTGTTGTATGAGACAGACTAGTGTTTTATGAGACAGACTATTGTTGTATGAGACAGACTAGTGTTGTATGAGACAGACTACTGCTGTATGAGACAGACTATTGCTGCATGAGACAAACTATTGTTGTATGAGACAGACTAGTGTTGTATGAGACAGACTACTGTTGTATGAAACAGCTACTATTGCATGAGACAGGCTACTGCTGTATGAGACAGGCTACTGCTGTATGAGACAGACTATTGCTGCATGAGACAAACTATTGTTGTATGAGACAGACAATTTGTGTATGAGACAAGTAAAAGAGCTCTTCTTCGCCTCTCACGTTCCATATTTCAAATGCAACGATCCACAGAGGTGATAATTACCAGAATAAGTACCTATAGCCTGGATGATGAAGGGGTATCAAAGGTAGCTTTGACGTCTTAAAGCGGAAGTGTACACGCAAATGTTACTTTCTTTCTTTTTCTAAACAAAACGCAATTTTAGAATTAGTTAGTATCTGTGTTTGAAAATATACACTCATTTTTTCACAGTGAAAGTAGGAAGCTCACAATAGTGTGAAAATGATATGCCGTTATGAGGCCTTCGTTTTTCGAGCTAGTGTGACGTAATTGGTGCCAATTCAACTGGGTCCCTGTCTATTCTCAACGCAAAAGATATCAAGTACCAGTTTGCGGTAAAACAACATGGCCTACGACACACTCCGGCGCAGTGGTGACTCAGCATAACACTATGCTAGCTGCACACTCCGTCGCAGTGGTGACTCAGCATAACACCACTGCCACAGGCTAATTTGCATATCACGTGACCGGACTTTTCTCTTGTTTGTAAACAAACGCGCTTTTTCAGAAATCAGTATAGAACGGACTAATGTAAGTATTTGGGGGCGCTTTACATATTGTTTTGCATAACTATATAGATATGCTACTACAACTGCGACAGTGAGTTGCATGACAATATATATTTATGCATCAAAGTGACCGTGTCGCTAGCTCTCCATTGCGCTTCGATGACAGCACGTGGAGCCGTACAACCAATGTAAACATAGGATAACTACGCAAAAACAAGTAGATTTTTACGTATTTGCATACTTTCTCAATGACAGTTAACCATTCTTTGACATTTGTTTATGAAAATGTGTAGACTTGTCAAACATGAAACGGATGAAAAGCATATGCAATATCTTGAATGGACTGTGAAAGATGTGACGAATCGTCACATGGCGCTGGCCTGTGGCAGAGGTACTATGCTAGCTGGCTGCCGGCCGCATGGAACTCTGGGTAGGAGAGTTTGCTAGCTGGCATCTGAGAAGCAAGAATCACACAACTGTACCTACACCACGTGAAGCGGCTCTAACAAAGCATGATGACGTCATAATGTTTATCAATTGGCACCAATGACGTCATATTGCAAGGGGCATAAGCCATGGTGTTTTTGTTATGGAAATAGAACACTTGGTAAATGTGAAAAATATAAATAGCTTTAATGCGAAAATTATGTTGATTAATTGTGATATTTTTATATTTTTGTCTATGACACTTCTAGGTTAACACTTTTAATGTGGAAAAAGTACAAGAAATATAGGTTCATTTCCGTGTGAACTTGCCCTTTAACTATGAGGACGTGAAGACGTGTGTTTTTCGACGTTCTGTTAAATTTTACGACTGAGCCACCAACACCCAATTCAGGACGGAGGCTTTGGATGCTGCAAGTTTTGACAAAGGTGCTTCTCATGGCGTGTAATTATTGCTTTGGTAGAGCTTAATGTTCTGACGGTATAGTTGAGGAAATTCTGTATGTACCACTGCTCTCTCTGTCTTCTTACAGGGCTATAACTACCTGAATTTTTAATCACCAATTTGAAATCACAGAACTTCTGTGTTTTTTATCACCGACTCAGATGATCACGAGATGAATAATTTGACGAAATATTTGTGTCGCCAGTGGTATTCGAATGTGAACAAAAGTCTAAAGGAAGACGTTCTCCGGAATTAACAACTTATAAAACAACACGCTTTTAAGACTTATAGTTAATCCGTTTATTGATGTGTTTGTATTATAATCAGTGTATTTTTCTATACACTGAACGTACTTGTTGTTTTGATGGTTTTGCGTAAAAAGAAACGAATAGATAGAAAATATATACTCATCTCTTGATCAGGGCTATGTTCGCTCATAATAGGCCCAGTAACATGGACAAGAAATATTTAGATGATTGATCAAGGGTGGTCTAAACTGAATTATTTCATAGCCTGGATCACCAAAGAGCGAGGTACAGCCGTGAAAGGCAGATATCATGCAGTGTTGTTGCAGTTAAACTTGGAGATTTTGAATGTCTTTTTAAATACAAATAATGTTCTTTTCGTAACAAGGTTCTATGAATGTTGGCTATTATATCATATAGCTTGGAGCACTCAGTCCCTGGTGTCCATGGGGGTTCCTAGTTAGAATTGTGATCCAAGCAACCTCTGCTGGTGGTAAGAGGCGATTTAAAAGATCGAGGGTCAGGCTTGTTGCCTTGCTTGCTCACAATATCAATCACTTGTTGGTCCGGTCCAGGCCTGTTTATTGACAGGGGACACCTCGCCGTGCCCTAACTTATTGTTCTGAGTAAATGGGCAGTCAGCCATTGAAAATGGGGAGAGAATAGGGTGATTAACTATAGTCTGTTGCAGAATATCAGGTACACGTGTATTTATTTATACATAGACACAATTCACAGATAAATAAAGCTTCAAAACCTTTCCATATCCAATAGACATATCTGCATAAAGCAGAGTCGATTGTACGATTCCGACTATACCAGCATGTGTTTATGAATCACTATCAAATAGTAATGATACCAGGTGTTCGCGAAAAGGTGAGCGTAGCCTGTCCCACCGGTGGCACCGTCACAAACACTTGCAAGGGCAAGTCAATTGTTCACCCGAAAAAATATGGGAACATATGGTACAAGTCAAATAGGGAATTGCATCGGACATCATTTTTGTCACTGATGCGTCAAACACACGAAGAGATACATTGCAAGAAACATATTAAGATAGTATTCTATATAAAGCAATTATATGAATATGGTTATTGATTTAATTAAAATATTTAATGATAAAGGCCCCCACACATGTTCAAACATTTAGAAGATAAATACTATGTGTGTGTCTATTTCCGGGATTTTATCGAGTATTTGTTATGAATGTTAATTTTGTATTTCAATTTGCGTCCATTGTTAATAAGTATGCAAAAAATGCTGAGTAATTATGTATTCCTACTCAGTGATTCGTTCGCTTGCTTCAGGGAATGCAAATCATATTTTCACCCTTTGACATTTGGTCATGTGACCCAAATAAGCCAATCACAACACAGAACACACTTTCTATAGGTTTACAATGTACGATACATATTCTGAAACATATATTTTGAAAATCAGTTACATGAAATGGTTTGTAATGCACAATACATGTTTACATATCTAACGCTTGATGCCTACAAACAACTTCAGACAGACGCACGTAGATGTACTCTGGGCCATTGTTGTCTGGAGTCCACACCTTTTGGCATTTCAGACAGTAATTAAGCAGTGCTCACACTGTGAAGAGTTGAGCTGCACATGTCCGCTTTAGTCAGACAGGCTATAGATATATTACGGCATATATCGGGGCGGTCGGGTAGCCTAGTGGTTAAAGCGTTCGCTCGTCACGCCGAAGACCCGGGTTCGATTCCCGACATGGGTACAATGTGTGAAGCCCATTTCTGATGTCCCCCGCCGTGATATTGCTGGAATATTGCTAAAAGCGGCGTAAAACCAAACTCACTCACTCACTCACTACGGCATGTATCCGTAACGTGTTTACGTCATTTGACTACATGTAGGTCACTCCAAAATATCTAAAAATATGTAAAGTCTATATGTTTGTAAAGGTATGCCAAGCAGAGGTTAAGGGTGAACGTGTCTGACACTGGTGACATGTTGTCACGTTATATATGATACTCCGGTGACGATCTGGGTGGGAAGATGTCCTCAGCAACCCATGCTTGTCGTAAGGGACCGGATGGTCAGGCTGGCTGACTTGGTTGATGCATGTCATCGTATCCCAATTGCGTAGGTCGATGCTCATGCTGTCAGTCACTGGCTTGTCTGGTCCAGACTCGATTACCTACTGCTGCCGTCATGTAATGTGTAGCTTGAAAAGTGCTGAGAATGGCGTGAAATAAAAAACAAACAAGCAAGCAAACAAAAAAACAACAACAACAAACAAACAAAACAACAACAACAAACAAACAAACAAACAAATCCCACTTGTGGAAGATGGGTGTAGAGTAACTCCAATGCCATAACCCTAATAGGATTAAATTCAAAAGTTGCCATTCACGAATGTAGAATTTATAAAATTAATGTATAATGAGTGAGTGAGTGAGTTGGGTTTAACGCCGCTTTTAACAGTATTCCAGTTATATCGCGGCGTGTCAGCTTAATGTGGGAGGAAAGCCCGAAGTGGTGCAGGTCTTAGACGTTTACCACTTCGGTGAAACCCACGAGCACGGGTATGGTGCTGACAACCTAGAAACATAATCGGGGCGAACCGGGATTCGAACCCACAATCATAGGTTTCTGGCGTGCCCAAGGGACACAGCGAATCGCGGCGCCTTAGACGACTGGGCCACCCGTGCCCCCAATTAATGTATAAACCCCCTACCCGGGAGATGTGACGTACACGTCCATTGATAAGGGTGGATGATGAACAGTTGTAGATACAGTGAGTGAGTATGGTTTTACGCCGCTTTTAGCAATATTCCAGCAATATCACGGCAGGGGGACACCAGAAATGGGCTTCACACACTGTACCCATGTCGGGAATCGAACCCGGGTCTTCGGCGTGACGAGCGAACGCTTTAACCACTAGGCTACCCGACCGCCCCTGTAGATACAGAAAAAGATATTTACGCCTTGAATGTGTTTGCCTAACTCTGTCTGAGCAACACCATTAGATGCTGGTGCTGTCCGATGTGCATTATCGGGTTGACACTTGGCAGGTTAAATATAATGGAACGTGGTCGTTTGTTGCAATATTCCCTATTTTCACAATTTCCAGTTCTTATGTATGGCGTGTAACGTGATAAAATATTTGTCAAACTTTGTTCTTTTCCCAATGTTAATAGTTCCATGAAGTAACTTAAAAACACAGCACACATTGGCAATTTTTCTAAGGGGTCGATCTGTTGCCCACAGCAGAGTGAGTGAGTGAGTGAGTTGGGTTTAACGCCGCTTTTAACATTATTCCAGTTATATCACGGCGTGTCAGCTTAATGTGGGAGGAAAGCCCGAAGTGATGCAGGTCTCAGACGTTTACCACTTCGGTGAAACCCACGAGCACGGGTATGGTGCTGACAAACCTAGAAACATAATTGGGGCGAACCGGGATTCGAACCCACAATCATAGGTTTCTGGCGTGCCCAAGGGACGCAACTCTGCACAGCGAATCGCGGCGCCTAAGACGACTGGGCCACCCGTGCCCCCCACAGGAGGGAGACAGACAAAGCCTGAACGATGAACGGTCGAGTGGATACTGTAACCACAGCTATATATTGTTTATTTGTTTGTTTGTTTATTTGTTGTTTAACGCCGCAGTCACCAATATTTCACTTATATGACGGCAGTCTGTAAATAATCAAGTCTGGACCAGACAATCCAGTGATTGTAATTTTAAGAGCGCCCTGGGCGCTTATTACGTCGAATACGGTAATAAACATTACAGACTGGAATCAAATTTCTATGTGTTATCTAAATAATACATTTTGTACTTTTAAAACATGCGTCTCTTTTTGAGCAGAGTGCTTGAAGCTTTAAATAGGGAATGACATAAAATTGTCATCATTTGTTACCGTTTGTGATAAACATTCTTGTAACCTTGAGATGTGCAGGACGTTGTCAGTCGGACCATCTTCATGACAAACTGAAGGAGAAGAAGAGGGAAAAACTGATCATGCATTCACTGGCTGGGAACAGTTCATCACAGCTATAGTCATATGTCCGACATAAAACAGCCATACAACATTTGTAATAACAGTATGAATTAATGATAGAGAAATACTTCAATTACCTTAAGGTTGGTTGGTTGGTTGGTTTGTTGTTTAATGCCGCACTCAGCTATATTCCAGCTATATGACGGCGGTCTGTAAATATAATAATCAAGTCTGGACCAGACAATCCAGTGATTGACATGAACATCGATCCACGCAATTGGTATCGATAACATGCATCAACCAAGTCAGCGAGCCTGACCACACGATCCCGTTAGTCGCCTTTTACGGCGAGTATGGGTACAGCTATATATACTATGCTGTTGTTCTTGTGCTTCTCTGTCACTATGTAATACTCTCCAATAATAACTAAAATATATGTTGTCAATGCTTTGGGAAAAGCCTGTGTAAGTCTATGTCTCCTGACCCCGGTTCAATCAGCTAATGTACAGTCTCGCCATGCCACAGCTGCTGCTGAAAGGGAATATAACCTATAACACAGTGATGTGGGTTGGTTCACGGACACTTTTTACCGGTACATGTACCGGTACCGATCAGTGGTGGGAGCCTTCCCCGTATGAGCGACGGACATTGAAAGGTAGCGTAAGAAGGAGGGTAACCTTCACCCCGTCCCAGATGCTCTTGAGGTCAGCATCGCATGCTTCTCTCGTCTATGAGAGATGTTGCATTGATTTACTAGATCGTAAAAAACAGAGCGTAACTGCTATCAGCCATAGAGACAAACAAAGGTCACTGTGACCTAGTGTATTAGTGAGCTATGACATTCAGCATTGTTAAGGGTCAATTTCCGATGTTGATCTGGAATGTGCCAAGTTATCATGTTATTGTTAGCTCAGCCCATGCCGAGATAAATATCTGCTGTGCCACAGCCCCGTCGAGACTTTGCTCTTGTGTATCCGACACGCCGCTGTGTCACCTGCACCTGCACTCGATCGGGTCGTAGGGGTAAGGACCTCTCGCAGATAAACTGCAAACGACAGTTCAATCCATTGATCTGATTTTGGATCCAGGCAGAAAATACAACATAATTTCCAGTCTGTTATAAGCCAGGTCCACCTGCTGCTGCGAGGTCTACACTTGTACAGCTCGCTGGGTTTTAACATTCATCTATATTCGAGGGGAAAGACCTCCATGTGTGGAAATATAAGTCAACGATCGCAGCATTAGCCAGGCGTAACGCTGTCCCATTGATCAGCTGATGTGATGCGTGATGTATTTTTGCGTGAGGTCGTGACGGAGGTGGAGCCCGCTCAGGTAAACACTATAGCTTCTACATCTTTCGTCTTCACATTCTCTTTACTATAATACTCGCAAAAAGCTTGGATCCTCCACTGCAGCTCTGTTTGTCGTATACCTGCATTATCAGCAAAATAATTAATTTAGTATTTTTGCCTGCATTTTTTTCACACAGTTTAAACAGCGCTTTTAAATTGTTCACACTTCAATGAACCCATCCAAACTGACCTTCAATTCTTAATTATCGGGGAGCTATCTTATATTACATTATGGTTGTGATGGTAGTGTGTTCGTCCCTGACAACAACACTATATTGTGATGAGTCACACGAGTTGGAATTGTTATACACACTTCTTTGATTATTAATTTACGATAATTATAACCATTAATGCCCGACTGATTTAAGTATGTGCCATGTATACCATACTGTGTTTTCGTACTCAATGACTTCAGATTAACAAGTGCAGACATACAGGTTGTCTGGTTTGTTTTACATACCACCATATCACAGGAGTACTGTTTAGCGGCGTCAGGCCAAATCAATCAGTGGCGTGTGCTACCGGTAGGGCGGGGCATGCTTACCCTTTCTGAGAACACCTGGTGTCTTCACTGATTTTCAGTTATCTATTCATATAAGTTTCATGGCTACTTTTTGCCTTTTACGCCCTATGAAATGTGTTTCGGTCACCGTGGATACTGGGGACTGGTTATTCTCTGGTGGTGACGTTATATATTACATTTACAGGTTTATACACTCAGACACACAGACATGGACAGGCACACACACAAACAAACACAAACACACACACAGACACACACACACACACATCACATGAACTAGGATAGCGACAGACTGACAGACTCACGATCGGCATATGTTCGAAATGAAATATCTGAATATAATTGGAAACAAAATATACAGTGATCATGAAATCCCGTTTATCAGGATGGTTTTAAGTAGAATCCCGTCAATCCGGATGGCTTCTAGTAGAATCCCGTTAATCCGGATGGTTTCCAGTATAATCCGTCAAACCGGATGGCTTCTAGTAGAATCCCGTTAATCCGGATGGTTTCCAGTAGAATCCCGTCAATCCGGGTGGCTTCCAGTAGAATCCCGTTAATCCGGATGGTTTCCAGTAGAATCCCGTTAATTAGGATGGTTTCCAGTAGAATCCCGTCAATCCGGATGGTTTCCAGTAGAATCCCGTTAATCCGGATGGTTCCCAGTAGAATCCCGTTAATCCGGATGGTTTCCAGTATAATCCATCAATCCGGATGGCTTCCAGTAGAATCCCGTTAATCCGGATGGTTTTCAGTAGAATCCCGTCAATCCGGGTGGCTTCCAGTAGAATCCCGTCAATCCGGATGGTTTCCAGTAGAATCCCGTCAATCCGGATGGTTTCCAGTAGAATCCCGTCAATCCGGATGGTTTCCAGTAGAATCCCGTCAATCCGGGTGGCTTCCAGTAGAATCCCGTCAATCCGGATGGTTTCCAGTAGAATCCCGTCAATCCGGATGGTTTCCAGGAGAATCCCGTTAATCCGGATGGTTCCCAGTAGAATCCCGTTAATCCGGATGGTTTCCAGTATAATCCGTCAATCCGGATGGCTTCCAGTAGAATCCCGTTAATCCGGATGGTTTCCAGTAGAATCCCGTCAATCCGGATGGTTTCCAGTAGAATCTCGTAAATCCGGATGGTTTCCAGTAGAATCCCGTTAATCCGGGTGGCTTCCAGTGGAATCCCGTCAATCCGGATGGTTTCCAGTAGGATCCCGTTAATCCGGATGGTTTCCTGCTATATTATCTGTAATCTGACCTATTACCTTTTAGTAGAAGCAAATAAATGTTTAGCTTACTTAATATTAGGTCAAACTGGGAAATACCAGACCTCTGGCTGATAGTAACAGGGATAGATGCTAAGTGTAAGCAGACTGCACGAATTCGAATTAGACAGCGTTCCAATGCGTCAAACAATATACAGTGAACTACGGTTATAACGAACACGCTTATAACGAACTGACCGATATAACGAACAATTTTTTTAGTCCCGACCAGTTGTATAAATGCTGTATATATGCTTATAATGAACTACGGTTATAACGAACTAAAATTAGTGGTCCCTTCGAGTTCGTTATGACCGTAGTTTACTGTATGTCTATTATGAATGTGTGTTTAAACATGTCTTTGCAAATACAACTGAACATGTTAAAATCCACGTATTGCGGCTTCTTCGGAATGACCCATTCCTCCCAAATGTGACCCTTATACACTACCATCTCTTTGTGTGCTGTTTTAGTCACAACCGTATGGAATACTGTAAGGGACATTCTCGCGATCTCGACCTTTGGAAACGAGGTAAATATAGCCAAAACACGAGAATGCGAGAACGCGAGATTTGGCCAAAATCTCGCGTTCTCGCGATCTCGCATTCTCGTGTTTTGGGCATATTTACCTCGTTTCCAAAGGTCGAGATCGCGAGAATGCGAGATCGCGAGAATGTCCCTTACAGTATTCCATACAACCAGGTTCTACATTTGAAGTGCGTTGCAGAAAACAAGCCCCGACAAAGCTAGCGCAGCAGGCAAACCAGAGTCCAGAGCAACGATGGACGGTGGTCAGCCCAGCATGGACAAGGTTCTTACTGCCCTCGGGAGTAACGGACGCTACCACACAGTACAGTTCTGCTTTCTCTGCGCCCTCATCGTCTGCTCCAACTTCAGCATCATGAACTTCGTATTTGTAGGTAGGTCAGGACTTCGTCAGAACAAAATAGAACTTGATTAAACTCAGGCCGACGACCTCGGCATATGAGGTACAAACAGAGACAACATAGTCAGGCAAGATTGACCGGGAGCTTTGACAGCTTTCATGATGATATCAGTATGTTTACAAAGTTTCTTCTGGACAGAGATTTTTGAAGAGTTTGAACAACTCTATGAACTTTAGCATATTTGGGTCATTCCTACATATACATGGGATATACTATTATCGAGCATCGTTAAAATGTGCACATTTGAAAGTATAATGCTTTTTATCACTTACATCTTTCTTTTCACATAATTTACAAATTCGAGCTACTCCAATATTTGGGGAATATTTCCAGAACAAAGTTTGTGTGTTTTTATCTGAAACGGGACATTTTTTTTAGGTCATTGCTAAAAACGCACATTTTAGTCTGGGAAAGTAGATACCGGACAATTCAAAACTTGTTCACCCGTCAAGATCCGGGGTAGAATAGGTTTTTAGCAACCCATGCTTGCTGTATAAGGCGACTATGCTTGTCGTAAGAGGCGACCAACGGGATCGGGTGGTCAGGCTCGCTGACTTGGTTGATGGGGTGGGGGTGGGGGGTATTTCGGAGTTTTGAAAAATATTGTTTTGTTCTCAGATGATAAACAAAAAGTCCTGGACAAGTCGGATGTCCTGCACGAAATGGAAACAAGTATTATTTGTTTGTTTGTTGTTTGACGCCGCACTCAGCAGTAATCCAGCTATATGACGGCGGTCTGTTAAATAATCGAGTCTGGACCAGACAATCCAGCTATTGACATCATGAGCATCGATCCACGCAATTGGGATCGATGACATGTATCAACCAAGTCAGCGAGCCTGACCACCCGATCCCGTTAGTCGCCTTTTACGACAAGCATAGTCGCCTTTCACGGCAAGTATGGGTTGCTGAAGACCTATTCTACCCCGGAATCTTCACGGGTCGGAAGGTCCAAGTGGCTATGTTAGATCGAATATGGCCCAGATGACACAACGATGATATATTGAGTCAAGGTTGTTTATTCGCTTATATATTTGATGACAAGACATGTACGTGCGCACACAGCAGCACTCTCAACCCGACTAACGACTAACCCTAACCGTCATTTCCCCAGCAACCTACCTCCTTACGTCACATATACTATCACATAGAACATCACTTACCAGTTATATATTAGCCTGGCGACATCGAATGCGATCACTCGCAGGGCGCTGCCATCTTTAATGGAGTCTCGCTCTCGCGAGATCTCGTTATATTTACGAACGAACTTTTAACTTTTAAGAGCTAAACGTTGTCATACCACACAGAATATGCAGGTGTACAGCCTGGTTGAGGTAGGCAACTAAATGCATCGGGGGTCAGGGTCAGTGGCTTGGCTCTTTGTATCGCCGTCGGAGTAGGACGTTGCTCACAATATTAACCACTGGTCTGTCTGGTCGAAACTCGAATTTTACAGTATTGGTGACTGCGGCGTTCAATGACAAACAACCAAACAATCAACAAACGTAGAACACATCATTGATGATAGTTTTAACAATTGAATCACGTTTATCTTCTAGCCAGAGACGTGTCGCACGTGTGCTCTCCGCCATTGTCGTCAGCCGCTACATACAGTGTTGGAGGGTACAACGTCACAGACACAAGCGCTGCACATGACAGCGTTGTCAGCAATGACTCTAGTATCATCTACGAAGAATGTAGAATTATCTCCCCTGGCAACACTTCCGCCATCACGCCGTGCACAAATGGTTGGATCTACAGCGAGCGTAAAGACGCGTCAATCGTGTCCGAGGTAAGATCATTTACTGTTTCCTTAAATTTCAACAGTGTACTACCTCGTATGACGACTTCAGCAACCCATGCTTGTCGGAAGAGGCGACTGACGGGATCGAGTGGTCATTCACTGGATTGTCTGGTCAATACTTGATTATTTACAGCTGTCATATAGCTGGCATAATGCCAGTGGCGAGTGCGACGGTAAACAACAAACAAACAACCTTTTGATGAGCACGCAACATTCAACCATTAGATGTCGCAAATACTGAGTTGCCCTTGATTACTCCAAATATATAAAACTAGTTGATGTGAACGTGATAGAACTCAATATGCTGACAAGGGATCGCCTAGAGAACATACCCAGTCTATGTGCTACTGTCACCCTATTTCATCCGTATTCCTCATACGGTAACGACGACCATCGTAAGTCTCATACGATAATGTCGACTATTGTTACTATCATTCGATAATAATACAATTAATTTCAAATAAGGTGGGGCGGTCGGATAGCCTAGTGGTTAAAGCGTTCGCTCGTCACGCCGAAGACCCGGGTTCGATTCCCAACATGGGTACAATGTGTTAAGCCCATTTCTGGTGTCCCCCGCCGTGATATTGCTGGAATATTGCTAAAAGCGGCGTAAAACCATACCCACTCACTCACTCACTCACATTAGGTAAGATTTCGCGTAAAATATTTATTAGAGTAAATGATGGATTAAATACCGACGTCTTTATTTTCGGTCTTTCAGTGGGACCTTGTCTGCGGCAAGGAAGTGTTTTCTCGCCTTAGTCAGTCGGTGCTAATTGCTGGTCAAATCTTCGGAGGGGTTATCTTCACCAAGTTAGCTGACAGATTCGGGAGGCGGATCCCGCTAATAATAAGCCTGGTCATCTTGTGCTTTGCGTCACTCGCCCTGGCATTTTCCACAGATATATACGTCTTCATTGTGTTGAGATTTTTCGCTGGATTTGCACAAATGGTAAGAAGATTAACCGTTTTATATCCTCAAACATGAAGTGTAAATATGTGGCGGCATCGCGGTCATATATAGTACGACACGCAGGCCACAAGTTGAGCGAAGTGAAGCATCTGAAAGGAGGTGGATGAGCAATCACGTTCGGGAAGCTTGACTGTTGCAAGTTTCTGAAGCTTCGGGTGAGCGCGTTCGGGAAGTTTGACAGTTGGGTGACATTCGTGACCAGCTCGTGTTATTCCGGGACAAGCCGAGTAGCACCGACTCGTGCCCCTCTCGTGGCCATTTTTGCGACTGGGTTCCGTTTAAGCGCAACGGACATAGCTAAAACAATTACTCGTTGCGGAATGATTCACGTATCTATATGATAGATATGATATATATTCCAGGTGCTATTGAAAACACATCGGGACTTACATTATTATACAGTATGGTTGAACACATTTAAATGTATCTTGTGTATATTTTTATAAATGCAAGAGGGCGTCGGGTAGCCTTGTGGTTAAAGTGGTCGCTCGTCACGCCGAAGACTCGGGTTCGATTCCCGACATTGGTACAATGTGTGAAGCCGATTTCTGGTGTCCCTCGCCGTGATATTGCTGGAATATTGCTAAAAGCGGCGTAAAACCATACTCACTCACTCTAAATGCAAGACATATGTAAAATCAAACATTATTCCTGGGGGATTCTTTGACCGAAGTAATTGAAGTCATACGCGCATTCTGATTGGTTTGTCGTATTCTCCCTGCTGACACTAATATAAAGGGTCGTGTGCCTCACCTGCATGACATGCAAAAGTAGCAAATTAGTAAGCTAAGAAAGAGAACCCGCATTGTTTTCGGAAGCAGTGCTTATGCATCTCAATGTGTGAAGCCCATTTCTGGTGTCCCCAGTCGCGATATTGCTGCAATATTGCGTAAAACATACTCACTCATTCACTCCAAGACCTATGGAAGCGTATCAGTGCCATATTTTGAAACAGAAATCATCCACGTATTGTGTAAAACAATACTCACTCGCTCACTCACTCCAAAGCCTTATGGAAGCGTATTAGTGCCATATTTTGAACCAAAAATCATCCACGTAGATGTTGATACTTTCATCTACGTAGATGATATAGTAGTTTGTTTTAGAACGTGGTACTAATACGCTCACATAACTCGTAGACCTAACTGTTCGCTTGGGAAACTCGAGGTTCGAATCCCGTCATAGGTATACCATATGGAATATATTCTTGTCAAACGTTTGCGATTCTGTGTAAGGCGGAGTAAACCCGTATCTCCTCACTCACACAACCTTTCAATATTATATATACTACCCAAAAGAAGTGTATTGCAATGGCAGATTAACTATTGTAATTTGAACAAAATCGGATGTTCCTGAACTTCTTTTGAATAGTATATATGCCTCGACCATTCGCTAAATCGTGTTTAATTAAGTCGATATATCCTTTAAGACAATGTTGCTTTGCGGTCTCGGTTGAATATTATAAGCACTGCAAGACAACGAAATGTCACTGTATAATCCCCGCAATGTTTTGTATTTAAGGCTTTGTTGATGATAAGGACGACAATGGTTATGGAACTGTATCCCACGGAGAGTCGACGACTGAGGGGATCAATATACGTCACTGTGTGGATGACGTCGTCGGTGATGCTGGCGCCGTTGGCATACTTTCTTCGTCATGAGTCGTGGCGGATCCTGCAGTATGCGTTGTTTGGACTGACGGTTATATCTCTCTGCTTCGTGTGGTTGGTACATTTCCATTATTATGGGCTGGTGGGGTAGTCTTGTGGTTCATGTGTTCGCTCGTCACGCCGACGGCTCGGGTTCGATACCACATTGGTACAATGTGTGAAGCCCATTTCTGGTGACAAAGTAGTCTATCCAAAATATGGATAACAATTTTCTTATTATACTGTTATAGCGACGTTTCGGTGTAGATCCTGATACTGTTATCAAACAATACATAAACATCTATACTAAAAACGTCCCTATCACAGTATAAGAAAAAGTTGTTTTCCTTAAAATGTTTTTGTCTGCTTTGTCATCCGTCAACTTCGAAGAAATGCCTAATCATTTCTGGTGTCCCCCGTTGTGATATTGTTTAGAGAAGTGTACAATCCAACTCACTCTGTCACTGATTCTGTAGAAATCAATCCAAACTACCTCTGTCTCTTTCGAATCCATCCTCGATTTCCCAGGGTATTATATCTCCATTCTATGATAAATACCCTGGATCCATTCTGCATAGCTTCGTTTCGGAATCCAATATCTTCATCGCTCTTACCACTAACGTAGTCCCGAGTTCATCTCGCCCATGCGTATGGTGTAAAATACCAATAACCAATTGTTATGTGTTATGTATACATTATATCGTTAACATCGTAAAACTATCTTTATATGAAATATGATTTTGAAGGGTTAAATTGTCATTAGACTAAAATACACCGACATACTTTCTTTTGAAAAACACGTTTCCTTTAAGCTCATGTTTTCAGTAATGTTGTCGGTTTTCATTGCACAAAGTGACATCTCAGTGTTCCACGTGAATGAAGACCTCGTTTGATTTGCAGTAAAGAATTTGCAAGTGATTTGATTATTTTTGCGTTTATGTTTCCATACACCGAAAGGAATAGGCCACACCCACTTACAGGCTATTGTTTCTTGATTGGCTGATCAAAGAATGGGTGGCGCTTGTGTTGCATTATTGCGCTGAACGTTGTCATTGATTTCGCATTGTTGTCCACGGTTATGTTTGTGTTCACTTTCGATCAGAATGTGAGGTTATTATTACTTACGTATTTATTTTCACTTGTAAAAATTGACTTCAGTAAGTTTT